>NC_091065.1:75264959-75606236 GCF_000393655.2 Nicotiana sylvestris | reverse complement strand
AACCAAAAGCACAAACATATCCCAACACTTTATTCAAACTTGTACCAATCTTCAAAATACCTCAAACAACATCAAATAAACCTAAACACATCTGATTGAAGCCAAACTTCCTAAAATCTTTCGAATTCCGCTTTTGATCAAAAACCGAACCAAACCACGTTCGAATGACCTAAAATTTTGCACACATATCCCAAATGACACAACGGAACTACTGCAACTCTCAGAATTCCATTACGGCCCCTATATCAAAATCTCACTTATCAACCGGAAATCGCCAAAAAAATCTGATTTTAATTCAAGCCTAAATCTACTCTGAACCTCCAAAACTCATTCCGATCGCGCTCCTAAGTCCCAAATCATCTTCCGAAGCTATCCGAACTATCATAACTCATATCCGAGCCCTGTAACAAATTAGTCAACATCCGGTTGACTTTTCCAACTTAAGCTTTCTCAAAAGAAACTAAGTGTCTCAAACCTTACCAAAATCATTCCGGATTCGATTTGACCAACCCGATACCACATAACATGGATAAAAAAGCATAAAGAATCAAAAATGAGGGAAACGGAGAGGTAACTCATGAGACAACTAGCCGGGTCGTCACATCCTCCCCAACTTAAACAAACGTTCATCCTCGAACGAATCAAAAAACATACCTGAAGTCTCAAACATGTGAGGATATCTGCTCCGCATCTCTCGCTCGGTCTCCCAGGCAGCCTCCTCCACTAGCCGACCTTTCCACTACACTTTCACTAAAGCTATATCCTTTGACCTCAACTTTCAAACCTGACAAGCCAAAATAGCTACTGGCTCCACATAATAAGTCAAATCATCATCCAACTGAACCATGCTGAAATCCAAAACATGATACGGATCTCTAATATACTTCCGGAGCATAGAAACATGAAACACCGGATGCACACTCGACAAGCTGGGTGGCAAAGCAAGCTTATCAGCCACCTCCCCAATCCTCCGAAGCACCTCAAATGGCCCAATGAACCGAGGACTCAATTTCCCTTTCTTCCCAAATCTCATAACATCCTTCATGAGCGAAACCTTCAATAGAACCTTCTCGCCAACCATGTAGGACACATCCCGAACCTTCTTATCAGCATAGCTCTTCTACCTCGACTGTGTTGTACGAAGCCTCTCCTGAATTACCTTCACCTTTTCTAAAGCATCATGCACCAAGTCTGTCCCTAATAGCCTAGCCTCACTGGCCTCGAACCAACCAACTAGAGATCTACACCGCTTCCTATAAAAAGCCTCAGATGGAGCCATCTGAATACTCGACTGGTAGCTGTTGTTATAAGCAAACTCTGCAAGCGGTAGAAACTGATCCCATGATCCTCCGAAATCAATGAGACAAGCACACAACATGTCCTCCAATATCTAAATAGTGCGCTCAGACTGTCCGTCCATCTGAGGGTGAAAAATTGTGCTCAACTCAACCTTGAGTACCCAACTCTTGCTGCACAGACCTCCAAAACTGCGAAGTAAACTGAGGGCTCTGATGATGGAAACTGGGACACCATGTAAACGAACAATCTCCCGGATATAGATCTCTGCCAACCGCACTGAAGAATAGGTAGTACACACAGGAATGAAGTGCGCGGACTTGGTCAGCCGATCCACAATCACCCAAATAGCATCGAACTTTCTCAAAGTCCGTGGAAGTCTTACAACAAAGTCCATAGTGATCCTCTTCCACTTCCACTCGGGAATATCCATCTGCTGAAGCAAGCCACCCGGTCTTTGATGCTCATATTTCACCTGCTGATAATTGAGACACCAAACTATAAATCCCACAATGTCTTTCTTCATTCTTCTCTACCAATAATGCTGTCTCAGATCCTGATACATCTTCGCGGCACCTAGATGAATGAAATACCGCGAGCTATGGGCCTCTTCCAGAATCAACTCTTGAAGCCCATCCATATTAGGCACACAAATCCGGCCCTGTATCCTCAACACCCCATCATCACCTATAGTCACATCTCTGGCATCATCATGCTGAACTCTGTCCTTAAGGACAAGCAAATGCGGATCATCATACTGGCACTCTCTGATGCGATCATATAAGGAAGACCGAGAAACCACGCAAGCCAATACCCGACTGGGCTACGAAATATCTAACCTCACAAACCGATTGGCCAAGGCCTGAACATCAACTGCAAGAGGTCTCTCCCCCACTGAAATATATGCCAAACTCCCCATACTCACCGCTTTTCAGCTCAAAGCATCGGCTACCACATTGGCCTTCCCCAAATGGTACAATATAGTGATATCATAATCCTTAAGCAACTCCAACCACCTCCGCTACCTCAAATTGAGATCCTTCTGCTTAAACAAGTGCTGGAGGCTATGATGATTAGTAAACACCTCACAAGATACACCATACAAGTAATGCCTCCAAATTTTCAGCGCGTGCACTATTGCAGCCAACTCCAAATCATGAATGACTTAGTTCTTCTCAGAGGGCTTCAACTGACGAGAAACATAAGCAATAACTCTACCCTCCTGCATCAACACACAAACAATACCAACTCTAGAAGCATCAGAATACATAGTATATGAACCTGAAGCTGATGGCAAAACTAACACTGGAGTTGTGGTCAAACCTATCTTGAGCTTCTGAAAGTTCTCTTCACACTCATCCGACCATACAAATGAAGCACCCTTCTGAGTCAACTTGGTCAAGGGCGATGCGATAGATGAGAATCCCTAAACAAAACGACGATAATAGCCTGCCAAACTAAGAAAGCTACAAATCTCTGTGGATGAGGATAGTCCGGGCCAACTCTGAACCGCCTCTATCTTCTTTAGATCAACCTGAATACCCTCGCTGGACACCACGTGCCCCAAGAAAGCCACTAAACTGATCCAAACTCACACTTGGAGAATTTTGCATAAAGCTTCTTTTCTCTCAATCTCTACAACACATCTCTCAAATGCTCCGCGTGCTCCTCCTGACTATGCGAATATACCAAAATATCATCAATGAAGACTGTGACAAACGAGTAAAGATAAGGCCAAAACCCACTGTTCATCAAATGCATGAACGCTGCTGGGGCATTGGTCAGCCCAAAAGACATCACCAAGAACTTATAATGACTATATCGGGTCCTGAAAGCTATCTTAAGAATGTCTGAGTCCCTGATCTTCAACTGGTGATAACCTGAACGGAGATCAATCTTGGAGGACACTCTCGTTCCCTGAAGCTGGTCGAATAAATCATCAATGCACGATAAATGATACTTGTTCTTAATTGTTACCTTGTTCAATTGCCTATAATCGATGCACATCCTCATAGTGCCATCTTTCTTCTTTACAAATAGAACCGGCGTACCCCAATGTGACACACTAGGCCGAATGAACCCCTTATCGAGGAGTTCCTAAAGCTGTTCTTTTAATTCCTTCAACTTCGCTGGTGCCATACGATATGGCGGAAAAGAAATGGGCTGAGTGCCCGGCACTAGGTCAATACCAAAATCAATATCCCTATCTGGTTGCATGCCCCGCAGGTATGCAGGAAACACATAGGGAAAATCCCTCACAACTGGAACAGAATCAATACTGGGGGTCTCAGCTCCGACATCCCTCACAAAGGCTAGATACAAAAGACATCCCTTCCTAACCATAAGTTAGGCCTTCAAGAATGAGATCACTCTACTAGGAACATAATTAGTCAAACCTCACCACTCAATCCGTGGCACACCTGGTATAGCCAATGTGACTATCTTGGCATGATTGTCCAGAATAGCATGACACGGAGATAACCAGTCCATGCCCAAAATGATCGAAATCCACCATACACAATAATAACAGATCCACTCAGGTCTCCAGACCCCTAATAGTCACCACACACGACCAGTACATACGGTCTACAACAACAGTATCGCCTACTAGAGTAGATACATGAAAAGATGAAACAAGAGACTCATAGGGCGTATGTAGATAATGAGCAAAGTACGATGACACATAACAAAAGGTGGAACCAGGATCAAATAATAAAGAGGCATCTCTATGATAGACTAAAACAATACCTGAAATCATGACATCTGAAGTAGAAACATCTGGTCTACCCGGAAGAGCATAGAAATGGGCCTGACCACTACCTAATCGACCTCCCCCCTCTAGGGCGACCCCTAGCTGACTGACCTCCTCCCCTAGCTGGCTGGGCAGATGGTGCAGTAACTAGAGTAGAAGTCGAGGGCTGACCCCTCTGCTAAGACTGACTATCATGAAGACGGGGATAGTGCCTCCTCATATGCCCAAACTCTCCATACTCATAACAAATCCCCGGTGCTGGAGATAGGGACTGAAGGGAACCCTTAGCACCAGAATGACCAGTAGAAGGACCTAGCATGGAAGAACCTTGCACTGATGGAGCACGGGACGAACTCTTGGCTGGGAGGGAACTGAGTGATGAGTGGCCCTAATGAGAACTGTGAGAACCATGACCCGATGATGCCCCACGATAACCTGGGCGAGCTGAATGAGCCTGTCTGAATGGGTGGCCTATACCCTGCTGGAACTGGCCCCTTGAAGGAGCACCACTAAAGCTACCAGATCCCCGAGGACTCTTGGCCTCCCTCTCCTCTCACTCCTGGCGGCGAATTGACTCAATCTAACGGGCGATGTCAACAACCTCCTTGAAAGTAGAACCTATCACCCTCTCCCTAGTCATGAGAATCCAAAGTTGATATGTGAGACCATTAATAAACCTCATAATCCTCTCTCAATCTGTAGGAACCAACCAAACTGCATGACGGGCTAACTCAGAGAACCGCATCTTATACTGTGTCACATTCATCTCTCCCTAACGCAACTACTCAAACTGCCTGCGCAGCTCTTCTCGGTGAGACTGTGGCATATACTTCTCCAGGAAGAGAATAGAGAACTGCTGCCAAGTAAGGGGCGCTGAACCAACCGGCCTACGCCTCTCATATGCCTCCCACCAAGTGAAGGAAACCCCAGAAAACTGAAAGGTGGTAAAAGCTACACCACTGGTCTCTAGAATCCCCACTATACGAAGCATCCTCTAGCACTTATCTAACAAACCCTGGGAATCGCCGCCCTCTGCACCGCTAAAAGTTGGAGGCTTGAGTCTACCAAACCTCTCTAGTTGACGCTGCTCGTTGTCCGGCATAACTAGTACCACAAACTCCTGAGCTAGTGCAACCGGCTGTGCTGGAGGTACCCCCGGTGTCTGGAGTCCCTGCACAACCTACTCAGGTGTGCGGGCAATGGGAGTCTGGGTGCCTCCCCTGGCCTGAGTAGTAGTTGGGGTCGTAGTAACTGAAACCGCCTGAGCCAAACCGGTACACTCTGTTAAAATCTGAGCTAAACCTTTCTCAAGGCCTGGAATCACAATGGACATAGCTGGTGCCTGAGATGGTGCTGTTGTAGCGTCCACAACTGGGACCTGATCCTGAACTGGGGCAGTTGGTGGATCTGCAGGTACTGCCCTAACTGCTCTGCCCCTACCATGTCCTCGGCCTCTGGTGGCCCCAACTGGTGGAACTGGTGGTCATCCACCCTGCCCAGTAGCACGTGTCCTCACCATCTGTGAGAAAATGGAATAACAGAAGTTTAATATTCGGATTAACAAGTTTGCATGACAAGAATTTCAAGAATATGAAGATTTTCCTAAAGGTTCTGCAGCCTCTCGAGGATAAATACAGACGTCTCTGTACCGATCCGCGAGACTCTACTAAACCGGCTCATGACTCGCGAGACTTATGTAACCTAGGCTCTGATACCAACTTGTCACAACCCCAAATACCCGGTCGTGATGGCGCATATCACATTACTAGGCAAGCCAACCCACACCATTTAACTACAACAAATTCCTTTTATAATACTATTTTCTAACACAGGTTAACAAATTTGGTATTTTCTAACAAATTTGGTATTTTTATAATACCAAATTTTCATCATAAGCGTTTAAAACACAATTACATATGCGGAAGTCAAATAAACATGAAAACCACATAGCCCCAAACATCTGGTGTCACGAGTCTAGAGCCTCTACTACATAATTGACTGTCTGATACAACATAAGTCTAGAAAATGTGGAAAAGAACAAGATAAGAAGGAGAAAAAAAGGGTTGTGGACGCCATACAACTACCTTGTAATTTCCGGCAACCTCTGGATCAGCTGAAGAACCTCACTATGCCACTCGGGCACCTGGATCTGCACATAAGGTGCAGGGAGTAACATGAGTATGCCAACTTAATAAGTAACTAAAGTAAATAAGGTCTGAAAGCAGTGACGAGCAGCTAAAAAATCATATAATTGAATAATTCATAGTTAAAAAAAAGTTCTGTCGTAAAATCATCATTTTCAGTTTAAACACTTAAAATCATATACCAAGCAATTTTCCAATAGAGGCTTATTTAAACAGGAAGAGTGAAATCAGTAAAAATGTCAAACTGGGCCCCTCGGGCAAGGTATCACTCAGAATATGGCCTCTCGGGCAGCCTCTTAGCCACTCGTGACTCGCCCTCGTCACTTAGTACTCACTCTCAGCACTCAGGCTCACTAACATCTCATAATAATAGAAATCATAGCAACTTCTACGGCATGCAGCCCGATCCATAATTTATAGTCGACTATGCTTACTGGGGGTGTACAGACTCTGGAGGGGCTCCTATAGCCCAAACATCATATCGCTGCGACGCGCAACCCGATCCAATATGTATATTGGTGTGGCGTGCAGCCCGATCCAATATACATATCGTTGAGGCGTGTAGCCCGATCCATATAAGTATCGTTATGGCATGCAGCCCGATCCATAATATATACATATAATATCCTCACTATTAGGTTCTAAACCTCTCTCAGTCATTAACCTCACAGCCTCTCGGGCAGAATAATAGAAATTAGGGAACTCAGCCCAAATAGTCCTCACAATTAAAAGTGGAGTGATAAAACCAGTTTTAAACATTAAAACAGGTAAAACATGACTGAGGATATGCTTTCAACAAGTAAAGTGAGGAAAAAATAGTAAAAATGCCCCTAAAGGTCTCAGCAGGTCGGCACAAGGCCCCAAACATGGCGTATAACCCATAATACAGTATAAATGACTAAAGTACAAAATAATATAAGATTCCAAATCAAATACGCGGCTTAATAGTCGCTACGGGATGGACCAAGTCACAATCCCTACCGGTGCACGCCCACACGCTCGTCACCTAGCATGTGCATCACCTCATTTATCAAACCAAGTCAAATACCGGGGTTTGTACCCTCAATTCCAGATTTACAATGGTTACTTACCTCAAACCGACGAAAATACTACTCCGCGATGACTTTGCCCCTAGAATCGGCCTCCACTCACGTCGAATCTATCCAAAATCAGAATCACGACGTCAAAATATGCTAAGGGAATGAAGCCCAAACGAAACAATCAAATAATACCAAAAAATCCCAAAATTACCAAAACCCGACCCCCTGGCCCATATCTCGGAATTCGATAATTTTTACATCAATAGATTCCTCATCTCCCCACGAGTTCATACATATCAAAAGTTCTGAAATCCGACCTCAAATGGTTCTTCAAATCCTCAAGCAAATGTCTAAGTTTCCAAGCCATAGTTTCCCTAATTTTAGCCCTTAAATTCCACTAATCATAGCTCTAATCCGTGAAGTAATAGCATAGGAACGAGTTTTAGGTCCAAATTCCTTACCTCAATGAAGTTTCCTTGAAATCCCTCTTTCAGATCGTCCAAAAAAAACCCTAGCCGAATTAGAAATGGTGAAAATAGCTCAAAATCATGAAGATCACAATTTATACCTTTTACCCAGGTATTTTCCCATCTGCGGCCCTATTTACCACTTCTGCGGTACTGCATTTGCGGTTATTCATCCGCTTCTATGGAAATCACTTAACTTACTACTTTCCGCATCTGCGGTGCCATTCCCGCATCTGCGGCGTCGCAGGTATGGTACCTATAACCGCTTCTATGGTTTCCTGACACCTTACTAAATTCTGCTTCTATGGCCCCTTTCTGCATATGTGGCGTCGTACCTACGGTCCCCAATCCGCAGGTGCAGAAATAGTAGAAGCAGCACAATCTGCAGTTGCAACAATTCCTCAAACTCCCCGTCGACCATCCAAAATCACCCCGAGGCTCCTGGGACCTCAACCAAAAGCACAAACATATCCCAATACCTTATTCAAACTTGTACCAATCTTCAAAACACCTCAAACAACATCAAATAAACCTAAACACATCAGATTCAAGCCAAACTTCCTAAAATCTTTCGAATTCCGCTTTTGATCAAAAACCCAACCAAACCACGTCCGAATGACCTGAAATTTTGCACACACATCCCAAATGACACAACGGAACTACTGTAACTCTCGTAATTCCATTTCGATCCCGATATCAAAATGTCACCTATCAATCAAAAATCGCCAAAAAATCCGATTTCACCAATACAAGCCTAAATCTACTCCGAACCTCCAAAACTCATTCCGATCGCGCTCCTAAGTCCCAAATTATCTCCCAAAGCTCTGCGAACCATCGGAACTCACATCTGAGCCCTCTAACATATAAGTCAACATCCGATTGACTTTTTCAACTTAAGCTTGCTCAAAAAAGACTAAGTGTCTCAAACCTTACCAAAATCATTCCGGATTCGATCTGACTGGCCTGATACCTCATAACACGGATAAACAAAGCATAAAGAAGCAAAAATGGGAGAATCGAAGAGGCAACTCATGAGACAACTAGTCGGGTCGTCATATGTCCATTACTATATTTATGACTTATCTGTCAAATTTGGTGAAAACGAAGTTAATTTGACGTGATCCGGACGTCCGGTTGTAAAAATAGAAGTCCTAAAGTTTTCTTGAAATTCTTTTTTCGATTTGGTGTTCGATTCATGGTTCTAGATGTTATTTTGGCTATTTGATCGTGCGAGCAAGTTCGTATGATGTATTTGGACTTGTATGCATGTTTGGTTTGGAGCCCTGAGGGCAAGTGTAAGTTTCAGATAGGCTACAGATGGTATTAGAGCCACTCCGCATGCAACCTTGAATGGTGGTAGGGCAAACCTCAACGAGGATGCTGAGTCCCTAAAGGGGGCGCATGTGACACCCTAGACGAATCACATGTCGACAAAATACGGGAGAGATGTTGGGTTAGAAATTTTTGTAAAATTGGAATTTAGCCCTTAAATTGAGGTCGGATTTTGAAATAAATTACATAACGGGCTCGGGGGTGAATGGGTAATGGAGTTTTGGTCTGAATTTTGGATTTTGACCAAGCGGGACCGGGGTCGATTTTTGATTTTTTGGGAGAAAGTTTGGAATTTCTAAATTTATGCATTGTAATTGATTTCATTAGCAATATTTGATATTATTTAATCAATTATGGTTATATACGAGTGGTTTGGAGGTAGATTCTATGGGAAAGGCCTTGGTAGAGCTATGAGTTTACTACGGAGTGAGGTAAGTATTGAGTTTAACCTTGATTTGAGGTAACTAGAAACACTCGGATTATGTACTATGTAAATTTCATGTGTTGCGGAGTATATGCGAGGTAATGAGTGCTTATACGCCGCTGAATTACTTGTTTCCCAGATTTTCCATTTTTCCTTAATTATTTTCTTCCCTGCCTTAGCTGTTATGTGCTTTAAATGCCTTCCATGCCTTATTTGCTACTTGTTAATCATTGTCCTTCGTGTTAAAAATGTTAGACCTTTTATTTGTCGCTGTTAAAAATCATTATCCTTCCATGACTCGCTGTTATTTGTCGTATTTGACTTTCTTGTACCTTTTAATCATCATTTACCGGACTTGTCTTGCCGAGTAATGTTACAATTATGGATTCTCAATTTGGTACAAACCTTCCTTTATGATTAAGTTTTATATATGTCAATCATAAAAGTTCTTGTGATTTGAGTTATTGATTTGATTATACTCATTGAGTATTTGGTATTGATATGGTAAGATCGGGTTGCACGCTGCAACAAGTAAAATAAGGGTGGATTGATATGGTGGAATAAGGGTGAATTTATATTTATATGATGGGATCGGATTGCACGCCGCTACAGGTGAAATAAAAGCAGATTGATATGGTAAAATAAAGGTGAATTATGATACTGATATTGTTATATGGTGGGATCAGTGTAACGACCCGACCAGTCGTTTTGAGAATTTAAGCTCTGTTCGATGGCGTAAGATCTTGAATAGCTTCATATTATGTGTATCGACTTGCATGTATGGTTGAATTCAGTTACCTAATGATTCAGAGTCGAATTGGAAGAATGATTCTAGTTTGGAAGATTAAACGGTGAGAATTTGACCGAAATTTGACTTTTGAGTAAACGGCTCCGGAATGGGTATTTGATGATCTCAACAGCTTCATATGGTGATTTTATACTTAGGCGTGCGTCCGGATTTGGTATTAGAGGTCCATAGTGTATTTTGAGGCATTTCGGCGAAAGTTGGAAAAGTTGAAATTTGGAAAATGTAGAAGTTTGAACTATAGTTGACTTTTGTGATATCAGGGTCAGAATACGATTCCAAGAATTGGAATAGCTCCGTCTTATCATTTGGAACTTTCCTGCAAATTTGATGTCATTTTGGGTTGGTTTGATTGCTTTCGGCACGAGTTTTCGAAGTTGGAAAATTTGGAAGTTCATAGTTAGATTCATGTTGAGATTTGCATTTTTGGCATTGTTTGATGTGATTTGAGACTTCGAGCGAGTCCGTGTGAGGTTATGGAACTTGTTAGTGTGTTTAGACGGGGTTCCGGGGGCCTCGGGTGTGTTTCGGGTGGGCTATAGGTTATTTTCCCTTATTTTTGAACTGTTGGTTCTGGTGTCTGATGTCCTTCTTCATGATCGCGAAGCTCCTTTCGCGTTCGCGAAGTGTCTCTGTTGATCGCCTCAATTTCCTTCTTCGCGTTCGCGTAGTATTCCTCACGATCGCGTAGCTCTGCACATTTCCCTCTTCGTGTTCACGTCTTCTATTCCGCTTTCGCATAGTAGAAACCTGGCCTTGAGCGCTGGTACTCTACTCTTCGCGTTCGCGTGTTTCCCTATGTGTTTGCGTAGGCTTCCGTCTTTTCTTCTCTGCGTTCGCGAGTGTGTCTTCACGTTCGTGAAGCCTAACCTGGGCAACCTTCATTTTTCTTCTTCCCGAACGCGATCCTTCCTCCGCATTTGCGATGCTTTAACATTTGGGAAGAATATAAGTTTTCCAAATCGAGGGTTAGATAATTTTTATCATATTTTGATTTGTGGATCTCGGTTTTGAGCAACTCTTTGTGGGTTTTTCAAGCAAATTAATTGGGTAAGTTTTCTTCACCTAGAATCTATTATATTCAATGATTTTATCTTTGTTTTTATCATTTAATTTGAGTTTTTAGTTGAGGAAAATGGTGATTTTTGAAGAAAATGTTCAAAATGAAAAATGATGATTTGAAAGGACAAATGATATCGGAATTTGATAATTTTTGTATGGTTGAACTTATATTGGAATGGGTGTTCGGATTTTTGTGAAATTTATCGGATTTCGAGGTGCAGGCCCGAGGGTCAACTTTTGGAGAGATTTTTGGATTTAGTTAAAGATTGAGACTTTATGATCCAAAATAGTTTCTTATGAGTTTTATTTGTGCTTTGAAGTTATTGGTTAGATTTGAGCCGTCCGGAGGTCATTTCACCCGAGAAGTTCATTTTAGAGTATCGGTTTGTCTTTTTTGAGGTAAGTATCTTTCCTAACCTTGTGTAAGGGATTTCCCCTTAGGATTTGAGTCTTCTATGTTGATTGTAGTTCGTGTATGCAAGATGAAAAGTGCGTGGTCGGATTTATTTGTGAAAAATTGGCCTTTTAGGATTCTTTGGTCGTTATATTCACTGTGTATGAAGTTGTTCTTGGTATGACTGAGTTTCTATTTAGTGGTTTCACCTCTACTTGCTTAAATTAGAAGTAATTTCTTAAGGATTCACTCTTATGGCCAATTTGACTCTTAATTGACTTAACTGAATATTTTACCTTTTCTATTGTCATGTGATCTTTCATAACTGCTTATCTTTGTATGAAATTATCATCATCTCACCTTATAATTGTTTAGTTTGATTTGAGGTTATGATTATCTTTTCGCTGTTTATCCTTAATTGAATTGTCGAACATCCTCGAAATTGCTCAACCTTAACAGAAGTTTAGACATCCTATATCCTAGTTGACTTGTCTTTATTTGGAACTATTTGACTCGTGTTAGCTTCCTTATTATTGAATTGTATATTGTGGGATCGTCGCTACATATTGGTTTTCCCTTGTTGAATTGTTTTCTTTACGCCTAACAGCCTTTACTGTGGTTATTCCTTGTGAACTCGTTCTACCATTTCTTTGTGATTTAAATTTCTTGATTTGATTTACTTGCTGTACTTTGTATTATTACCATTGTTGCTGTTGTACTTGTTTTGGTGATGCACGGGGTTTCTGCCATGCTGTAATTGTTATCTTTGTTTAATTCCCTGCATATTTACTTTGGGACTACGGAACGGTATTCCGGGAGATCTCACCCCGTACTGCATATTTACTTTGGGACTACGGAACGGTATTCTAGAAGATCCCCCAGCACTGCATATTTACTTTGGGACTACGGAACGGTATTCCGGGAGATTCCCCTGCACATTTACGTTTGGGACTACGGGACACTATCCTGGGAGATCCCCTCATGTTATCACTGTGTTCTGAAAAGCAATAAGCTATTGCTTTTCATTGATTCTATTCATGTGTAAATATTCGACGTGATGTCCGTTCTTTTCCTTATGCTTACTAGTTGATATGAACTATGTTAGGACAATTGCACAAGCATACACGTGGCTAAGCACCATTATCGGATAAGATATTTCCTTGATATTGTTCAGTATAGGTGAACACCCTTGTTTACTTGCCTCCTATGTGAGAGTGGCTCAATTTGACACGTGAGTTGACAACATGATTATGAGGTGTGATGAGCGCACAGGATGCCAAGTGTTAGGGTTAAGGTTTTGAGGCCCATGAGTTGTAATTTATCCGAGGTTCGATACTCCATGAAGGTTGTTGACTAAAATCAAATGTAAAAGTTGTCGTAGTTGTTGAGTTACTATTTGTCATTGCTGTATCTGGTGATTTCAGATTTGGATTGTGTTTTTGTTCACTTTTTATGATTTCATTAGTCATATTACGCAGTCATTATGTAGAAATCATACACTGTTGTTCCTATACTCGTACATTTTCAGTTTATTAGACCAGTAGATGTCTTGATTGTTCCTCGTCACTACTTCACCAAGGATAGTCTTGATACTTACTAGGCACCACCGTGGTGTGCTCATTCTACATTTCTATACATTTTTTATATAATCCAGGTATTGGATTGCTAGTGGTTGTGTAGACTGTTGCTGTGGAGACTCAAGGTAAACTTGCTGCTGCATTCGCATGCTTCAGAGTCACCTTCCTATTTTGTATTCATACTGTTCTACTTAATTCCAAACAGTTGTATATAGAAGTTGTATCGACTTTGTAGAGCTTATGACTTGTCCCTCCAGTTTTGGGAAATTGTAAATTTTATACAAATTTCTATATCGAGACTGTTAGATTTTCTTAATTATTTCTATTATTTAGTAAATGTTAGGCTTTCCTAGTCCCTAAAACTAGGTGCCATCACAATACCCAATAGAGGGAAAATTGGGTCATGACAAGTTGGTATAAGAGCACTAGGTTCATAGGTGTTACGAGTCATAAGCGAGTTTAGTAGAGTCTTGCGGATTGGTACAGAGACATCTGTACTTATCTTAAAGATGCTACGAAACTATTAGGACAATCTCACTTCCTTCATTCCTATCGTGCGAGCTTATTGATCTTAGAGTTTGAACTTTTATCATTCCATTCTCTCACCGACGGTGAGGACACGAGCTGTAGTTATCGATGTCACTGCTTCTAGAGTGGGTGTCATTAGAGGCAGAGGCAGAGGCCGATGAGGAGTACGTGCCGCAGCTAGAGCACCTACCAGAGCAGTAGTTAAGGAACCGCCAATAGCTCCAGTTGGGGGGCGGGGCAGGTACCGGAGGTGCCTGCTATTACCCCCGATTTCAGGAGACTTTAGCATAGTTTCTGAGCATGTTTGGCACATTGGCTCAGGCAAGGTTGATTCTGGTTGCACCAGCTACTTCATAGATCGGGGGAGGGACTCAGACTCCCGCCGCCAATACTCTAGAGCAGCGAGTTCACGTTGGTCAGGTTCTAGGTGTCATGGCGACACAGCTTGCAGTTCCAGTTCAGCCATGGTTAGGGCAGCAATATTCGAGGAAGGGCAGCTTAGATTTGCAAGGTTCAAGAAAATATGACCCTCCTACATTCAGTAGTTTGGCTTCAGAGAGAGCACATGGTTTTATAGAGGAGTACCATCGC
Organism: Nicotiana sylvestris; assembly: GCF_000393655.2. Lineage (NCBI taxonomy): Eukaryota > Viridiplantae > Streptophyta > Magnoliopsida > Solanales > Solanaceae > Nicotiana > Nicotiana sylvestris. The sequence continues at coordinate 75,591,824 of NC_091065.1, read as the reverse complement.
ATTCTCCGCACAATGGGTATTGTTGAGATGAGTGGGGTGCTTTTGCTACGTTCCAGCTTTAGGGAGCGGCTTATCAGTGGTGGCGGGCATATGAGTTGGGTAGCCCGACCGATGCAGCTTCACTTACATGGGTTTAGTTTTCAGAGATGTTTTTAAGAGAGTTTGTACCTCAGTCCTTTCGGGATGCATGGCACCCGGAGTTTGAGTAGCTACGCCAGGGCACTATGTTAGTATCAGAGTATGTCGTTAGATTTAGTGATTTGGCCAGACATACACCTGCCTTGGTCGCTACAGTTAGAGAGCGCGTTCGTAGACTTATTGAGGGGCTTAGGCATGATATTTGGTTTAGCATGGCTTGGGAGTTGGAGTCAGATGTTTTGTTTTAGCAAGTGGTAGGGATCGTTTGCCGGTTAGAGGCATGTGGGACAGGGAGCGAGAGGACAGACGAGATGAGGAGAGAGAGTATAGGGAGGTGAAGAGGCCTAGTAGACCAGAGAGATCTGTTGGTCTTTATTTTAGAGGCAGAGTGTGACATGGTAGAGGTTTGTGGGTTAGCCAGTTCAATTTGTGCTTTGGGCTTCGCATAGTGATTCGGGTGTTCATGGGTCTCAAAGTACCCGTACCGCACAGTTCCCATAACCACGTCAGTAGAGGGGTTTCTTTGAGTGTGGAGATACTAGCCACATGGTGAGAGATTGTCCCAGATTTCGGACATATGTGTCACACTAAGGTATTCAGGTGAATAGAGGCCACCCAAGAGGGGGAGTCCCGGCCCATTGATGTGTTTCATATGGTAGACTTGAGGCTATTGCGCCAGATGATATCTTACAGGTATGCTTTTGGTTTGTTATAGAGTAGCACCATCCGTATTGTTGCTTCAGTTCTACTTATCGGGGTGAGTTTCCCTATTGTGTACTCCACCTATAGGTGAGTACATGACTTAGCATTTCTTTTTATGTGTTTTCCATGTTACGAGATTCTATGAGTGGTAGTCGTGTCTATCATTTCTTTTATTCATTATTGAGAGTTATCAGACTAGTAATAAATTCCTTTTGTCCATTATGGTAGGATTGATGTGATTTATGAGTATTTTTGGTTACGAGTTGTAAGTTTTATGCTCCATCAATGTAGGAGCTAGTACGTGTTATAATTTTGTTGAATAAATTGATCTAGTGAGAGGTTCCAGCTGGTTTGATGTATACCCTACTTGTGATTCAGGGTTGAGGGTGGGACCCTCATGATTTCATGCGATTTAATATGTTTGAATCGGGCTGTGTACCATGGTGGAAGTTCTATCAAGATGGGATCCTTGTGATTTGTTCATATGCTTTTATTCTTTCCTTGTTATATTGTTTTGTAGAATAGTATTGATAGAGAGTTGTGCCTATCGGTCTTTTTTGGTAATTCACCTATGTGTTTCTCTTTACATATTCAGTCATTTTCGTTTTGTACTTCTTGAGTTTTAGCTTGTACGGTGTGTGCCCGGTGGTGTTAGTTGTGACTTGTTGATTCGAGTGTTTAGTTATGGGGTTTTCGTGGTTCTTGTATCATCGTCAGTGTTGTGGAGGTTTGAAACAGGTTCCTATTGGATACGAGGCCTATGGCCGGTGCTGGATTTTATTTCGGGCAGATATTGTGATCAGAAATGTTATTGTGGGCCTATGTGTGATTTGTCATGTTGTGTGGTTGTACTCTATGGGTGTAGGCATGAGTTGATGCAGCTAGTTGAGATTGATACTGGATATAGATTTAGAATCGGGTCTTTTGGAAATGAATGGAAGGTGAGAATTTTGACTCTAAGGCTTATTGGTATTGGTAGAAAGGCTAAATTACAGTTGAAATGGTGTCGTCAGGCTTATGTGGATTGGGGTGATGTGGGGTCACCGCAGGTGTATGTTGGAAGTGTGCATTCAGTGATTTGAGAACTTTGAGGAAAATCTTGGCACGTTCGAGGAAGAACGTTTGTTTTAAGAGGAGGACGATGTAACGATTCAACCGGTTGTTTTGAGAATTTAAGCTCCGTTCAGTGGCGTAAGGTATTGAACAGCTTCATATTATATGTGTCGACTTGCGTGCATGGTTGAATTCAGTTACCGGATAATTCGGAGTCGAATTGGAAGAAGGATTCTAGTTTGGAAGATTAAGCGGTGAGAATTTGACCAGAATTTGACTTTTGAGTAAACAGCTCCGGAATGGATTTTGGATGATCTCAACATCTTCGCATGGTGATTTTGGACTTAGGTGTGCGTTTGGATTTGGATTTAGAAGTCCATAGGGTAATTTGAGGCATTTCAGCGAAAATTGGAAAAGTTGAAGTTTGGAAAATGGATAAGTTTGACCATAGCTAACTTTTGTGATATCGGGGTCAGAATGTGATTCCAAGAGTTGGAACAGCTCCGTCTTATCATTTGGGACTTTCCTGCAAAATTTGACCCGTCATTCTGTGTTGGTTTGATTGGTTTTGGCACGAGTTTTCGAAGTTGGAAGATTCGGAAGTTCATAGATCGTTTCATGGCGTGATTTGCATTTTCGGCATTGTTTGATGTGTTTTGAGACCTTGAGCGAGTCCGTGTGAGGTTATGGAACTTTTTTGTGTGCTTAGACGGGCTCTGGGGGCCTCGGGTGTATTTCGGGTGGGCTACACGTCATTTTCCCTAATCTTTACTGATTGTTGATACCCACTTTTTCCTTCATATATATTTAAATATGCCTACATACTTTCAAAATATTGTACACGTGTTTACAAACATGCACAAATTTTTTATAATTTTTCTATAATTTTAATGGCTTTAAATCAATTTATTTCCGCATTTTTATTTAAACAAATATACAATAATTATTCCTCATATTTTTTTATGATAATCTAATCATATAAATTCATCATTTATGCCCAAATAATATTTAAATATTTTAATTGCCTTTTTCTTTACAATAACATTTGCATTTTTAGGCTAGAATTGCATATTTTTGCAACAATAGCGTATATATATGCACAATTATATCATCCATACAGAAAATGACTTTCATATTTTAACAATATTAGGTAAGTATTTTAAATCATTTTCATGTACAAATCATATTTTTATCATTTATAAATTATTTTATAAAATTGTTTTATTAAATTAATTGGGTATTTAAAATCTAGCCCCTAGAAATTACTAATTTTCGGACCCAAACACCATCCCAAACCGCTAACCCAATACACCCCAGACCCAATTAATCTAAATCTGACCCAGACCTCCCCAAATCCTAGACGTTGATCTCTGAGATCAACGACCCGTATTTATTCTTACCATAATTAACCTAACGACCCCCCTCCTAACCTAATTCATTTCCAACATACCTTGCTGTCACCCGTTCCCTTCTCTCTCAAACGCTTTATACCTAAACCCTAATCTTCAGGCACCATCACCGGCTTAGTCCTTCGTTTTATGATGTTTCTCTGTCATCTCAGGCCTATATTTGCCTCCTACTTGCTATGGTATCTCCATCTCCTAGATCCTTGAGGCGATTCTCAAGGGACCAGGGCAAGTATGCTTTACACCTTTGGGTTTTCTTGCCTGTTTCAAGCTATTTGGCTCGACCTTGAGTAAGATCTTTCTCAATTTCTTCTTAAATCCATGGTTTCCTAAGTCTATGCTCGTCTCTGTTGCCTTTCCAAAAACCCTAATTTTTATCATTTGACTTTCTCAGATCTGTCCAAATCTGAGAGAATCGAACCTATTTCACATGTTTTCACGAAAGTCTTATGGTTTTTCAATTGATTCTCTATTTTTTCTAAAACTAGGGTTTACTGAACTCACCTTCTCAAAGTTTTTCTGATTTTTGAGTGTTTAATCATTGTTTTTAAGTGTTACTGACTGATTCATATTAAGATTGTTTGTACCCTAGTCGATTTATGCTAAAGCCCCAAGTTTCTTATACTTTTGCTTTGTTTCTAGGTTTTTCTGTGTCACTCGTTGCATTGTTTCGTTCTGTGCTTTGACTTCCATGATTTCACCTTAGTCTAATTCAGTATCTTGTGACTTTTACCCTAGTTCATATCTACTAGGTTTTCTGAGTAGATCTCTCGGCTAATTTCTGTGTGTTTATGAAATTTTATTTAGCCTACTTGTCTATTTGTGGAAACTGATATTTTCCCCCTCTTTAAATCATTACTATTTTGAATTTTGATTTACTGATTTGCTAGGTTAAAACTTATGTTCTGATTCTTGATTTATTCCCTTGTTTACGACTTTAATTATTCTTCTTACCTTATTTAATTGCCTGTAATGTTACTAATTCTTTACGGTTATTTCCTTAATTAGACTCCTATTTGTTTACCTCTTTACTTAGGTTTGATTTGATTTCTTTCCTTAAACGACTCGTGTCCTTTAACCATTAAGTAGTTGTCCTCAATTAAAGGAAGACTATGCTGATTTTGTGTGTAATTGTTCCTGTAATTTCCCTAATTGCTGAGTGTTGATTTCTTTTACCTTATTCTGCTCCGCTCCTAAACTGCTATATATTCTCTCCTCTATTCTTACTTCTGGACACGAACATTAGTTCACAAAAAAATACTCTTACACTCTAAAAGTTATCCATTCTTCTCTACAACTTATGGTATTCATTAGTCTAGACGTATTAGTCTAGACGGCTGTAAGCCAAGGCTAGATATTGCTCTAGACGGCTGTAAGCCAAGGCTAGATATTGCTCAACATCTGCTTTGCATTTTGTGTTTTTCTCTTCCTAACTGGTATGTCCCTGATTATTATTTTTTAAATCTAAACCCTATGTGTTTCATTATTGCCTTAAGTTCATCAATTATAAGTTCCATTCTTGTGTTTGTTCACTGTCTTGCTTAGCACTTTTCTGTTCAATATGTGATTAGCATGTCTAACTATATTAGCCTATCTACTGCTTTATCTAGCATGCCTAAATTCTGCCCTGTTCAAATGTATAATTATTATGTCTACACCTAACCTGTTATCTGATGCTTGCATGTTTGCAATTCATGTTTAATCCCTCAACTATGTGATCATCCTACTTATGTGTCTAATTCAGTCTTCTACATTTTTTCGCCACGTCCTAATTGCCTACTATCCTGGTTAATCTGTAGGGCTATGAAGCTCCTAAGTGTTCTATGCACATTGTTGTCTACATGCTTCCCTACACCTTATACATGCACCCTAAATGGGACTCCTATATGTTCCCAATTCCCTTTCCCATGTGCGCAAACCTGTTTGCTAAAGTGCCTGTGAAACTGAACCTTCTATGATTGATTGGCTGCCTACTAAACTTGCTCTCTTCGAAACTGAACCTTTCCCTACACTTTTTCCCTATTGCGTGTCCTACATGATTTTTGTTTGTTGCCTAGATTTTTGCTTTTTAAATACCTTAAGTTTGTTTAGAACTGCCCAGATTTAGAGGTCCTAAGCTCCTCTAGGACCACAAGGAAGGGACGGGTAGCATCCCGCTTAGAGGTCGTTAATCAAACTCGCTTATATATCCATTAATGGGAGGGTAACAGGCAGTAAAAGGATATGATGACCTGCGCGCTAATGTCACGTGTAGCCCCTCTAGTTGAGGAGGATTATCGGGCATTGCACAGATTGATCCAGTAGGCTAATCAACTTAGGACTTCCCTTTCCTAATTCATATATGTGTTTAAATTATCTAAACTTCTTTTTTCTTTACATATATGAGTGTTTAAGTTGTCCAAACCTCTTTTACCTTCATTATCTAAATTTCCTTGATTATATATGTATTTAGACAGTGAAAACTACCTTTATTTGTAAATATGTGTTAAGACTGTTTACTTGTTAAAAATGACTAATTCACATATTTTATGTTCGGCCAGGACCCACCGCTGTGGACCGCGAGGGGTGCCTAACACCTTCACCTCAAGGTTATTTTGAGCCTTTACCCTAACCTCTGGTAATGCAAACTAGTTGTAAGAGTTAATCACTCTAGGTGCCCTAACGCACCCTAATCCGTTTGGTGGCAACTCTTCAAATACCCAATTCCAAAAAGGAAACGAGTCATTCCCCCATGAATGTTGAAACCCGGACTCCACGAGAAAAAAGGGGGCGCGACAGCATGGCGACTCTTCTGGGGATATTTTAGGTTCTTACCATAACAAACTTATTTTTGTGAATTAGTCTAATAATGCTTTATCCCGTGTACCCTTTCCCCTTTATTTGGATTTAACTACTTAATTGTTCATTTATCATAGTCAAACCTAGCCGGGTTAATATGTTATCCACATAATAACTCTTTAAGACAAGCTTCGTCCAAAAGTCCATCGGGTTTTCCACAATCCCAACGGACATAATCATGATTGTGTACATTAATTTGGAGAAATAAGTGCCAATATGCTAATCATTACAATATAAATAGACGAACCTGGAGGGGGAAAGGGCCTAACTATCTCTTATTTTGCAGAAAATGAGGCATGAAGTCCCCAGATTCGGTATGGTCAGTAGCATTCCTCCACTTTTGATAGATTGGTGGAGGGACCTTCCCTCAAGTGACCAAAATCATATGAAAAGAGTCTTAGGGAATTTGCCGTCACAACTGGATCTTCAACCAAACAAAATGCTGATCGAGGCCACCACTCTGCTTTGGGATAAGGAAAGGGCTGTGTGTCACTTTGGGGACATAGAAATGACTCCCGTCCTAGAAGAAATAGGAGGATTTGCTGGGCTGCCATGGGATAGCCCTGGTCTATTGGCACCTGAAAATCGCACCACCAGAGGGTTCCTTAAGATGATGGGGTTGAAGAAAAATGATGATTTGGAATGCCTAAAAAACTATTACGTACCTTTTGACTTCCTCTATGAAAGATACGGTCACAGTAGCTCTTATCTCATTTTTGATGATGAATTCTCAATCACCTCCCTGGGCTGGGTTCATCGTAGGGTCTTCGTGTTCATTGTGTGCTTCTTGGGCATGCTGGTATTCCCAATCCAAGGGGATAGAATCCATACTAGGCTGGCCATGGTGGCCAAAAATCTGATGGACGGGATCGAGGGGCAGACATATACTATTGTCCCTATGATCATTGCGGATATGTACCGGGTTTTGGAATGCTGTCAGAAGGGATCCAGATTCTTTGAGGGATGTAATTTGCTGTTACAAGTCTGGCTGTTAGAACATCTTCAAAGGGGTCAATACCGCAAAGATCTTTCATGAAGGCCGTGGAATGACTACATAACCTTCCATCACCCTAAGAGAATAACTTACATTCCGGACATGTTTGCTCAACCTAAGGATGTTGTAGGATGGGTGCAATTTTTCTACAAGTTGACTGAGGACCAGGTTCAGTGGATGTTCGAGTGGTTCCCCACTGACGAGTTCATCATAATATCTAGAGACGTCCCACATTTGGTGTTGATTGAGTTGAGAGGGATATACCCTTATGCTCCCCTCAGGGTTATGAGACAAGCAGGCAGGAGACAGGTCATACCACGGGTTGCTAAAATAAGTCACTTCATAGTTGATTTCCAGGTGACGCCATCCCATATAAGAATGAAGCACAACATATGTGGACTTTGAAGATTATTGTGGAGAAGGATACCATCGAGCCGGATCGATATCATGCGGGCCATTCATACTTTTACCCCTCATGTTTGGATGATAATCTATCAGGAGTCTTTAAGCTAAGGGTTGGTCAAGGAAACAAGTTCATAGATGATTTTGCCAAAGCATAGGTGAAGTACAACAAGCTGCGCAAAAGAGTTCGAGAATCTGAAGCTGAGCATATGACGCAGCATAAGGCTTATATGGAAATGATTAACGAGTGGAAAGAAACAGCTGTTAAATCCTGTGAGAGCCTGTAATATCTGGAGTACAGTTTAATGGAATTGGAAGGGAAGATAAGGAAGAGGGTCACTGACTTCCAGAATGCTGAACGAAATGAAAGAGGGCATTTGGCAAGAGAATTCCTACTGCTGAACCTGCGCGAGCTGGGAGAGTTGATCGACAACAACATCCAGTCTGGAGAGGGTCCTTCTGGGACAAAGTAGATTAGATTTACTTGCTTTCCTTTTAAATGTAATAAGGCCAAGTGCCATTAGCAACATTATCTTATTTAGTGTCGTTTGGGGTCGTTTACTTTTACATTAATAAAATGAGGCAATTATTGGCACTGAATTTCTCTAAATTTATTTGTCATTAGGTCTATCTCGGGCACAACGAGGCATCCAAATTAGGACGCGAATTTACATTTCCGCAATATGTGTTTTAATACTGCAAACATTTCAGAACCAATACTGACTTGTTTACCTTTTGTTTTTCTTTATTCTTTATTCCCATCCCCTAAGGTTGGTTTGCACATACTGGCATCATCAGCGTATCACACCAGATCTAGAGATCCTCTACCTTCTCCTCCTCTAAGTAATACAAAGAGCAAATGGAAAGCTAAAATGGAAGAATTAAGTGGTATTCGAAAAGAGAATGTGGAAAATGCAGAAACTTTAGACAGTCGGAGTACTCCGGCACCAAGTGATTTAGTTTTGAGGTTGGAACAAAATATATTAGAGCTACACGGAGAACTTGAGCAGGTCCGCAACTTGGCAAACCTATCCCTCACCCTGAATGTCCCCGATGTCAACCAACAAAACACCAAAAACCCAGCACCTCCCCAAAATACACTGAACCAACATCCACAAACCCCTCCTGCACCGTATCAATATGCAACCCACCTCAAAATCACAATCCCTAACTGATACCAACTCCGCCATAACACCACCATCAACCAATCAAGTATCCACCAACTGCTGCTTATCACACTCCTCAGAATACACCACAACCCATTCTCGATCCTCAAAACTCAACCAATGACCACCACTACACCCAGGCTCCTGGCACTCAGGTGATCATTCATGAAGACAGTAGTAACCCCATTTACACCAATCAAACCATCCCGGTTATTAGGAACAAAACAAGGCTAGGAGGGGAAACCTATCATTACATCGAACGTGTCAATGTCGTTGAGAAAGATCAATGGTGGAGTATTAAAATAGAAAGCATACTGGCATGGTCTGGATATGAACCCGGCAAAGGGCTTGGAAAGAATCTCTAGTGTATTACCAAACCAATACAGTTAAAATGTCATGGTACTACTTTCGGGCTCGGATACCAGTATACATGGTAGGAGTATGATGATTGGTTGCCTCCATGGTGTGGACCTTATTACACTCTCGAGCAACCAGTGCCACATTTGGGTCAAACTTTTCACCAAGCTGACACAATATGAGGAACTGCAAAAGAAGAAGCATTAGATGGGCTGAGGAATCTATTCCTGGAGGATGGGGACATGGATTGCAGTGCAATAATTAGAGAGGAGGTGGAAGAAGGCCTCATTATTTAGACAATAGAGAAGGGAGTTGTTCTTAGGATCTAGACTGCAACGCCATCCCGTCCCTGTCGAGTCCCTGGGTAGCTTGGCAGATTTTATTTCTATAGCCATTTTAGGCATCTAAAATTTTCAGTAATTTTGTTTTAAAGACTTACTTGTTTCAAAATAAATGCTCAATTCATCGAGTCGTACTTGTTTTGATGTTTCAGTTTTAATTAAATGCATTTCTCTTATTTATTCATTATTATCTTCCACACTTTTTCTTTCTACAGCATTATTATTACTTTTCCTGATGAACCAGTGATTATGACATGTAATGAGGCAACACAATATGAGGATAGTGATTCGGATGAAGAAGATGAAATACCTGAGAAAGTTGTCAGGGAGGTTGAAAACTTTGAGAATAAGCCTAAATCCAACCTGGACGAAACCGAAGCAGTAAATTTGGGGAACGTCGAGACCGTCAAGGAGACTCGCATCAACATTCACTTATTACCGACAGAGAAAGAGGAGTACATTCATTTCTTATAGGAGTATGAGGACATTTTCACATGTTCATATGATGACATGACCGGTTTGAGCACGTCCACAGTGGATCACAAGTTGCCTACCAATCCCATATGTTCGTCGGTGAAGCAGAAACTCAAAAAATTCAAACCAGATATAAGCCTGACAATCAAAGAGGAAGTTACTAAGCAGATCAAAGCCAAAGTCCTCAAGGTGGTTGAATATCCAACCTGGTTAGCCAACATTGTTCCAGTTTCAAAGAAAGATGAGAAAGTCAGTGTATGTGTTGACTATCGAGACTTAAACAGAGCAAGTCCTAAGGACGACTTTCCAGTGCCAAATATACACATCCTGATTGACAATTGCGCCAAGCGTGAACTCCAATCCTTTGTAGATTGCTTCGCAGGTTATCACCAGATCTAGATGGATGAAGAAGACGCAGAGAAAATAGCTTTTATCACACCATGGGGAGTATATTACTACAAGATGATGCCATTTGGTCTAAATAATGTTGGGGCTACTTACATGAGGGCCATGACAACCATCTTCCATGATATGATACACAAAGAAATAGAGGTATATGTGGACGAAGTCATTATCAAATCCAAGAGGGCCACGGATCACATAGCAAACTTGAGAAAGTTCTTTGACAGGTTAAGGAGGTACAACTTGAAACTGAACCCCGCAAAGTGTGCATTCAGGATTCCTGCAGGAAAGTTACTGGGTTTCATTGTCAATCGTCGAGGGATCGAGCTGGACCCGTCTAAAGTTAAAGCTATTCAGGAGTTACCACCGCCTAGGAGCAAAAAAGACGTGATGAGATTCTTAGGACGTCTCAACTATATCAGTCGCTTCATAGCACAGACCATAGTCATATGTGAACTCATCTTCAAGATGCTGAGGAAAGATGCCGAAACAAGTTGGACCGAGGATTGTTAGAAAGCTTTCGACAAAATCAAGGAGTACATGTCTACGCCACCAGTCTTGGTCCCGCCAGAGCCAGGACGACCTTTGCTACTCTATCTATCTGTATTGGCTGGATCCATCGAATGTGTTCTGGGACACATGACGAGAAAGGGATAAAGGAGCAAGCCATATACTACTTAAGTAAGAAATTCACACCTTATGAAGCACGATACTCTCTGCTGGAATGCACCTGCTGTACTTTGACCTGGACGGCCCAGAAATTGAGGCATTACTTCTATGCCTATACCACGTACCTCATATCCAGGATGGATCCCCTGAAGTACATATTTCAGAAACCCATGCTGACTAGAAAGTTAGCCAAGTGGCAAATACTGTTAAGTGAGTTTGATATCGTCTACGTAACTCAAAAGGCGGTCAAAGGACAAGCATTGGCAGACCATCTTGCTGAAAATCCTATGGGAGGAGAATATGAACCCTTGAAAATATATTTTCCTGATAAAGAGGTGTCATTCGTAAGAGAGGACATTACCGAAGCATACGATGATTGGAGAATGTTCTTCGATAGAGCTGCAAATTTCAAAAGAGTGGGCATTGGAGAGGTTTTGGTATCAAAAATAGGCCAACATTATCTTGTATCTGCTAAACTCATATTTCCCTGCACTAACAACATGGCAGAGTATGAAGCCTGCATACTAGGGCTCAACATGGCAATCGACATGAATATTTAAGAGCTGTTGGTATTAGGTGATTCAGATTTGCTTGTGCACCAGGTACAAGGAGAGTGGGCTACCAAGAATTCCAAGATATTGTCATATCTACACCATGTACAGGAATTGAGAAAGAGGTTCACGAAGATGGAGTTTCGGCATGTGCCCAGAGTTCAGAATGAGTTTGTTGATGCATTGGCCACCTTGTCATCTATGATACAACATCTGGACAAGAATTTTATTGATCCCATCCCAGTGAAAATTCATAATAAACCGGCATATTGTGCCCACGTTGAAGAAGAAACGAATGGAAAACCTTGGTTCCATGACACCAAAGAGTATTTGGCAAAAGGAGAATATCCGGAGCATGCAAACAACACTAAAAAATGCACACTCCGGAGATTGTCCAATCACTTCTTCCACAGCGGAGGAAACTTGTACAAAAGAACTCCTGATTTGGGATTGCTAAGATGTGTCGATGCAAAAGAGGTTTCTAAGCTACTTGAGGAGATACATGGTGGGACCTGTGACCCGCATATGAATGGTTTTATCTTGGCCAAGAAGCTACTTAGGGCCGGTTACTTTTGGATGACTATGGAGACAGATTACGTTTGTTATGTCTGCAAATGCTACCAATGTCAAGTGCATGCCGATATGATAAAATTGTCGCCAAATGAGCTCAATGACACAAGCTCACCTTGGCCATTCGTCGCCTGGTCAATGGATGTCATCGGTCCTATCGAGCACACTACTTCAAACGGGCACAGGTTCATTCTAGTAGCCATTGACTATTTTACAAAATGGGTAGAGGTTGCATCCTACAAAGCTGTAACCAAGAAAGTCATCGCAGACTTTATCAAAGATCGTATTGTTTGCTAATTTGGAGTCCTCGAGTCTATTGTCACTGATAATGCCGCCAATCTCAATAGTTATCATATGAAAGCCATGTGTGAGACTTTCAAAATCAAGCACAAGAATTCCACAGCCTATAGACCTCAGATGAATGGAGTCATAGAAGCCGCCAACAAAAACATCAAGAAGATACTAATGAAGATGGTAGAAAACCACAAGCAATGGCACGAGAAACTACCCTTTGCTTTGTTGGGATACCGCACTAGAGTTCGTACATCAACCAGGGCAACTCCCTACATGCTGGTTTATGGTACTGAAGTTGTCATCCCAGCCGAGGTAGAGGTTCCTTCTTTAAGGATCGTACAAGAAGTCGAACTCAGCGATGCAGAATTGATAAGGAGCCGCTATGAACAATTGACCCTTATAGATGGAAAAAGAATGAACGCAGTATGTCACGGTCAGCTTTATCAGAACAGGATGTCCAGAGCTTTCAACAAAAGGGTCAAACTAAGGCAATTTGCACTAGGACAGCTGGTGCTGAAGAAGATCTTCCCACATCAAGATGAAGCCAAAGGGAAATTCTCTCCCAACTGAAAAGGTCCTTACATGGTTCATAGGGTGCTAACAGGAAGGGCGCTCATACTTGCAAAAATAGATGGAGAAATTTGGTCGAAACCAATCAATTCAAACGCAGTTAAAAGATACTATATTTAGACTATTTACATTCCTTCATCTCATGTAATTGAACTACGCTTGACCTGATTCCCTAGAACCAAAAATTGGGGCAGAATTTTAAGGAGGACCCTCAAAATTCCGGAGCAAGTCCAGCCAACGCCTTCATATGCCAGACAGTCAGAAATTGGTTAAGAAATTGGGGCAGAATTTTGAGAAGGGTTCTCAAAATTCTGAAGAAGATTTAACAAGCTTCATTTCTCACAAACGACCGAAGGATCATCTACCAAACTGGGGCAGAATTTTGAGGAAGACCCTAAAAATTCTAATACAAGAAAGTTGCAATGCCTCTGAGATGTGTTATATTCACTAGTTCATCTAAAATTATTTGAAAATTTCACCATGTATCCAAAAAAAATAACTTTATTTTTATCAATAGTTGTACACTTTCGAAAACTCTATTTTCGTAATAGCCAGGTGTTACCTAGGGAAACTCAAACAAGTCATCTAGCATGAAGAAGCAAGGCCAGCGGACAAAGGCACGAACCAACCTCCCCCTTTACAAAACTTACAATTTTTCTTTGAATGCAGGCACATCTGACATAGCAATAGCATTCGCAGATATATACACAAAGCAAAATCACTATCAAACGGGCCACCAAACACTAAATGTATCCCCAGCTAAGAAATATTCTACCCTTATCTGCCTTCTATTTGCATGGGACTAAGCCATGTCTCGCATCTTGCATGAGTCTAAGCCCTGCCTCCATATTTGCATAAGGCTAAGCACTGCCTTCCATTTGCATGGGACTAAGCCCTATCCCACATCTTGCATGAGGCTAACCCCTACCTCTATATTTGCATAAGGCTAAGCACTGCCTTCCATATGCATACTAAGCCTTGTCCCGGATCTTGCATGAGGCTAAGCCCTGCCTCCAAATTTGCATAAGGCTAAGCATTGCCTTCCATCTGCATGGGACTAAGCCCTGTACAGCATTATGTATGAGGCTAAGCCCTGCCTCCATATTTGCATAAGGCTAAGAACTACCTTCCATATGCATGGGACTAAGCCCTATCCCGCACCTTGTATGAGGCTAAGCCCTGCCTCCATATTTGCATAAGGTTAAGCACTGCCTTCCATCTGCATGGGACTAAGCCCTATCCCGAACCTTGCATGAGGCTTAACCCTGTTTCCATATTTGCATAAGGCTAAGCACTGCCTTCCATCTGTATGTGACTAAGCCCTATCCCGCACCTTGCATAAGGCTAAGCCCTGCCTCCATATTTGCATAAGGCTAAGCACTGGCTTCCATATGCATCAGACTAAGCCCTGTCCCGCATCTTGCATGAGGCTAAGCCCTGCCTCCATATCTGCATAAGGCTAAGCACTACCTACTATCTGCATGGGACTAAGCCCTGTCCCGCATCTTGAATGGGGCTAAGCCATGCCTCCATTCCTCTTTCGGGATAAGCTTGCCCTGAACCTCACAAGACTAAGCCTTGTTCACTTTAGTATCATATTATTGCATCTCATGGGCTGAAATATCGCCAATCTGTCCAAAGGCGTCATAGTCTAAAGGCATCATCCTCATAGCCAGAAGACACCATGCCATGGCTTGAGGATCTCACAAATTTGCATATCATTATTCAAAGGCGTCATGGTTCGGAGGCATCATTTTCATGGTCCGAGAACATCATTTCATGGCATGTGAATCCCCCACTAAACAATTCATAGCCCAGGACATCATGGTCTGAGGACGTCATCCTTAACCACCCGAAGACAACTTTCATGGTCTAAAGGGAATCTGCATCATGTTTAAATTTTCGCACAAATTCATGTTCGTAGTATCTCTTTATCTGTAGATGACCAGTAAGCAACCGCTATCCCAGCGGGAGCAACCTTGCTCCAGTTCCTTCAACTATCTCAAACTTGACCGTTCACCATAACCATTCTTTCATTCATCCCAAAATATCGTGTTCATTCTTGTAATGACTTCATCAGTACATTCCGCTGATGGGTCTGGAACTATACATGGCCTGATTTCTGTAAAACCAGGCATATGTAGGCAGCTCAAAAACCAGAGTCCGGCCTCTATCTTTCAAAACATCCTATTCGGTCAAAATTGGCCATAATTTCTTCACCCGAAAACTCTTTCATCCTTCCCGGGTAAAGAGGGGCAGCTGTTGATACTCAATTTTTCCTTTATATATATATATAATTTTTCCTTCATATATATTTAAATATGCCTACATACTTTCAAAATATTGTATACGCATTTACAAACATGCACAAGTATTTTTATAATTTAAATCAATTTATTTTTGCATTTTTTATTATACAAATATATAATAATTATTCCACATATTATTTTTATGATGAATCTAATCATTTAAATTCATCATTTATGCCCAAATAATATTTAAATATTTTAATTGCCTTTTTCTTTACAATTACATTTGCATTTTTATGCTAGAATTGCATATTTTTGCAACAATAGCCTATATATAAGCACAATTATATCATCTATACAGAAAATGGCTTTTCATATTTTTAAAATATTAAGTAAGTATTTTAAAGCATTTTCATGCACAAATCATATTTTTATCATTTAAAAATTATTTTATTAAATTAATTGGGTATTTAAAATCTAGCCCCTAGAAAATACTATTTTTCGGACCAAAAAACCAACCCAAACCCCTAACCCAATACACCCCAGGCCTAATTAATCTAAACCCGGCCCAAACCTTCCCAAATCTTGGCCGTTGATCTCTGAGATCAACGGCCTATATTTGTTCTTACCATAATTAACCTAACGACTCCCTCCTAACCTAACTCATTTCCACCATACCCCACCGTCACCCGTTCCCTTCTCTCTCAAACGCTCTCTACCTAAACCCTAATCTTCAGGCGCCGTCACCGGCTTATCCCTCTGTTCTACGATGTTTCTCTATAGTCCCAGGCCTATATTGGCCTCCTACTTGCTATGGTATCTCCATCTCCTAGATCCTTAAGGAGATTCTCAAGGGACCAGGGCAAGTCTACTTTACACCTTTGGGTTTTCTTTCCTGTATCAGGTTATTTGGCTCGACCTTGAGTAAGATCTTTCTCATTTTCATCTTAAACCTATGGTTTCCTAAGTCTATGCTCGTCTCTGTTGCCTTTCTAAAAACCCTAATTTTTAACCTTTAACCTTCTCAAATCTTTCCAGATTTGAGATGAATCGAACCTATTTCACATGTTTTCACGAAAGTCTTATGGTTTTTCAATTGATTCTCCGTTTTTTCTAAAACTAGGGTTTACTGAACTCACCTTCTCAAAGCTTTTCTGGTTTTTGAGTGTTTAATCATTGTTCTTAAGTGTTACTGACTGATTCATGTTAAGATTGTTTGGACCCTAGTCAATTTAAGCTAAAGTTTTTCTTATACTTTTGCTCATTTTTGGGTTTTTCCGTGTCACTCGTTGCATTGTTTCGTTCTGTGCTTTGACTTTCATGATTTCTCCTTAGTCTAATTCAGTATCTTGTGACTTTTACCCTAGTTCATCTTTACTAGGGTTTCTGAGTCGATCTCTCGTCTAATTTCTATGTGTTTATGAAATTTTATTTAGCCTACTTGTCTATTTGTGAAAAATGATATTTTCCCCTCTTTAAATCAGTACTATTTTGAATTTGATTTACTGATTTGCTCGGTTAAAACTTATGTGTTGATTCTTGATTTATTCCCTTGTTTACGACTTTAATTATTCTTCTTACCTTATTGAATTGCATGTAATATTACTGATTCTTCACGATTATTTCCTTATTTAGACTCCTATTTGTTTACCTCTTTACTTAGGTCTGATTTGATTTTTTTCCTCAAACGATTCATGTCCTTTAATGGTTGAGTAGTTGTCTTCAATTAAAGAAAGACTATGATGATTTTGTATGTAATTGATCCTGTATTTTTCTTAATTGCTGAGTGTTGATTTCTTTTACCTTATTTTGCTCTGCTCCTAAACTGCTATATATACTCTCCTCTATTCTCACTTCTGGAATGAACATTAGTTCACAAAAAAAAACACTCTTACCCTCTAAAAGCTATTTGTTCTTCTCTACTACTTGTGGTATTCATTAGTCTAGTCGGCTGTAAGCCAAGGCTAGATATTGCTCAACATCTGCTTTCCATTCTGTGTTTTTCTCTTCCTAACTGGTATATCCCTAATTTTTTTTTTAATCTAAACCCTATGTGTTTCATTACTGCCTTAAGTTCATCAATTATAAGTTCCATTCTTATGTTTGTTAAATGTCTTGCTTAGCATTGTTTTGTTCAATATGTGATTAGCATGTCTAACTATATTAGCCTATCTACTGCTTTATCTAGCATGCCTAAATTCTGTCCTGTTCAAATGTATAATTATTATGTGTACACTTCACCTATTATCTGATGCTTGCCTGTTTTCAATTCATGTTTAATCCCTCAACTATGTGATCATCCTACTTATGTGTCTAATTCAGTCTTCTACATCTTTTCTCCACGTCTTAATTGCATACTATCCTGGTTAATCTGTTAGGGATATGAAGCTCCTAAGTGTTCTATGCACATTGTTGTCTACATGCTTCCCTACACCTTATACATGCACCCTAAATGGGACTCCTATATGTTCCCAATTCCCTTTCCCATGTGCGCAAACCTGTTTGCTAAAGTGCCTGTGAAACTGAACCTTCTATGATTGATTGACTGCCTACTGAACTTGCTATCTTCAAAATAGATTTCAAAATGTTATTAGTATTCTTCTAAAAACTGGATTTAATTCCTAGTATTTTCTCAAAACTGGTCTATTCTAGAGAAACCTTTTTCACTCCTAAATTGTTTTCACCTAAGTCTTTCAAACTATGTCAAGCACTCTCACTTACTCTGCTATGTCAAGCACTCTCACTTACTCTTAGGTTATTAAGTTCTACCCCTCTGGTATGTGTACTGCTTAGAGATCCTTGAGATCTCTCTGAACTCTGGCATATCAGGGTTGGCTCTTCTACACTGCACATAATCAGTCTTTATTTGAGAAAGTTCTGGGTGTGAGCACTGCCCGGGATCCTTGAGGTCCTTAGGGAACTCTAACACACCTGGACACAAATTTGGCAATGAAATCTCTGGCATTTGAGACTACTGAAGGCCTGGTACTCCCAGGTTTGCTTTGGTCCTACATCAGTCTCCCTATAGTTTAATCTATACTGCATTTATGTAATTTATTCAATCCTGGTCTGTAATAATTATTTGTAAACAGATGTTGGGGTAACTAGTAAAACAGGAGGGTAGTTGTATGGTACTGTGGGGTAATGCTGGGTAGAAATCATGTTTTTAGGCTTTACATTATGCAAATCTATACTAGAAATCATATTCTAGGACTGGTGTGTCTATTTGCATTCCAACCATGTTAAACATGCGCACTAGACATCCTGTTCATAGGGTATTCACGTTTATTCTTCAGCATACTACATGTCCTATACCGCTATTCCAGCTTTGATTTTGCATAAGTACTTTCACTTAGAGATCCTACTATTAGGTTAATAATCCAGCCTTAATAAAAATAGTCATCTCCTGTATGTATTAGATACCATGTTTTCTAGGAACTCTATTTGCATCTGTGTGAATCATGTTTATTCCGATCACTGTCTACAAAAGGTTTAAACAGCCCCACACATAGACATCGTGTCTCTAAATACAAATTGATATAAAGCACCTGTTATAACTTGTATCACCTAGATCAGCATGCTCATAGGTTAAACACTCTCAAACTATTCAAACAGTTCCTGTAATTGTGATTACGTATAGTCCCCACGCCTAGGCAAGCCTTAGGTGATTAATGTCCTTATATAAAACTAAAAACTGCATTTCAATTGTGTATAAACTGCTTAAGTCTTACAGGTTTAATATCTGTAGGCAAACTGATTTAGACCCTGCCATTGAGTTTTGAAAATATTGTTGCAAGATCTGTGTATTAATGTTTACCTAGATATCCTGTCCTATGATTCTTTCTAGAAATTACCTAAATCTGTGTTTTAGATGTGTTGTTTATTTGCCTATATACATGCGGAGGTAAACATGAGCCTTTTAGCTATTTTTTTCCCTATTTTCTTGTCCTACATGATTTTTGTTTGTCGCCTAGATTTTTGCCTTTTAAATACCCTAAGTTTGTCTAGAACTGCCCAGATTTATAGGTCCTAAGCTCCTCCAAGACCACAAGAAAGGGACGAGTAGCAGCACGCTTAGAGGTCGTTAATCAAACTTGCTTATATATCCATTAAGGGTAGGGTAATGGGTAGTAAAAGGATATAATGACATGCGCGCTAATGTCACGTGTAGCCCCTCTAGTTGAGGAGGATTACCGGGCATTGCACAGATTGATCCTGTAGGCTAATCAACTTAGGACTTCCCTTTCCCAATTCCTATATGTGTTTAAATTATCTAAACTTCTTTTTTCTTTACATATATGTGTGTTTAAGCTGTCCAAACCTCTTTTACCTTCATTATCTAAAGTTTCTTGATCATATATGTATTTAGACTGTGAAAACTACCTTTATTCGCAAATATATGTTAAGACTATTTACTTGTTAGAAATTACTAATTCACATAGTTTAAGTTCGGTCGGGACCCACCGTTGTAGACCGCAATGGGTGCCTAATACCTTCCTCTCAAGGTTATTTCGAGCCCTTAACCTAAACTCTGGTAATGCAAACTAGTTATATGAGTTAATCGCTCTAGGTGCCCTAACGCACCTTAATCCGTTAGGTGGCGACTCTTCAAGTACACAATTCCAAAAAGGAAACGAGTCGTTCCCCCATGAATGTCGAAACTCGAACTCCGCAAGGAAAAAGGGGGTGCGGCACTGATCGCCTCAATTTCCTTCTTCGCATTCGTGTAATATTCCTCACGATCGCGTAGCTCTGCACATTTCCCTCTTCGTGTTCACGTTTTCTATTCCGCATTCGCATATTAGAAACATGGCCTTAAGCACTGGTACTCGTTACTCTTTGTGTTCGCGTGTTTCCCTACGTGTTCGCATAGGCTTCCATCTTTTCTTCTCCGCGTTCGTGAAGCATAACTTGGGCAGCCTTTATTTTTCTTCTTCATGAACGCGATCCTTCCTCCGCATTCGCGATGCTTTAACATCTGGGCAGAATATAAGTTTTCCAAATCGAGGGTTAGACCATTTTTATCATATTTTGACTTGTGGAGCTCGGTTTTGAGCGACTCTTTGTGGGTTTTTAAAAGCAAATTAATTGAGTAAGTGTTCTTCACCTAGAATCTATTATATTCCACGATTTTATCTTTGTTTTTATCATTTAATTTGAGTTTTTAGTTGAGGAAAATGGAGGTTTTTGAAGAAAATGTTAAAAATAAAAAATGATGATTTGAAAGGCCAAATGATATCGGAATTTGATAATTTTTGTATTGTTGAACTTATATTGGAATGGTGTTCGGATTTTGTAAACTTTATCGGATTCTGAGGTGCTGGCCCGGGGGTTGACTTTTGGAGTGATTTTTGGATTTTGTTAAAGATTGATACTTTATGATCCAGAATAGTTTTATTTGTGTTTTGAAGTTATTTTGGTTAGATTTGAGCCGTCGGAAGGTCATTTCACCCGAGAAATTCATTTTAGAGTATCAGTTTGTCTTCTTTGAGGTAAGTATTTTGCCTAACCTTGTGTGGGGGATTTCCCCTTAGGATTTGAGTCTTCTATATTGAATGTAGTTCGTGTACGCGAGGTGACGAGTGCGTGCTCGGTCTTTTTTGTGGGAAATTGGCGTTTTAGGGTTCTTAGGTCCTTATATTCACTATGTATGAAGTTGTTCTTGGTTTGACTGAGTTCCTATTTACTGGTTTCACCTCTACTTGCTTATATTTGACTCTCAATTGACTTAATTGAATATTTTACCTATTCTATTGTCATGTTATCTTTTCATAACTATTTATCTTTATTTGAAATTATCATCATCTCACCTTATAATTGTTTAGTTTGAATTGAGGTTATAATTATCTTTACGCTTCTTATTCTTAATTGAATAGTCGAGCATCCTCAAAATTGCTTTACCTTAAAAGAAGTTTAGACAACCTATATCCTAGTTGACTTATCTTTATTTGGAACTATTTGACTCGTGTTAGCTTTCTTACTGTTGAATTGTATATTGTGGGATCGTTGCTATATATTGTTTTTCCCTTGTTGAACTGTTCTCTTTACGCCTAGCAGTCTTTACTGTGGTAATTACTTGTGAACTAGTTTTACCGTTTCTTTGTTATTTAAAGTTCTTGAGTTGATTTATTTGCCGTACTTTGTATTATTGCCATTGTTGCTGTTTTACTTGTTGTGGTGATGCATGAGGTTTCTGTCGTGCTGTAATTGTTATATCTATTGGTTGCCCTGCACATTTATTTTGGGACTACGGAACAGTATTCCGGGAGATCCCCCTGTATTGCATATTTACTTTGGGACTACGGAACGCTATTCCGGGAGACCCCCCCCCTCCCATACTGCATATTTACTTTGGGACTATGGAACTGTATTTCGGAAGATCCCCCAGCACTGCATATTTACTTTGGGACTACATAATGGTATTCTGGGAGATCCCCCTGCACATATACGTTTGGGACTACGAGACAGTATCCTGGGAGATCCCCTGTTGTTATCAGTGTGTTCTAAGTTGGTTCTTTTCATTGATTATATTCCTATGTAAACATTTGACGTGTTGTTCGTTCTTTTCCTTATGCTTAATAGCTGATATGAACTATGTTAGGACACTTGCACGAGCATACACGTGGGTAAGCACCCTTATTGGATAAGAGGTTTCCTTGATATTGTTGAGCATAGGTGCACACCCTTGTTTACTTACCTCCTATGTGAGAGTGGCTCTATTTGTCACGTGAGTTGTCAGCATGATTATGAGATGTGATGAGGGCACACGATGCCAAGTGTTAGGGTTCAGGAATTGAGACCCTTGAGTTGTAATTTATCCGAGGTTCGATACTCCGTGAAAGTTGTTGACTAAAATCAAATGTGAAAGCTGTCGTAGTTGTTGAGTTTTTATTTGTCTTTGCTGTATCTGTGATTTCGGATTTGGATTGTGTTTCGTTCACTCTTCTATGTTATTATTATTATGGTGTTCCGTTATTACTTGTTGTTTTCTTCTTATTGCAAATTTCTGTATCGTTAGTCATATTGTGTAGTCCTTATATAGAAATTATACATTGTTGTTCCTATACTCATACTTGTTCAGTTTATTAGACCAGTAGATGTCTTGACTATTCCTCCTCACTACTCCACCGAGAATAGTCTTGATACTTACTGGGCATCACTGTGGTGTGCTCATTCTACACTTCTGTATATATTTTTATGGATCCAGGTATTGGATCGCTAGTAGTTGTATAGACCATTGCTGTGGAGACTTAAGGTAAACCTGTTGTTGCATTCGCAGGCTTCAGAGTCACCTTCCTATTTTGTATTCATATTGTTCTACTTAATTCCAAACAATTGTATTTAGAAGTTGTAGCAACTCTGTAGAGCTCATGACTTGTACCTCTGGTTTTGGAAAATTGTAAATTTTATAAAAATTTCTATATCGAGACTGTTAGATTTACTTTATTATTGTATTTATTCAGTAAATGCTAGGCTTACCTAGTCCCTAAGACTAGGTGCCATCACGATACCTAACGGATGAAAAATTGGGTCGTGACAATCGTGTTGCGCGTCGAAACATATATATATTTATTTATGCTTGTTAATATTATTACGGGGGAATAAGGGAGGATTCTGTATTGTACGGTGGGATCGGGTTGCGCGCCACAACAATTTATATGTTTCTATTTCTTAGAGCTGTGTTGGTTTTCGGCATTACTTACAGAACTTTAAGGATTGGTAATTCTTATTTGACACTGGTTCTTCTTTGAGGATTTAGCTATATTCTTCAGTTAACTGTCTTATTTCGTTCTGTATTTCGTTCTCCTGTTTTATTATATACTACATACAATTTGTAGTTTAAGTGACCTGTCTTAGCGTCGTCACTACTTCGTCGAGATTAGGCTCAACACTTACATAGTACATGGGGTCGGTTGTACTCATACTACACTCTGTATTTCTTATGCAAAATTTGGAGTCGGTCCCAACGGCGGCTATTAGCGTGCTCGGATTGGCCAGCTTTGCGGAGACTTAAGGTACAGCTGCCCAGCGTCCGCAGCTCTTAGAGTCCCCTTTCATTTTTATTTAGCTGTGTACTTTCCTTCAGACAACTTTATATTTTTAAACAGGTCCTTATTTGTACCATTCTAGTAGCTCGCGCACTTGTGACAGCTGGTCCAGGGTTGTATCAGATATTTTAGTTGTTGTAGCTTCCGCACATTACTTTAGATTATTACAGTCATTTCAGTTCTTTCTCATTATTTAATTTAAACTATTGAAAATGGATAAATTGTTCTAACATTTGCTTGCCTAGCAAGTGAAATGTTAGGCGGCATCACTATCCCAAAGGTGAGAGAATTCAGGGTCGTGACAATTATTTTTGTTCCTTAAAATATCACAGAAACAACTTTTTTAAGAATCAAGTAAAACGGAGTTTGAAGTATGATGATTCAAAATATCTATTATTTCTTGAATTGAAATATCGACATCCTAATTATTCTTGAATAATTTACACATCTAGAAATTATACCCAAGAAATTGATCATTTACCAGCTAAATAGTCGTGATAGGGAATAAATAAAATAATTATAAATAAAGGAATTAATATGTAAATAGATGCAGGATCGGAGCCCCATGACCCAAATGAGAAACCTTACCCGCTCCTGACTTGGACATAGCCCGAGTGAGGGCAGTGGAAAATGCAAGCTTTTTTTTCCTTTTTGTTTTATCTGTGACTTGAATCCCAAGATTTTGATTACCTATCAGTCTAAGTACTTTGACTGTAGAAATTGACGTTACCAATTACAAAAATAATGAAAGAGGGTATTTGCAGTGAGCAAAATGGGACAAGAGGAAGAAATTGAGCATATCAACTCCAGCTGCCCATACCACAATTTCAAAAGGACTGTCCTTAATTTTTGTCCTACAGTTTTGTCCAATTGTGTTGTCTACATTTCAAAATTGAAACATTCGGGAAATAATTAGCTCCATTAGTTTTCAATGGAACAGTGGATACATGCCCTCATTTGCAAATAAAATATTAATAAACTGGATCGATTTCTATGGTACTCTTCAAGTCTTTTATTTATCTATTTCAACTCTAAATAATAGGAGTATCCAAAAACTCAAAATATTTATATAAAATGCTCTTTCAGTTTTACTTTACTTATTTTATAAAGTAAATAAGTATTTTAACAAATTAAAAAAGGACACCTAAACTTTAAAGTCGTTGTCTGTGTATGGGTCAAAATCTGACCACGTGGGTTATCATTAAATGGAATGGCAATGAGTCGACCAAGTACCCCACGAGGCGTAACAGCTACGAGTATATCGGCCGCTGTCGAGATCGAGCCGTCAGAAAGTCTCCAAGACAGCACATACGTCGTAGTACTCGGGCAAGTAAGGAAGAGTATAGTCATGAGATGGTCCATTGGGTAAAGACCGTTGGATAAAAAAGAAGGTTGGTATGGTAATATATATATACACATACATACGTCGTAGTACTCGGGCAAGTAAGGAAGAGTATAGTCATGAGAGGGTCCATTGGGTAAAGACCGTTGTATAAAGGAGAAGGTTGGTATGGTAATATTTATATATATATATATATATATATATGAGGGGAGAAGGCAAGAAAAATGGGTCTCCCATCCAAGAAAAGAGATGAGCAATGTATCAAAGATGAGAATAAGAGGAGATCCCCAACAACAAACCGACGGTCTAGATTTTGGCTACAACCCTTTGTAATCATCATTGTTGAATCAACAAAGATAGATCTCATAGTTATCAACAACTTTCTCTCTTTTCCTTTTTTGCTCTTTCAAGTAAGAAACAAATATATCAAAGATGTAAGCTTATCATTTACATTTGATGTTTATCAATCATCTTAAGAAATGTTATATAAGCTTGACCTCCTTCGATTTTGATATTATGTTCGGCTAAGATTTACCTTTCATCCTATATCCCATTATTAATTAGTTTAACTAAAAAGTTCAACACATATTTGGTCAAACAGTCAGTATTCGAGAAGAAAAGTATAGGTATTTACTTTTGTATTTACTAGTTTTAGGTTACGTGTGTACCTAATTCAATGAGTATAAATTTATAAAAATCATACAAATTTTTTAAAAAAAAAAAAAATTACATTTGAGATATAAAAAGGAAAGATAAATAAAAACTGTCAGCTAAAAGAAGAATATTGATTTAGTTAAATGAATAGCAATTTAATCAATTTAACTCTTAATATTATACTATAACTGATTTTCCTCTTATTTTTTAATTTCTTTCACCGTCGATTCTCTTTTTAAGGGAACCATTTATGTAGCCTATCACGTCAATTTGAAAAATGATTTTACATATATGATGAATTTATAAAGGAAGTAAATTATATTATTTTACTAATTAGTTAATTCAAAGATTTAATTATCTATTCTTGCATAAGAAAATACTTTATTTCTTGTTGATTAAATGGTTAATGCTAGCTCATACCAAATTTCAAGTATTACTAACTATTATTTATCCAATCATACTCTACTTTTAAATAGTAAAAAGAAATTATATATATATGCGCGCGTGAGAGAGATTAATTGATGTATTTGTTGGTTCGGAAATTGGCTCGTGAATGGTGACATTTGGCAAACTAATAACCATTAAATTAATTAGCATGTTTCTCATGTTCTTTCTCTTATTACTTCAAATCTTAATTATATTTAGCCTTTATATTTTAAGACTAACATCTTTATGCTGCAAAATCATTGTATGTTTTTTTAGATAGGCAAAGAGATTTTAAGATATTGACTGATGATATATGCTCTTTCACAATTTAAACAAAATTTTCGTAAACTTTACTTTTAAGCTAAAAAGGAATTCCAAAAAATAACCTTTTGGACACTGTATTTTCCCTTTTCCTGACTACCAGTACAATAATTGTTCGAAGAGTCCGTTTAATTGGATTGTAACTAGGTGCGGTAGTTACATTGTACAATTTAATTAATTACTTCCTCTAGTCTACAATAAGTGGCCAATTTATTTTTAAATTTTGATTCAAAATAAATGTTCATTTATATAATCAAGAAAGAATTTAATTTGTTTTTACAAAATTACCCTTATATACATATTCCTAAAAAGTTTTCTTACTCCTCACATTAAATATTTAATTAACGGTAATTTAGTCATATTAGATATTTTTGTATAGAATTTAGTATTTTCTTAGTGGGCGTACCAAAAACAAATTGAATACTTGTTGTGGACCGGAGGAAGTAATAGCTGGCCGACTTCTGGAATTGAAATTAAATTCTTCATTGCAGCATTAGCCAATGGCCGAAACCGGCCTACACTAATTAGTACGTACTTCTCTAGGCACGGTCCTCAACAACGACAAGGCTATAGAACCAGTACCAAACCATTCTGGCTAGAAGATGTGCATGCATTAACAACTCCACCTTCTCAACAACAAAGAAAGGACCACCATTGAAAACTTAACAATGCTCAATTTATGTATTTCAGTCAGCCGAGCACGGGTTTGTCTTTGTGTGACCTATCAACCACGGGTTCGAGCCGTGGAATCAGCCATCAATGCTTGCATTAGGGTAAATTGCTACATCCCTTTACAGTGCTGCCCTTCCTTGAACCCTGCGTGAATACGGAATGCTTTGTGCACCGAACATCCTAATTAACCTAGTACAATCCTTAAAGTTAAATCCTTTTGAGGAACACTTTTATTGATAAAGGTAATGTCTTTGTAAAAAAATTAGTAGTCCATTAATTTCTTTCGCAAAACTAATTCATGCGTTTATCGGTGGCTATCTGATTTGTTAAATGTGATCTTTTAATTCTATCGGTTAAAGACAAAAAAGTAAGTTCCAATTAAAGAAAACAACAATTAATATGAAAAAGATGTAGAGTTTTTTTTTTTTTTGTGAAAGAGATGAGAGTGAGGTAAGAATACATGGGATATGTATTTGGAATTCGAAAAAAAAAAAAAAGCTTTTATTGTGAGAGAGACCTAAATGACGAAAAAGAAGAAGCCACTAACATGAAGCCTTGGTAATACTCCATTCGGTCCACGTCCACAATAAGTGACCAATTTGCTTTAGGCACACTTATTAAGGAAATACTAAATTCTAGACAAAAATAGTTAGTATAACTAAATTACCCTTTATTAAATGTTGCAGCATAGTTATAGTAGCACCTACTTCTCTTCTCAAATGTGATGAGTAAATAACTTTTTAGGAATACGTACATAAGAGTAATTTGAAAAAATAAATTGAATTTTTTTATGATTATATAAATGAACACTTATTTTGGACCAAAATAAAAAAGAAACTTGAATATTTGTATAAGAGCGACGCATGTGCATTGTTCAGATCTCTATGAAGCAAAGTACATGCAAAAAGAGAGGATAGCGCACGGACTCGGTGGGCAACTTTGGCCTAACTTTGAGCAAATTAAATGAGAGCAAGCATCACCGCTGTAATAGATAGTTGGGATGAAAGAGACATGATACCTAAAGTTATATAAATACACACGCATTCTCCTTCATGTTTCTGATTTTTCACTCCCTGCGTTACTATGTAAAATGTAGCTCATGCTTATTGCAATCCAAATTTGTTCATCCCAAGATCCCGGTGGTCCACACCCCTTAACATTAGTGGTAGGCATGGGCATATATCGGGTATAATCGATAGTCCGAACTGATAAATGTTATTGGATTATTGGGTAAATAGTTCGATAACGGTTTAATGTGTTAGTATTTTGTATTCGAAAATATATTCAAAATTAGAAACAATGTAGAAGAACGGAATTAATTCGAGTCTTCTGAATTCACAATGTTTTCTTACGGAACTTAATCTCCTCCTAGTATTCGAGGTTTAGGATTATTTCCTCCCAGGATAGAACGGATTACCCTTACTGGTGTAGCGGTACTTCAAACCCCAGTGAACAACGAACTCAAAGATCAGTAGGAAATCACACTTACTGCTTTCTTTCTGTTAAAAACAATGCAGAAAGAAGAAGGAGAAAACAGAATATATTTTTCGTAAGGAAAATCAGAGGGAGGGTTCATGTACTTATAGCCAAAACATTGGGTAATACCGAAGAGTTGCAAATCTTCATGTAAGGCTGCAACTCAAAATGGCTGTTTTATAAAACGACCATTTATGCAAACCACCAAATTCAAATTATAACGAAAAAATTAAAATAGAGGAAAACTTAAATTACCGTTACAGAAACGGCCTAATTTGGATTAAATAATATTGCGTTAATATCAACAAATAAATTTGGTCCAAAAAATTAATCAATCAAATCATTTGACCGAAGCCGAAGCCGAGAGACGGCAATGGAACGAGGTTTGCCATTTTTCAACTCTTTAAGAGCTAGAAGAAGTACAATTGTATATATACCCATCAAAATTCTTTTCCTCCTCCAATATGGGACAATGTCTCTTTGTCCAAGAGGAAAATTTAAAATTTTTATTTTCCCCTCCATTTTCCAATCACTCTATTTTTAAGCTCTAACAAGCTTAAAACATAACAATCCCCCACATGAATGGGGAATGACTATATCACTGAAATATACATGATAAACTGTGTGATTTACAAGCAATGATTAATCGTATCTGCATAAGTAGGTTTCCCTTTAAACTTTTCGTAGTGAACTTATATCGGATATACTCGATTAATAGGTAGATTTGATATCTTTGAACCGTCGAACTTTGGTGTATACCTAAGCAACCACAAGTCACATAATCAACCCTTAACCGTCTTTGGTTCTTATTGTTGTGTCTGTTTCAGCCATGAACAACTCCCTGGTTTCATGCATGTGTAGAGAATTGGCGTTGCGAAATTCTCCTTGAAGCGGCTAACACTTTACACTTACATAGGTGATTCCTAAACGTGTCATTCCGTAGATGCACTCTTTGATATTCCCCGTATCAAATTTAGAAATCATTAAAAAGCCTTAATTCTTAATCTTTGGTACTGAACATTGTCTCATCACGAGAATGGACCAAAACTTTTAGTTGACAATATTGAACCGTCATTAATGACTTTGTTTGATCTTCTTGAACCTAGATCTTGGGATCTCCAGTCTTCTAGGTAGAGTTACCGTCACATTGCCTTATTGTAGGCTATAGTCTCATTCCCCTCAATGATCTTTCAACTACCTCTCTACTTAGGCCTTTTGTAAGCTCATCCGACATATTATCACTTGACTTTAAGTAGTCAATTGTGATAATCCCCCTAGAGAGTAGTTGTCTAACGATTTTATGTCTTCGCCGTGTATGACAAGATTTACCGTTATACATAACGTTCCCAGCCCTTCCAATTTCCACTTGACTATCGCAATGTATGCATATTGGTGCCAACGGTTTGGGCCAAAATGAAATATCTTCCAAGAAATTTCGGAGCCATTCATCTTCTTCACCGGCTTTATTTGAGGCTATAAACTCAACCTCCATTGTAGAGCGAGAAATACAAGTTTGTTTGGATAGCTTCCAAGATACCGCTCCTCCACCAATAGTAAATACGTATCCACTTGTGGATTTTGAATCAGCTCAACCGATGATTCAATTTGCATCACAGTATACCTCAATTAACACAGGATAATTACTGTAGTGCAAAGCAAACTCTTGGGTACGTTTTAAATATCCCAAAACTCGTTTCATCGCTATCCAATGAGATTGACCTAGATTACTCATGTATCGACTCAATTTAATTACAACACAAGCTATATTTGGTCGAGTACAATTCATGATATTAATTAAACATCCCAACACACGAGCATAATCCAATTGTGATATGCCTTGGCCTTTGTTCTTTGCAAGTGCAAGATTCATGTCAATTGGAGTCTTTGCAACTTTAAAATCTAAGTACTTGAATTTTACAAGTATTGTTTTAATGTAACGAGATTGCGACAATACCAGGCCTTGAGGAGTCTTATGGATCTTAATATCCAGAATTAAATTGGCAACTTCCAGGTCTTTCATATCAATCTTGCTAATTAGCATACACTTAATCGCATTTATGTTGGTAATGTCATTACTCATTATCAGTATATCATCCATATATAGGCAAACAATGACTATGTGATTTGTAACATTTTGTCACGACCCGGATTTTTCACCCTCGGGAGTCGTGATGGTGCCTACTCATGAAAGCTAGGCAAGCCGAGTATTATAGATCCATTACCCTTTTTCCTTAACCTTTTAACATTTACGAATTAACATGTGATCAACATCGGAATAATCATAATAAACGAAAATGCAGAAGACGAAATCTAATAGTTCAACTAGATAATAATACGAAAATCAAAAATACAACTCTACCCAGATTTAGTGTCACAATATCACGGACCGTCTACGAATACTACAAATAGTGGTCTGAATGGAAAATATAAGTCTGTCTCTGAAATACATAAAAACATAATGGAAAAGATAGAAGGGGAAGCCAAGGCCTGCGGACATCTGCAGGACTACCTCGGGTTTCCGCCGCTGGACTGAAGGTAGCAACCTCACTGTGGTCCAAAAGCTCCAGAACCGGGATCTGCACATAGTGCAGAGTGTAGTATCAGCACAACCGACCCCATGTGGTGGTAAGTGTCGAGCCTAACCTCGGCGAAGTAGTGATGAGGCTAGGACAAGACTACCAAATAAACTTGTGCTGTTATATCATATACAACAAATAATAATGACAGAAACTAGCAGTTAAAGATGGGAAGGGGAAACATGGTCGGGGGAATATCATGTACAAACAGGAATTCAGTAAAGCAGCATAAGGAACACTAAAAATCAACTATAAGCAAGAATAAAGAGAACAATAACAAGTTCATGGCATCACCCTTCGTGCTTTTACTCTCGTTCTCACCATAAGACTCAATATATTCGCCACGACATCACCCTTGGTACTTTTATCTCACATAATCATGGCATGACATTATCCTTCGTGCATTATCACTAATATCATGGAACGACATCGCCCTTCGTGCTTTTACATTTACAATATCAGCACGACATCACCTTTCATGCATTAACACTCACTCACAAATATCACCCACGACATCACCCTTCGCGCTCTTACACTCTTCCTTACCCAAGCAACAATCACAAAGCAATTCGGGCAAGGGAATCAATAAAATCCTGGTAAGGGAACAATAGTATAATACAAATATCCTGGCAAGGGAAACAATATCATAAGCAATAACATCCCGGCAAGGAAAATAATATCTTAAGCAATAACATCCCGGCAAGAGGGAAACAATATCATAAACCTCTTCTCTTTTCCACAATTACCTTACAACACAATTCTCAACTTGAGCCAATGCTCTACAATGTTCAATTACCAAGAATACTTCCATAAGCCTTGTTTAACATTAAAAATCATCATAATAAGCACGGATAATACATAAAGAAGTCACAACGATCATAGTCTAAGACTCACGGGCATGCTTGACACCAACGTATAAGTACTCGTCACCACACCTATACGTTGTACTCAACAATTAAAACATAGCAATAAGACTACGACTCATATTCCCACAAGCTAAGGTTAAACCAAACACTTACCTCAATGCCACGAATAAAATCAAGCCTCAACTACCGTTTTACCTATTGATTCCACCACCAACCTGCTTGTATCTAGTCCTAATTTACTTAATAATGTTAATAATTGGTAAATAAATCAATTCCAATGCAAGAAAATAGATTCCCATTGATTTCCCCAAAAAGTCAAAATCGACTTCGAACCCACTTGGTCAAAACCCGAAATTCTGACCAAAACTCGATTATCCATTCACCCCCAAGCCCGGATATACAATTGGTTTTGGAATCCGACCTCAATTTGAGGTCTAAATCCCCAAATTTTGATATTCCTAAATTCTACCCAAAATTCTCAATTCCTCAATGAAAACCCTAAATTTTAGGAAATCTTGTAAAAAAAGAAGTTAAGGAGTGAAGGAAATGAGTTTAAAATCACTTACTAGTGTTTTGGGGGAAGAAAGAGCATTTGAAAAATTGCCTCTTATGTTTTAGGGTTTTGAAAATTGAAAAATGGCTGAAAAGTCCCATTTATATATACCTATCTCAGACCCTCACCGCTGACCGCAGAAAAGTACCGCGGCCATGGAGTACACCGCGGACCGCAAAATATCGAGCGCGGTCGCGGAGATATGGCCTTGACCACCGCGGAGCGCGAAAATCCCACCACGGCAGCGAAGACCCCACTGCAGTTGTGAAGCTTCACCGTGGACCGCGAAGCTCAGTTCAGAGACCTGCAACTCCTCTAAATCTGCAACAACTATTTTTTTCTAAGTCTAAATTCACTCTGTGGCCTATCCAAAACTCACCCATCCCTCGGGGCTCCATGCCAATCATGCACGCAAGTCTAAAAAGATCATACGGACTTGCTCGTGCGATTAAATCATCAGAATAATATAAACAACTACGAATTCAACCTCAAATTCATACAATTATTCAAGAACATTGAAATTTCTATTTTCTCTCAACTATAGGTCCGTTTTATACCAAACCACTTCTGATTCTTACCAAATTTCACAGATTCAACCAAATTATTACTTTAAAATTGTACCGGGCTCCCGAACAAAGATACGGGCCCGCTACCATCAAGAAATTGCATTAATTCACTTCTAAAAGTCTTTATATTTCCCAACAAATAATTTTCTTTTAAAAAAATCTTTTCTTGGGCGTGGGACCTCAGAATTTGATTCTGAGCATACGCCCAAGTCCCAAATTTTACTATGGACCCTACGAGACCGTCAGATCACGGGTTCAGGTCTGTTTACCAAGAATGTTGACCAAAGTCAACTTTAATCAATTTTAAAGGCTAATTTTCTTATTTTACTTCGATTTCACATAAAAGCTTTCTGGAAACGCGCCGGACTGCGTATGCAAATTGAGGTGATACAAAAAGAGGTTTTTAAAGCGTCGGAACACAGAATTTACTTTCAAAAAGGTCATCACATTCTCCACCTCCAAAACAACTGTTCGTCCTTGAACGGACATAAGAAAAGTACCTAAGTCGGAGAAAAGATATGGATATCGGCTTCGCATATCAGACCCGGACTCCCAGGTCGCTACCTCAACAGGCTGACCCCTCCATTGAACACGAACCGAAGGAAAACTCTTCGGTCTCAACTGATGAACCTGCCGGTCTAGAATAGCTATCGGCTCCTCCTCATAGGACAAGTGCTTGTCCAACTGGACAGTGCTGAAGTCTAACACGTGGGATGGATCGTTGTGGTACTTCCGAAGCATGGATACATAAAACACTGGATACACGGCTGATAAACTCGGTGGTAATGCAAGTCTGTAAGCCACCTCTCCCACTCGATCAAGAATCTCAAAAGGACCAACGAATCTAGGGCTTAGCTTGCCATTTTTTCCAAATCTCATCACGCCCTTCATAGGCGACACCCAAAGTACCACCCGCTTGCCGACCATGAATGCCATATCACGAACCTTACGGTCAGCATAACTCTTTTTCCTGGACTGAGCTGTATGAATGTTTACCATGAAAATGGTAATAATAATTAAATTTATTGATGGGACTCTAAATTACGTGATCTATTTTTATGCTAGTTTGTTAAGCAGTTGATGATATGTATGTGAGACTTATTTACGAAATAAGTGTTAAGGATATGGCGATAATCAAACCGTTGGGCCAATTATCAGGGCCTCGAGCTTGTGTATTCAGGGCCTCGAGTTCGATTCCTAAGCTCGACTACGAGCTATCCAAGGCAGACGAAATGTGACTAACAACTATTATAAAATTAACGGAGGCTCTTTATGGCCAATGATAAGCAATAAATGATGAATAATAATGAAGATAATAAATGAGAGCAATAATGTCAAGAGAATATGTTAGAGAGCAAAAGAGAATGATATTTTATATTTTGTGTGGAGCAATTGAAGCAACAGAGATCTATAAAATGATAAGATGGGATAGCTAGAAGACATCCTGACTAAGGGCTAGGGTATTCCTATCAGTCCTAGCCACGTGCCTTGGGAACTCCCCATTTCTACTGTGGCCGAGGTCAATGCTGTCCCAAGGTCGGGTCTTGATGAACCTCGAGGGAGGAGATTCGACCATACCTTATATCCTCGAGATATCAAGATGGTTTTCTGAGGTGCCTCGATGTCGAGAAATTGGGCTCCCCGATTTCACCGTATACAAATAGTCCTGGCGTTTCTTAGAGAGGACTGATAAGAAACGACTTGACATCTGACTCTTCGAACTCCTGTAATGACATCATACCGATGATGCAAGCCTCCGCAATTACCAAAACTTCCCCTCGTTTCACTTCTCCAGGATCATTCAAAGCACTGCGGTTTGTCATTCTTCAAAACCATAATGTCGTCGCCGATTCAGCTCCCAAGGATGCACTAAATGCGCCTGCCGTTACATCTTTCGAGGGCGATAATGGAGCCATTGGTTATGCTGCCTCTCTTTCTATAAATGGGAGCTTCTTGGGACCAACTTTTCATCCAAGTATATCCCTACATCTATCCATTCTTCTCTTCTTACTATCCTTGTTCATTGTTGTTCATCATGTTTGAGGCCCAAGGCCTCAAGGTTATACGGTGGCACTTCTATCAGTTGTGCCATGGCCTATCTCCTGGACCTTCTCCGGTCGAGCGAGATTACGTTGTTTTGCTGTTGTTGTTGTTGTTGTCATCGTTGGCTTGGGACGACGGAATAAAGGGCTGATTGCTTCTAACC
Source organism: Nicotiana sylvestris (assembly GCF_000393655.2). NCBI lineage: Eukaryota > Viridiplantae > Streptophyta > Magnoliopsida > Solanales > Solanaceae > Nicotiana > Nicotiana sylvestris. The sequence goes on along the minus strand of NC_091065.1, from coordinate 75,556,942 downwards.
CGGGGAAATATTTGGACTATGCATCGCTGCTCAAGAGGGAGCTCGCACTATACACCGCTGCTCACTTCCCCCGATTACCCGGTACGACACCTCACTCCCTTTGCTTTCCATGGAGTGAGGTGTTACTATGTACTAACTGTTGCATCCCTCACCGGTGCAATGTTCGAAGAAGTGGCTTTAGAATAGTAGTATGGCGAAATCCATACTAGCCAGAATTTACACCCAGCCACTTCTTTGTTCCTTCCTGCCTCTTCCGCGTCACTTTGCTCTTCTTCATCTCTTTCCTCTTCGTCGTCCCCTTTTGAAGATGCCATTCTTAAGGGTCGATATAAGAATCCCGAGGGGATTGTGCTTGGAAGATATTGTCTTTGAAGTCGTATGCTCGAGGAGATGATGCCCGAAGATGTTGCTACCGAGGATATACCTTTGAGAGTAGGCTAGGCTCTTAGGCTTTTACTATATGTAAACCTTCTTGCTTCTTTGTTTTTGTGTAAGGACCCCTCGTGGGCTTTTGTAATCATATGTAAGGACCCCCCGAGGGCTCTTATAATCAAGTGTTTTCTGATTATAAAGATGTTTTCCCAATGTTGTCTTCGATGTTTGCTATATTTCCCTTTATTTATGTTTATGGAGACTCTGAATGCACGACTCCGTTGGGTAGTGCCCATATCGAACCTAGAAGCGAGTATTCTTTATGAATTTTGGTTGATAAAAATGGCTTCACATGGAATCCTTTGTCGTTCCTCTAGCCAAACCTGTATTGATCCGATAAACTCTGGTCGTCGGGACCCTTACTTTGAGTCGAATGGAAGTAGGGCTTCAAGTTCGTGAACTGAGACTTAGCCTCTAGACCTTCGAAAGCAGTCCCCGAGTGAGGTTTGACTCGGGGCATTTGGAGACTTATCTTTAACTTAACGTATGTAACTTTGAGGCATTGTAGATAGGTCCTAGATGAGAGACTGCCCGATTTTAGATGATATTTGCAATGTTGTTAAAGACTTTCTGGAGCCTAACTTATTTTTCGAAGGAGGTCCTCGAGATCGGGTACCATCTCGGTATTTGTGATGATGCCAATGGCTCCCAGGGGCCTAACTTCTTTTAGATGGAGATCCTCGAGGTCGGGTACCACCTCGGGATTGGCGATGATGTCGTTGACCTTTTAAAGACTAACTGCTATTTGATGGAGATCCTTGAGGCCAGGTACCACATCGAGAATGGCGAAGGCATTATCGGCTTCATGGAGCTTAACCTTGTTCTGATGGAGGTCCTCGAGGTCGGGTACCACCACGGGACTAGCGAAGGTTTTATTGGCTTCCTGGAGCCTAACCTTTTTCTGACGGAGGTCCTCGAGGTCAGGTACCACCTCGGGACTAGCGATGGTGCTTTTAATCGGTTTTGAGGCAGGCGGATCATTGTCGTTTCTTCCATGTATAAATAGGGTTGTTTCTGCTCTTTCGGAGATCCCTCTATTTTAAGTGGTTCCCTTTTCTGCATCAGGACTTCCATTACTTCAGTACCAACGTACTCGCACAAATTCATGCTTTAGTTCTCTAATCTTGCCATAGCCATGACTGCTACATCGGGGTCTGTCCGGCAGAGGGGGGGGGGAGCTCCGCCTCCGAAATTCAGGACCAACGAGAATATGACTTGAATATTGCTTCTTTGATAGGAGAGGAACAACTTGGGTTAGTGAAAAAGGTTGCGGATGGGGGGAGAAAGTAGTGTTACAGATACTTCCCCGGGGTGAGGGCATCACGGATCGTGCCGATGGATTCTTGAATGTGTACACATATCCTTTCACACTGGGCCCCTTTGATAGGGTTGTGCTCGACTTCTACCTAGAGTATCGGGTTACCTTGCTGCAGATCCATCCATCATTTTGGCGAACAATATTGATGGTGAGATTTTTTGAGGAGAAGGCGGGGCTTGAATTTATGCTTAGTCATCTCATTAGGCTGTACCAACCCTTTTACTATCGAGGTATGCTAACCTTGCAATGTCGATCTACCACACCCTTTGTTGTTGATGATGAGGAAGATGGATACTGGGAGTGGATGAGTCGTTTCGTCCGAGTGCGGACTACGTACATCATCCCCGTGGAGCTCATGTCATTCCTTGAGGAGTGGAGCTATACACATAAGCGGAGCATTTTCTGCCTTCTCAGTTTTGCCTATAGCGAAAACTGGTTTCATAATTGTGTCCTCTCTTCTTTTTCTGTAGCGATTTCATGGGCACCGGTTGACATTCCTGATTTGCTGGATTGGGTTTGGAAGTTGGCGACCCACTCGACCTGTGATGAGCGCAAATGGCGAGCTTTGTACCGGGGTAGATGGGAAGCAAAACAACACAATGAGCGTTGTGCTATTCTTTCCTCTCTTTTCCTTCATCTGAAGAGGTATTTTCCCTTTATGCATACTAATCTTGACATCATAGGCATTGGAGGGTCGTTCGAGGCGAGGCCACGCTCCTCTGGAGAGGGGAAAGGGTCGCCAGCTTACGGGCTAAAGAATGACAACAATAAGCGAGAGATGCTTTTACAGGGTGATGGCGTTTAAAGCAAGGCAAAATGGGACCGGGGCTTCGGAGCAGAAGCATCGTCCGAGCCTGTTGCGTCTGCGGTTCCTGGTTCTGGAGAGAGGGTTTCTCCGCTGCTGTCACGTTCTTTTTCCGTTGATACTACTTCTGGAGACACTAGAAACCTGGGGTCGCACACACTGAGCGACCGGGCTTCGACCGAAGTTGATTCTTTTAGGGCTGAAGGAATTGGATTGGCAGGTGTGCGCTCGGCCTTCGAGGAAGCCCAGTGGCTTCACTTTGTGGTGAGTTTTCTTACAGGCCTTTCACGTTTCATGCTTTTCCTTACTTATTAGGATTTCTTTTGCAAGCCTTTGATAAGCTTAAGTCCAGGGCTGCTTCGTCATGAATCCAGGCTACGAAAAGCTCTAGATAAGGAGAGATCCCTTAGGCTCCTTCACAATGAAAAGGAGGTCGAGTTGGTATATTTGCGCTATGAGGTGGCCGGAGCTTGAATTATGAGAGCTACTTAAAGGAGCATGTAATTTTATATTCTGGGTGAGTGTGCATTCCGCCTTCTAGTTTCCGAGGCTAATGCTTCGTTTATTTCAGTTGCAGAAAAAGACGTACGCCCTGAAGGGCCTTCGAGATGAAGTTGGCCGGGCCACGCATGATTATAATGAGCTAAAAACTCGGGCGAAGGCTTAGGCTTTAGAGGGGAAGGATGCTCTGGCTAAAGTTCTTGCCTTTGAGGCTCAACTTCTCTTAGTCCGCGATAATGCTTCGTTTCAAGCAGATATGATTGTGAAGCTCGAGTCCGAGCTTTTGTAAGTTAGGGCTGAGATCGTAATGCCCGGGCAGAAGCTATAATGAGCTGGACTAAGGCTGACCAGGAGATGGCGATCTATTCAAAGGATGTCGCCGATGCTCAAGCTGAGTTGAGAAGGATCCTCGACCGCGAAGGGAGGATTGAAGAATATGCTCGTTGCAAGTCTCGAAGAAAGACCCTCGAGGATATCCATGTTAGGGGCTTCGCCCTCTCGGAAGAATTGGCACTAGCAAGGGCGGACGAGCGTGATGCTCAATTGCTTTTGCCCGATGCCAAAGAAAGCAAAGATGAGGCCGACATGCTGTAGCCCCGGGGGGGCATATATTGCGTCATCTGTATGTAGCATTATCATAGCATATTTGTAGATGGAGATTGAATTTTTTCGCATCTGTGTATAAAAGAAAACCTTACGGATTTATTTCTTTTGTATATTTTTCTGTCTTGAATTTGGCCAGGCGAGCTGATTTTTGCATTGGTAGGAATCCTTGGAATCGTGATATGGCCCCGGGGCTCATTAGACCGGACCGTAGGCTCTTACGTACTTTTTCTCTTAAGCATATTTAGGCCACCCATTTTGGGCTCAGTCCCTGAGTCGGGAATCGACTCGATCTTATTTGACCTTTGAATGGCTGAAATTTAGGCTGGCGATAGTGGCTCTTACGCTTTTGGTCGATGTGACCTTTTAGTGTATGTGGGCTGGCGACAATGGCTCTTACGCTTTTGGTCGATGTGACCTTTTAGTGTGGGCTGGCGATAGTGGCTCTTACGTCTTTGTCGATGCGGCCTTTTTGTATGGGCTGGCGGTAGTGGATCTTATGCCTTTGGTCGATGCGACCTTTTAGTATGGGCTGGCGATAGTGGCTCTTACGCCTTTGGTCAATGCGACCTTTTAGTATATGTGGGCTGGCGACAATGGCTCTTACACTTTTGCCCTTAGGCATATTTGGTTAATTGTTTTGGGTCCAGTCTCTGAATTGGGTTACGAGTCGAGCTCATTTTGACCCTCAAGTTTTGTGTGAGCTGGCGACAATGGCTCTTTCGCTTTGGGTCAAAGCGACCTTTTATGTGTGTGGCCCTGAGGCTCATTAGGCTGGCAATAACGGCTCTTACGCATTTGGTCGATGCGACCTTGTGGTCTTTACTTTTCCCTCGATAAGGATTTTTGAAATAGTGTTTGCCTGACTCTTCGATGGCTTACTAAAAAACCTCAATTGTGAATCATTACATGGCGATGATCGAACACCTCAGGAGGTTTTGGCTCGGAGGCTGAGTATCTCGAAGCCGATGTTTAGGAGCTGACATGGTCGAAGCACTTTTACCTATATCGAGGGTAGCTTGTTTAACCAGTTCTTTTCGAAGTAGATTCGAAGTAATTGAAGGCCTGTGATTTTGCAGCGACGGTCGGGCGTCCCCGAGTCGCACTAGTTCGGCTGGTACAGCCGTGTGACCGGAGTCACTTGTGTTCAGACGGAGCCTTTGAGTCCCGAGTGAGATAGTTTCAGCATCTATATCGAGGGCATGCCTTTTTAGTGGTCTCACAAGTTCGATATATAGCCGAATCTTTGAGATCGGGTTTATTCCTTTAGTAAGGTCTTACAAGTTTTACATGCCTTTGAGGTCTTACAATTTTGGATACTTGGTGTAAGTATTGTTCATGCCTTGCTTGAGGTCTTATAGATATTGCCACTTGGTATAAGTGTAGTTCATGCCTTTCTCGAGGTCTTACAAATATTGTTACTTGGTACAAGTGTAGTTCATGCCTTGCTTGATGTCTTACAGATATAGTTGCAGCCTTACGTATGTCTTACGAGACCGAGTCTGCCCGCTCTGGGTCTTACGGCCTCAGGTTTTTTTATGAAAGGCGATTGGCGATTGTCCCCGAGTCATCGAGGGTACCTTGGCTCGGGATCTATTACTTGTGAATTTTGTACTGCCTCAATGAGGGCTTAGAGTTTCGGAGATCCTGACCCTGGGGTCGTACGTTTTTTGAGATTTTGGTGCTAGTCCCCGAGTGTTCGGGACGTTTTCGGTGGAGAAGTTGTTTTTGCGGAGGTGTTGAGCTTCCTTTGGAGTGTGAGATGCTTTAATAAAATATATTCTTCAATTATTTATTACAAGTGTACATGTTTTCACCGTCGGGGGCCCGGCTATACGGACACGGTTCGTTCGACTGTTTGGCCTTGTACATCACTTCCCTATCAGGACCCCATTTGGCGTTTCTTGGCTTTTTCGAGTGGAAGGCCTACCGGGGGGATGCCCCTCAGCGTGTGAGGTTGATTGCAAAAGAAGCCTTGAACACTTGTTGGATCTTCCTTAGGTAGCATATAAGTGTTGACTCCATCGTTTATTATGAGGACTCGGTACGGTCCTTCTTTTTGTTAAGTCAGGCGTGGCCGAGAATATAACTTGTCATCGTTATTTTATCATTTGTTTATACTTTGGCTCCTTCGATGGTAGAGGTATCATCGCTGGCGCTACGTCATGCACCGCGAACATTTCCTTTGCCGCATGTTGCTCCCCATAGACGGTTTTTATCCCATCCTTTGTCGCGAATTTCATCATTTAATGGAGGGTGGATGGTATTGCTCTCATGTAGTGTATCCACGGTCTTCCTAGAAAGGTGTTGTATCTCATGTCTCCATCGATGACACGGAATTTGGCAGTCTGAGTCGTGCCGGCCATGTTGACAGGGAGGGTGATTTCTCCTTTCGTTGTTTCACTTGCCATGTTGAATCCATTGAGGTCTCGAGTGGCGGGCATGATTTGGTCGAGAAATCTAAGCTGCTCTACCACCCTCGACCTGATAATGTTGGCCGAGCTACCTGGATCCACAAGTACACGTTTAATTTGAAATGATTTACAAGGAAAGAGATTACCAGTGCATCATTGTGAGGTTGAGACAATGTCTTGATGTGCTCGTTGCTGAACGTAAGGGCATCCTCGGGTATGTAACCCCGAGTTTGCTTTTCCCTAACGATAGATATTTTTGTTTTCCTCATCACAGGCTCCTGTGGAGGCATCGATGCCTCCCAAAATCATGTGGATGACATGTTGTGGCTCATTTGCTTCATTCTTTTTGGCCGCCTCTCTTTCTCGGAACTGATTTTTAGCTCGGTCGCTTAGGAATTCTCGAAGGTGACCTTTGTTAAGTAGTCGGGATACCTCTTCTAGGAGTTGGTGGAAATCTTCGGTCCTGTGGCCATGTGTGTTATGAAATTTGCACACTAAGTTATGGTTCCTTTGCGAAGGATCTGATTGTACAGGCCTGGGCCACCTGGCGTCTCTGATTATACTGATGGCAAACACGATATCTGATACATCGACGTTAAAGTTGTATTCCGATAAGTGAGGTGCCCCCGTTGGCCCTGCGTTCCTATCGAATCTGGCTCTATTGATGAGTCCCCGAGGATCCTGTCCTCGGTCTATCCTTCGATTATTGCGAGGTGGGTTGTGCCTCAGGGCGTTCCTCCTATCTTCGGTGTATGGTTGATATCTTTCTTTGTTCGGTTTTGGCTCATTCGCCAAGAGCCTGTTTGGGTATACTGAGCCCGAGGGGGCTTTCAGCTCGTCATCTTCGACACTGATTTTTGACTGGTATCGGTTGTGGGCGTCTGACCAGGTCACGGCTGGATATTCGACCAGATTCTCTTTCAGTTGTTTCGAAGCCATCAAGCTTCGTTCATTCAGACCTTGAGTGAAAGCCTGCACTGCCCAGTCATCGGAGACCGGTGGTAGTTCCATTCGTTCCGTTTGAAAATAGGATACAAATTCTCGCAGCATCTCGTTCTCCCTTTGCTTGACCTTGAAGACGTCGGATCCCTTCGTTGCTACTTTGATAGCACCAGCATGTGCTTTTATGAAGGAGTCTGCCAGCATGGCAAATAAGTCTATAGAGTTATGAGCTAGGTTATGATACCACATCATGACCCCCTTCGAGAGTGTTTCCCCGAACTTCTTCAGTAAGAAGGACTCGATCTCGTCGTCTTTTATGTCGTTGCACTTCAGTGCACAAGTGTAAGCAGTAACGTGCTCATTGGGGTCTGAGGTCCCGTTGTATTTTGGGAGTTCTGGCATTCTGAACTTCTTTGGAATGGGTTTCGGGGCCGCTTCCTCTGGGAACGGCCTTTGTATGAACTTTTTCGAATCCACACCTTTCAGCACCGAGGGTGTGGCCGAAATTTGGTCGACCTTGGAGTTGTAGGTCTCGACCTTCTTGTCGTTGGCTTCTATCATTTTCTCGCCCGATTCGATCCTTCTTATGAGGTCCTCGAGCATTTTTACAATGGCGGGATCGGTCATCGACCCATTATTGCTCGATCTCTCCGGTACCTGTTCGGTTGGGGGAGCTGTCCTTGGTGCTATCGTACTGGGAGTTTTCTGGTGACTTTGCAGCTGAGCAATAGCTAGCTGTTGTGCCTGCAACCTTTCAAAAATAACATGAACGCTAACCTCACGTTCTTCCCTAGTTAGGGTTTTCTTAGCTTCTTGTGGATCTCCCTGACGCACGCTCCTATCAGTATGTGAGCTTATATCGACCCTTGGGCATCGCGTGAGACTGCGTCTATGGGGATTGGTTCTGGCGCATTCCTAGGGTTTTGCAGTGGCATACCAACACCTGGAACGTCCACGCCATTTTCTTCGTGGTCCTCAAGATTGTTGTTTTCGCCTCAATTCACTGAGTTAGACATTTTGACCTGAAATCGAAGATCTTGGACAAGAAAAAGCGTGAAAGATACTTGCGTTGTGTGACCGAACCAGCAAGAATATAATCTTTATTATTTTTAGCTCCACGATGGTCGCCAAACTGTTTACCGCAAAAATGTTAATAACATTTAAATTTGTTGATTGGACTCTAAAAATACGTGATCTATTTTTATGCTAGTTTATTAAGTAGTTGATGCTATGTATGTGAGACTTAGAAATGAAATAAGAGCTAAGGATAGGGCGATAATCAAACCATTGGGCCAATTATCAGGGCCTCGAGGTCGATTCTTGAGCTCGACTATGAGCTATCGAAGGCAGTCGAAATGTGAATAACAGCTATAATAAAATTAATGGAAGCTCTTTATGACCAATGATAAGTAATAAATGATGAACAATAATGAAGATAATAAATGAGAGCAATAATGTCAAGAGAACATGTTAGAGAGCGAAAGAGAATGTTCTTTTATATTTTGTGTGGAGCAATTGGAGCAACAGAGAGCTATAAAATTATAAGGATCCCCTTTATATAGGAGGGGAATGCCAACATAGTACAAAATACATTAATGATAAAGAAACGGAGATGGGACAGCTAGAAGACATCCTGACTAAGGGCTAGGGTAGTCCTTTCATTCCTAGCCACATTCCTTGGGAACTCCCCATTTCTACCATGACCGAGGTCAACGCTGTCCCAAGGTCGGGTCTCGACGAACCTCGAGGGAGAAGACTCGACCATCACATTGTAGCCTCGAGACTTCGAGATGCTTTTTTGAGGTGCCTCGATGTCGATAAATTGGGCTCCCCGATTTCACCGTACACAACGAAGCCTATCCTAAATGATCTTAACCTTGTCTAAGGCATCCTGTACTAGATCCGTACCCAACAACCGAGCCTCTCCCGGCTCAAACCATCCAACCGGTGATCGACACTGCCTACCATATAAAGCCTCATAGGGAGCCATCTGGATTCTCGACTGGTAGCTGTTGTTGTAGGCAAACTCCGCTAAAGGCAAGAACTGATCTCACGAGTCTCCAAAGTCAATAACACAAGCTCGGAGCATATCCTCCAAAATCTGAATAGTATGCTCGGACTGCCCGTCCGTTTGAGGATGAAATATTGTGCTCAACTCGACCCGTGTGCCCAACTCATGCTGAACTGCCCTCCAGAAATGTGAGGTAAACTGTGTACCTCAGTCAAAAATGATAGACACGGGTACACGATGAAGACGAACAATCTCCCGGAAATAGATCTCTGCCAACCGCTCAGAAGAATGGGAAACCGCCACAGGAATGAAATGTGCTGACTTGGTCAGCCTATGTATAATAACCCACACTGCATCGAACTTCCTCTGAGTCTGTGGGAGTCCAACAACGAAGTCTATAGTGATACGCTCCCACTTCCTCAGGAATCTCAATCTTCTGGAATAAACCACCAGGTCTCTGATGCTCGTACTTTACCTGCTGACAATTCAAAACACCGAGCCACATATGCAACAATATACTTCTCCATCCTCCTCCACCAATAATGCTACTGCAAGTCTAGATACATCTTAGCGGCGCCCGGATAAATAGAGTACCGGGAACTATGGGACTCCTCTAGAGTCAACTCACGAAGTCCATCCACATTAGGCACACAAATATGACCTTGCATCCTCAAAACTTCATCATCTCCAACTGTAACCTGTTTGGCACCTCCGTTCCGTACTGTGTCTCTAAGGACAAGCTAATAAGGATCATCATACTGCCGATCTCGGATACGCTCAAATAATGAAGAACGAGCGACAGTGCAAGCTAACACACGGATGGGCTCAGAAACATCCAACCTCACGAACTGATTGGCTAAAACTTGAACATCCAAAGCAAGCAGTCTCTCACCGACCGGAATATATGCAAGATTGCCCATGCTGACTGACTTTCTACTCAAAGCATCGGCCACTACATTGGCCTTCTCTGGATGATATAAGATGGTGATATCATAGTCTTTCAAAAGCTCCAACCACCTCCTCTGCCTCAAATTTAGATCCTTCTGCTTGAATAAGTATTGCAAACTCTTATGGTCCGTGAACACCTCACACGACACGCCATATAAATAATGTCTCCAAATCTTCAACGCGTGAACAATGGCTGCTAACTCCAAATCATAAACTGGATAATTCTTCTCGTGGATCTTCAACTGTCGTGAAACATATGCAATAACCTTTCCATTCTGCATCAACATTGCACCAGTCCAATACGCAATGCATCACAATACACTGTATATGGCCCTGAACTTGTGGGCAAAACCAACACCGGCATTGTAGTCAAAGATGTCTTGAGCTTCTTAAAGCTCGCCTCACACTCATTCGACCACCTAAACTGGGCACTCTTCTGGGTCAACCTGGTCATCGGGGCTGCAATAGATGAAAACCCCTCCATAAACCAACGGTAATAGCCTGCCAAACCCAAGAAACTCCGGATCTCTGTTGCTATTATAGGTCTAGGCCAGTCCTTGACTGTGTCTATCTTCTTCGGATCCACTTGAATACCCTCTCCTGATACAACATGACCCAAGAATGCAACTGAACTCAACCAGAACTCACATTTCAAAAACTTAGTATATAACTGACTATCTATCAAATGTTGTTCATGCTCCCCCCGGTTGCGGGAATAGATCAAAGTATCATGAATGAAGACTATCACGAAAGAATCCAATTAAGGCTTAAACACTCGGTTCATTAAATCCATGAAAGTTGCTGGGGCATTTGTCAACCCGAATGACATCACCAAGAACTCATAATGCCCGTACCGAGTGCAGAAAGCTGTCTTAGGGACATCAGATGCCCAAATCCTAAACTGATGGTACCCCGATCTCAAATAAATCTTCAAAAATAATTGGCACCCTGAAGTTGATCAAACAAATCATCAATCCTCGGCAATGGATACTTATTCTTGATTGTGACCTTGTTCAGCTGCCGATAATCTATACACATCCTCATCGATATGTCCTTCTTCTTAACAAACAACACTGGCGCACCCCACGACAAGACACTAGGTCTAATAAAGCCTTTATCAAGCAGATCTTGCAACTGCTCCTTCAAATCTTTCAACTCAGGTCGGGCCATACAATATGGCGGAATAGAAATGGGCTAAGTGCTCAGAGCCAGATCAATGCAAAAGTTAATATCCCTATCGGGTGGCATACCCGTCAGGTCTGAAGGAAATACCTTAGGAAACTCACGAACAACAGGCACAGAATCCATAGAAGGAACCTCGGTACTATAATCACGAACGTATGCCAAATAGGCCAAACAGCCCTTATCAACCATACGTCGAGCCTTCATATATGAGATAACCCTGCTAGTAGAATGACCAAGAGTCGCTCTACACTCCAAATGAGGCAACCCCGACAAGGCTAAGGTCACAGTATTGGCATGACAGTCCAGGATAACATGGTAAAGTGATAACCAGTCCATCCCCAATATGACATCAAAATCAACCATATCCAAAAGTAACAGATCTACTTGGGTGTCAAGACCCCCAATCACAACTATACATGAATGATGGACACGATCTACAACAATAGAATCACCTACCGGTGTAGACACATATACAGGAGCACTCAAGAAATTACTAGACATGACCAAATATGATGCAAAATAAGATGACACATAGGAGTATGTAGATCCTGGATCGAATAGAACTAAAGCATATCTACTACAAACCAGAACAGTACCTATGATAACTACATTGGAGGCCTCAGCCTCAGGCCTGGCTAGAAGATCATAACATCGGGGTTGGGGCCCACCACTCTAAACTACATCTCTGGGACGACCTCCTGCTGGCTGGACTCTACCTATAGCAGCCTGACCTCCACTTCTAATACCTCTACCTCCACCTATAGCACCTATACCTCTACCTATAGCTAGCTGAGCGGGCGGTGGAACACTCGGTGCCTGAACCATGGCACGGGAACCCTGATGCTGAGAGCTGCTCGGTGCTCAAGGGCAAAATCTAGCAATATGCCTCATATCACCACAAGTATAACAAGCCCTCGGCTGCTGAGACTGCTGACCTTAACGGCCTAAATAACCACCCGAAAAACTCTAGAGCGGCGGAATAGGAGCTGGTGGTGCACTATAGGGAAACTTATCAGAATAATGCATATGAGAACCACGACCACCTGGCGCACCGTGAGAAGCCTGAAGTGCTAAATGAAAAGGCCTAAAAGGATGGCCCCTACCAAAAGAATCTCTGCCTCCAGATGAGGCACCACTAAACCTGCCCGAATGACTAGGCCTCTTGTCAGACCCATGACCACTCCCCTACGATAGAACCATCTCAACTTTCCTGACCACATTGGCTACATCCTGAAAAGAAATCTCTCTCCCCGTCTCCTTAGCCATCTGCAACCGGATAAGCTGAACGAGTCTCTCAATGAACCTCCTCTCTCTCTCTCTCTCTCTTTCGATGGGAAGTATAAGAAGGGCATGATGGGCCAAGTCAATAAATCTGGTCTCGTACTGAGTGACAGTCATAGAACTCTACTGGAGATGCTCAAACTGCCTCCGATAGTTCTTCCTCTAAGTGATAGGATGAAACTTCTTTAGAAATAACTGATCCCAAGTCAAATCCGGTGACCCAGCTAGTCTAGCCAAACAATAATCTCTCCACCAAGTCTTGGCGGATCCAGACAGACGAAAAGAAGCAAAGTCGACCCCATTGGTCTCCACTATCCCCATTTTTCGTAGAACCTCATGAAAACTGTCCAAATAATCTTGGGGATCCTCAGAAGACGTACCACTAAAAGTGGTAGTGAAAAGCTTGGTGAACCTGTCCAATCTCCACAAGGCATAAGCAGACATAGTTGGCCCCTCACCAGTCTGTGCCACAACATCGGCTGAACTACCCCAACTAGCTGAGCTGCTAGAGTCTGCAACTGGGGAGCCATCTGCTCCGGAGTGCGAGTAGTTGGAGTTTGGGCTCCTCCTCTAGCTTGAGAGACGGCTGGTGCTACAGGAAGTAAGCCTGCCTGGGCGACACTCTCCATAAGGCTCACTAGATAGACCAGAGCATCCTGAAGTATCAGGGTGGTAATAAACCCCTCTGGACCTGAGTTGGTCCTGCTGGAACTGTCTAAGTTGGAACCTTATCATCAAACTCAACCCGAGGCTCCACCGTTGGTGCTGCTGCTCGAGCTCTGGGCTGAGCTCTGCCTTTGCCTCGAGCCCTAACATGGCCTCGGCCTCTGCCCCTTATAGGAGACGTTATTGGGGCTCAGGCTGCTGGTCAGCTGATGAATCGGTACGTGTTCTCACCATCTGCAAAAGAACAGAGTAGAAGTTTAATTAGCATTGAAAAATAAAGTCGCACGACAGGAAAGAATAGATGTGAAGTTTTTCCTAACTCTATAGCCTCTAGGGGATAAACACAGACGCCTCTGTATCGATCCCTCTGACTCTACTAAGCTTGTCCATGAATTGTGAGACCTAAGCAACCTAGAGCTCTGATACTAACTTGTTACGACCCGGATTTCCCACCCTCGAGAGTCGTGATGGCGCATACTCATGAAAGCTAGGCAAGCCGAGCATTATAGATTCATTACCCTTTTTCCTTAACCTTTTATCATTTACGAATTATCAGGTGATCAATAGCGGAATAATCATAGTCAACCGAAATGCAGAAGACGAAATATAATAGTTCAACTAGATAATAATATGAAAATAAAAAATACAACTCTACCCAGAATTGGCGTCACAATTTCACGGACCATCTACGAATACTACAAACAGTGGTTTGAATGGAAAATACAAGTCTCTCTCTAAAATATGTAAAAATAGAATGGAAAAGATAGAAGGGGATGCCAAGGCCTGTGGACATCTGTAAGACTACCTCGGGTCTCCGCCGCTGGACTGAAGGCAGCAACCTCACTGTGCTCCAAAAGCTCCAGAACTGGGATATGCACACAGTGTAGAGTGTAGTATCAGCACAACCGACCCCATGTGCTGGTAAGTGTCGAGCCTAACCTCGGCGAAGTAGTGACGAGGCTAGGACAAGCCTACCAAATAAACCTGTGCAGTTATATCATATACAACAAATAATAATGATATAAACTAGCAGTTAAAGATGGGAAGAGGAAACATGCTCGGGGGAATATCATGTACAAACACGAACTAAGTAAAGAAGCATAAGGAACACCAAAATTCAACTATAAGCAAAAATAAGGAGAACAATAACAAGTGCACGACATCACCCTTCGTGCTTTTACTCTCGTTCTCACCATAAGAATCAATATATTCGGCATGACATCACCCTTCGTGCTTTTACCTCACATAATCATGGCACGACATTATCCTTCATGCATTATCACTCATATCATGACATGTCATCACCCTTCGTGCTTTTACATTTATAATATCGTCACGGAATCACCCTTCGTGCTTTAACACTCACTCACAAATATCACGTACGGCATCACCCTTCATGCTCTTACACTCTTCCTTACCCAAGCAACAATCACAAAGCAATTCGGGCAAGGTAAATCAATAAAATCCTGGCAAGAGAACAATAGTATAACAAAAATATCCTAGCAAGGGAAACAATATCATAGGCAATAACATCCCAGCAAGGGAAATAATATCTTAAGCAATAACATCCCGGCAAGGGAAACAATGTCATAAACCTCTTCTCTTTTCCAAAATTACCTTACTACACAATTCTCAACTTGAGCCAATGCTCTAAAATGTTAAATTACCAAGAATACTTCCATAAGACTTGTTCAAAATTAAAAATCATCATAATAAGCATGGATAATACATAACAGAGTCACAACGATCATAGTATAAGACTTAGGGGCATGCTTGACACCAACGTATAGGTACTCGTCACCATACCTATACGTCGAACTCAACAATTAATACATCGCAATAAGACTACGACTCATATTCCTTCAAGCTAAGGTTAGACCAAACACTTACCTCAATGCCACGAACACAATCAAGCCTCAACTAGCGCTTTACCTCTTGATTCCACCACCAGCCTGCTTGTATCTAGTCACAATTTACCTAATAACGTTAATAATTGCTAAATAAATCAATTCCAATTTATGAAAATAGATTCTCCATTGATTTTCCCAAAAAGTCAAAAATCAAACGCGGACCCGCTTGGTCCAAACCCCAAATTCGAACGAAAACCCGATTACCCATTCACCCCCAAGCCCGGATATACAATTGATTTTGGAATCCGACCTCAATTTGAGGTCTAAATTCCCAAATTTTGATATTCCTAAATTCTACCCAAAATTCCCAATTCCACCATGAAAACCCTAGATTCTTGGATGAAATCTTATAAAAAAGAAGAAGTTAAGGAGTGAAGAAAATGAGTTTAAAATCACTTACTAGTGTTTTGGGGGAAGAAAGAGCGTTTGAAAAATCACCTCTTATGTTTTAGGGTTTTGAAAAGTGAAAAATGGCTGAAAAGTCGCGTTTATATATACCCCTCTCAGACCCTCACCGCTGACCGCAGAAAAAGTACCGCGGCCGCAGAGTCCACCGCGGACCGTGAAATATCGAGCGCGGCCGCGGAGATATGGCCTTGCCCACCACTGACCACGAAAATCCCACCGCGACAACAAAGAACCCACCGCAATCGCGAAGCTTCACCGCGAACCTTGAAGCTCAGTTCAGAGACCTGCAACTCCTCTGAACCTGCAACAACTATTTTTTTCTAAGTCTAAATTCACTCTGTGGCCTATCCAAAACTCACCTGAGCCCTCGGGGATCCACGCCAATCATGCACACAAGTCTAAAAACATCATACGGACTTGCTCGTGTAATCAAATCATCATAATAACATCAACAACTATGAATTCAACCTCAAATTCATACAATTACTCAAGAACATTAAAATTTCTATTTTCTCTCAGCTATAGGTCCGTTTTATAACAAACCACTTCCGATTCTTACCAAATTCCACATATTCAATCAAATTAATATTTTTAACTTGTACCGGGCTCCGGAACCAAGATACGGGCCTGATACCGTCAAGAAATTGAATTCATTCACTTCTAAACGCCTTTATACTTTCCAGCAAATAATTTTCTTTAAAAAAATCTTTTCTCGGGCTTGGGACCTCAAAATTTGATTTCGGGCATACGCCAAAATCCCAAATTTTAATACGGACCCTACGAGACCGTCGGATCACGGGTCCGGGTCTGTTTATCAAGAATGTTGACCAAAGTCAACTTTAATCAATTTTAAAGGCCAATTTCCTTATTTTAGTTAGATTTTACATAAATCATTCCGGAAACGCGCCCAGACTATGCACGCAAGTCGAGATAAGACAAAAAGAGGTTTTTAAGGACTCGAAGCACAAAATTTACTTTCAAAACAAGTGATGACGGTTATCACACATTTTTAATGTACTCACATTTATCATATACGTTTATATTAAAAATCACTTAACAACATTGTTTGGTCAAATTTCGCATGCCATTGTTTGGGTGCTTGTTTTAGTCCGTAAACCGACTTAACAAGTCTATATACCTTCTTTTCTTTACCTGGAACCACAAACCTCTCAGGTTGTTCCATGTAAATTTCTTCATCCAAATCTCCATTTAAGAATCCATTTTGATGTCCATTTGATGAATTTCAAGACCATATACTGTTGCTAATGCTACTAACATTCGTATGGACGTAATTCTTGTAACTAGAGAGTATGTATCAAAATAGTCAAGAACTTCTCCTTGTTTATACCCTTTTACCACAAGTATTATCTTACATTTGTCAAAAGTATCATCATCTTTCATTTTCCTCTTAAAAAATTGTTTAGAACCCAACAGTTTATTGCCTAGAGGAAGATCAATCAATTCCCATGTATGGTGATTCAGTATGAATTTTATTTCACTATTGATTGCCTCTTTTTAAAATAATGATTCGGAAGAAGACATTACTTCTTCAAATGTTTGAGGCTCATTTTTTGATAAGAAAGTCACAAAATCTAGTCTGAATGAAGTAAACATTCTTTGACATTTACTACGCCTTGGATCCTCCTGATTATACGTACTTTCTTTTGTTTATTCCCGGGGTCATTTAGATCCTTCACCAATCGACTCACATTCCTTTTCATACAGATATATATATTTTAATAAAATTTAGCATTATTTGATTCTATAACCATATTATTATGAATGTCGGGATTTTCTGATTTATGAACCATAAATGGATATGCTTTACTATTTTTTGCATATCCAATAAAAATACAATCAATGATTTTTGGTCCTATCTTTACCTTTTTGGGTTTAGGAACTTGCATTTTTGACAAATACCCCCACACTTTAAAATAACTCAAATTGGGTTTCCTTCCTTTTCATTTTTCATATGAAATGGATTGCGTTTTGCTATGGGGTACTTGATTTAGTATCCGATTAGCCGTAAGAATGGCTTACCCCCACAATTTATGTGGCAAACCAGAACTTATTAACAAAGCATTCATCATCTCCTTTAATGATTGATTCTTTCTTTCGGCAATCCCATTGGATTGGAGCGTGTAAGGGGTTGTTGTTTCATGAATAATTCTATATTATAAACATATTTTTCAAAGAAGATTCGTATTCACCACCCCTATCACTTCTTATCATTTTGATTTTCTTGTTAAGTTGCGTTTCAACTTTATTTTTGTATTGCTTGAATGCATCTATTACTTCATATTTACTACCAAGTAAGTAAATATAGTAATATCGAGTAGTATCATCAATAAAATTTATGAAATACTTCTTTCCACCACGAGATAGTATTGATTTTCAGATCCACTTGAATGGAACTTCAACCTCAACTCAACAGAATGGATCCCTCTTTGATCAAACCACCTCTCCCACCAGAGCCCCCAGATAAACAAGTCCAAATGGAGGTGGAAACACCACAACACTTCTATAAGGAAATGCTCCTAGACAAACAAGCGGGTAACCAAACCAAATACTACGAAATGGAAAACCACCCAACATCAGAATTGGCTAAAGGGAAAGATATTGAAGACTCCATCCCACTCTCACCAGAAGATAAGGAACGCCTCTATGCTCCTTGGAGGTACTCAATAATCATCAAAATATTCAAAAGAAAGATTCCTCACCACATGCTTCGATCTAAATTAATTGACCTATGGAAGCCTTTTAAAACGTTAATCTTGATTGACCTAGGATGGGACTTCTTCATAGAAAAATTTAGCTTAGAGGAAAGTATGGTTAAGGCACTACATCTAAGGCCATGGTTTGTTTTTGGACACTTTCTATCCGTTCAAAAGTGGGAACCAAAATTTGTCCCTCTAGGAAGCCACCCTCACTTCTACTGCCATTTGGATAAGATTACCCCAGCTACCAACAGGGTTCTATGACAAAGTCATCTTGGAAAAAGTTGGAAGGAAATTAGGTAAACTCCTAAAGATTGACCAATGCACATCCTCTACCCTAAGGGGGAGTTATACACGTATTTGTATTCAAGTGCCACTGGAAACTTCAGTAATCATAGGAGACCACAAACAATCAGTGATATACGAAGGCAAAGGAACCCTATGTACCAGCTGTGGTAGGATAGGACACACTGCTCTAAGGTGCAACTATAAACCACACTTCTCAACACTCAATGGTACGCAAGAAGAAGCTCACCAAATGGAACCAACACCAGAGGAAAGCGAATGGAAGATTGTCACCTTCCCACGAAGATGCAAGTAGGGACAACCAAAGGCACCTATCCCCATGGAAGGTAGTGCACCAAAAACACAGCACACTCCACATATAAAAGAGGTACAGGTAAACATGTTCGATGACGTTTCAGGTAAATTCCTACAAACAAAAACTTTTAATTATAATTTAGAAAAACCCAATCCACAGTACTCAGAAAAACAAAAGAAGACCACTGGGCCCAATAAAAGCATCACCCGGGGACCATCAAATGCCCAATCATGTGCCCAACTTAAGCCCACGGGAATAGCCCATCATGGGAGCTAAGAGAAAAGTGGGGCCAGACGCAGAAGACCCCACTAACTCAAACAACCAGCCCATTTCCCAAACGGAGGCTAGCCCAAACCCCAATGATTCAATCATCACATTGGGCGGAATAGCTATGGGGCCTTTTCCTTAAACTCAAACGGATACTCATCTGTGAGTACCACTAACAACCAATCTCCCCACCCAAACCCCAAAGCCTATACATGTCATGCCAAATCTACTAAAACACACGATAATGGAGAAAACCCAAGCGACAGAAACGGTAATCGAGTACCCTATCTGCACTCTTCTCCCTCTTTAATTGAAAAGACCACAACCGTAACCTCCATTACATCCCCAATTAATGAATAAGTAACACCCCTAACCCCAACACCTAGAAATATTTCCACTGTCCAAGATGTGACACTAGAAGGCTTTACGATGGGAAATCGATCCTTAAACACCACTCCCATCTTTACCCAAAATAGCAAATCAAAGAAACACAAAAATGGCAAAAAACACACTTCCGACCACCATCTCCACCCACCCACTGCCACCGGACCACCAACCGGCCTCCTGGTTGGAGGTTTCCTTGCAAGGGTAGGGGATCTCTTACAACTTCACTCTGGATGACAAGAAGGTGACGCTGATAGTCCAAAATCCAGCACACCTAGCCAGAGTGACAGTAGAAGCCCTGAACAATGTATTAGTGGCATTTGGCCCTCTCCTATGGCAATCGATGGCCAGTGCAGACAGCCAATCACCGATCACAGACCCACAAGCTCTCAACAACCACATTCTTCAAAGTTTCCAATCTCTCCCATTCTTCCCAGATCTGATGAAGGAAGACCCAGTGGCAGAGACAATGTTCACCCAGATTGATCTATCAACAACACCCTTATCATCCACACCAAAGAGAATGAACAAACCACCTCAACTTCAGAATATTCGACAAGGAGTCTCCAAAGCACTGGATTTACTGAAGAAGAAGAAGGATGTCACAGAAGAGCTGGAGCAGACCTACCCAACACCAAGAACGGAGTCGATTCTGCTAGACTCGGTAAGATCGATCGAATTTAGCATGGAAGTGAGCGAAATAGTAGTAGTCCTATGCCCCAAGTCCATGTCCAAGTGTGGAATGAGCCTAGTCTTAGCCCAAACACATAGACAACTGAAACCACTACTAAATCTAACACCAATTCTGAGCCTGAAGAGGAAATCCCCTCCCCCACAAGTGCTAAGTCTGCCAAACCAAACGAGCCCTCAAGAGGGAACTCACCAATCACCCACGTTTCTAATGATGAACTACATCATATGGAATGTTAGGGGTGGTAATAGTGCCGAATTCAAAAGGCACTGCACAGAGATGGTGATGATGCACAAGCTGGCGATGTTAGTCCTTCTTGAAACTAAGATGGCTGACCATCAGACCTTGGCCCAGACACTAGACTTTGATATGATCATTCAATCCCTTACGGTTGGTCTTTCTGGAGGAATCGTGTTCATGTGGAAGGAAGATCTCGTAGTTGTGGAAGAGGTGGCCACCACCCCCCAAGGTATTCACGCAATGGTGAAGGTAAGACCTAATCACCCACCTTGGCTTTTTTTAGCTATCTATGCTAGCAACATCTTAGCAAAAAGAAAACTCTGATGGGAGCAGCTTATCACCATCTCTAATACATTAGGAAATAATTGGTTCATAGGTGGAGACTTCAATGAAGTCTTGAAGGCCAGGGACAAGTTTTAGGGTAACCTTATCAACCTGAGCCGCAGTAACCTATTTTGGAACTGCATAAATAGGTGTCATTTAATCGACCTAGGGTATAAGGGAAGTAAATTCACATAGACTAACAAAAGGTATTCTAGCAGAACATCCCTAATCCTAGAAAGAATTGATAGGTGTTTTCCAATGAGGGTTGGATTGAACAGTACCCTGAGGCAAGTGTTCAGCACCTACCTAGGACCTACTCAGACCACTGTCCTTTAAAGATTCAAATGGAAGGGCCCTCAAGCAATAAACCCTCTAGGCCCTTCAGATTTGAAATAATGTGGTCTAGCCACCCTTCCTTCCCCAGCATCATAAATCAAGCCTTCTCTAGCCAAACCCCCTACTCCAATCCACTGCCAAATTCAAGGATCTGGCAACAGAATGGAACCAACAAGTCTTTGGTATCATTTTCCACAAAAAGAACAGACTCCTAGCCAGAATCTATGGCATTCAAAAGTCCCCCAGCTACCAATTCAGTAGCTTCCTCCAAAAGCTTGAAACAGACCTTAATGAGGAGCTAAACAGTATCCTCAGGAATGAGGAAGACTTCTGGAAACTGAAGTCGAGGATCAACTGCCTCAATGAGGGTGATGCCAGCACTAGATTTGTCCGCACTTCTACCCTTAATAGAAGGAAGAGAAACAAAATCCTCTCTCTCAAGGATGATAATGGCAACTGGATCAATGATCAAAAAGAGATCCAGTCAACCATTGTCACCTTCTTTAATGAGCTCTACTCAACCTCCCACTCTGAAGTCCCTTGGACAACCACTCACCACTCCACAATGGAACCTACCCTACAGCAAAGCCACAAGGCTTTCATGGACAGGCCCCTCCATATGAGTGAAATAAAAAGGGCTATCTTCTCCAGCAAATCCTTCAAATCACCAGGACCTGATGGCCTCCACCCATTCTTCTACCAAAAATACTGGAACATTGTTGGGGACTATGTCACAGAATTCTCCCAAAAATGCTTCAGCACATGCTCCATGGATAACACCATGAACCAAACCTTTTTGTGCCTAATCCCTAAATGTCCACAAGCTTCAATGTTAAAAAACTTCAGAACCATTGGCCTTTGCAACACCATCTACAAAACTGTCACAAAAATAATAGTGAATAGGATCAAACCTATACTACACCTCATCATAGGACCAAGCCAAGCTAGTTTCTTAACCAACAGAAGAGCCTGTGACAATGCCATCATTGTCCAAGAATACATCAACCACTTCAGGAAAATGAAGGGAAGGAGTGCCAATATAATCTTAAAAATAGACCTTGAGAAAGCCTTTAATAGGCTGGAATGGTCTTTTATCAGAGACACCCTAGATGCCTTCAATTTCCCTAAGGGTCTGTCCAAACTCATCATGTCCTGCATAAGTACTTCCTCCATCTCAATCCTTGTCAATGGGGGTAAAACTGATCCTTTCAACCCTTCAAGAGGCATCAGACAAGGGGACCCTATGTCATCCTACATGTTCATTCTTTGTATGGAAAGGCTATCCAGATCCATTGACAAGGGAGTCATGCAAAACCAATGGTACCCCATCAACATAAGTAGGTCTGGACCAAGAATCTCCCACCTTTTCTTTATAGATGACCTCACCCTCTTTGCTAAAGGTAACATCAGGAACTGTAATACAATCCTTTCCATAGTACATAGCTTTAACAACTAGTCAGGACAAAAAATAAACCTAGCCAAATCCAGAGTCCTGTTCTCTTCAAACACTACCCAAGATACCTCCCAACAACTCTCCAACCTCCTATCCATCAAACACACCACCTCATTTGGAAAGTATCCTGGTTTTCTAATCTTTCACAAAAAATAATCAGCCTCAGATTTCCAGTTCATCATTGACAATATGCAACACAAGTTGGCTGGCTGGAAAACTAGATTCCTCAACATGGCTGGGAGAACTGTCTTGGCAAAAACCACTCTAGGCACCATCCCAAGCCATGTAATGCAATACGTTACACTGCCAACCAAAATAAAAAATCAAATTGAAAGAATTCAGAGGAACTTCCTCTGGGGTACCACCCCTAAAAAGAAAAAACTTCATTTGATTAAGTGAGATATAGTTACTAGAACAAAAGTTGAGGGACGGCTAGGGCTGCAAAAAGCTAGTTTTAAAAACAAAGCTGTTTTAGCAAACCTGGCATGGAAAACTTACAAGAATACCAATAGCCTTTGGGCTAGAGTCCTTATCCAGAAAAATTGCAACATGTCCAGACCTGCTCAGGATGTGAGACACCATGGGAACAATAAATCACCTACCTAGAAAAACTTACTAAAAGGCTGGGAGACATGTAGCAAAGCCAGTAGATGGGTAGTTAATAGAGGAGATATGGTCAACTTCTTCAATGAAACCTGGATTCCTAATCAGCCTGCCCTCAGGCATTTGATAGAGGGACCCCTAACCCAGAATGACCTTCAAATTAAAGTGAAAACAATCCACAATATGGGCACTTGGGACACATCAACCCTGTCATTTGACCTCCCTCCCCATATCCAAAACCTCCTTAAGGCTGTGTTTATTCCAAGGGTAGCCACTAAGGAAGATAATCTAATATGGGGCATCACAACCAATGGGCAATTCTCCAACAGCTCTGCATACTCCATCATAAGCAAAAGTACACAAGCTCATTCTCCTAGAGAAGCGGACCACTTCAAGTGGATCTGGAAACTACAAACCCCAAACAAGATAAAGTACTTTACCTGGCTCCTAACACACAAAAGACTACCCACCAGGAGCTTTTTACACTCTATTAGAATAAACTACCCCACCCAACGCCATTTCTGCGGTTTTGAACAAGAAGATATTGACCATATCTTCTTCCCATGCCCCAATGCTGTCCACTTTTAGAGTGCCATCTGGTCAAAATCTTCAGCCCCATCACCCTCTAATCCTCTCAGTTGTAGTCACCTTTGGCAAATAGTTTTGACAACTCTTAAAGGTGTAAAGTACAATGACTACCTTAACTGGGAGAATCTCATTCCCTATTGCCTCTGGCACATTTAGCTGGAAAGGAATAATAATGTGTTCAATAAAAAAAAAGAATCTATCAATGCTAATAACACCATTGCTAAAGCTACTGAGTATCATATCCTTAATAATAACATTTCACAACAATGCACCCACCAAATCATGCTTAAATAGTCTCCACCACCAAGAGGCTCCTACAAATTAAACACTGATGGTGCAGCAAAGGGCAACCCAGGAATGGGTGGAGCTGGGGGCATCTTCAGAAACCATAACGGAAGTTGGATGTTGGGCTTCATGGAAAATGTACCCCAAACAACTAACACAGGGGCTGAATTTAGAGCCCTCATCTGAGGCCTACAACTAGCAGAACTAAACAACTTAGTTCCGCTACAAGTAGACACTGATTCAACAGAAGTAACCAATATGTTGTTGAATGGAAATCTAATATTTGACCCCCTAATTTGTGAATGCAGATTGTTGATTCAAAGGATGGGCAGCGTGGTAGTGAGGCACTCATATAGGGAGCAAAACAGGGTAGCTGATGCACTGGCGAAGGAAGCAGCCAAGGAATTTTTTTTGATCAAATCAATATCTCTAGCAGTTCCTCCGGTGTTTGCCAATGATGTATTTTGCGCAGACACCCTAGGAACTGAACTACCTAGAACTTTTGTGGGTTGTAATATAAGTACAATTATGCAAAACTTTGCATATATAGGGGACTTAAGGTACCCCAGTAACTCCCAAGGCAGTGTAACCCCTTTTGTTTAACTAGTTAATATATTATCCCGTTGACCAAAAAAAAAGAGATAGTATTGATTTCATGTTGCAAATATCTGTATGAATTAAGTCCAAAGAATCTGAATTCCTTTCAATTGACTTATAAGGATGTTTAGCATACTTAGATTTCACACATATTTGATATTTTGATTTATCGCATTCAAATTAGGCAATACTTTCAAATTAATTATTTTACACAAGGTTTTATAATTGACATGTCCCAAATGTATATGCCATAAAGCATTTGACAAGTAATTAAGAAGAAGCTGAAATTTTATTATTGTCAATAACCATTACATTCAGTTTGAAAAGACATTCAGTAAGGTAACATTTTCCTAATTGCATCTTGTTCTTACTTATTACAACTTTGTCTAAAACAAACACACACTTAAACCTGTTCTTGATGAAAAGTTAAATAGAAATTAAGTTCTTCCTTATTTTAAGAACATGAAAAACGTTGTTTAGAGCTACCACTTTGCCAGAGGTCAACTTCAAGAATATCTTTCCATAACCATCAATTTTGATTGTTGCAGAATTTTCCATAAAAATGGTCTCTAAGGGTGTATTGTGGGTCGGGACCGGCCCGAGACCGCGGGCCAAACGGGCCGGTCTCTAATGGTGCATAAGCCCGTAGAGGGCCGGTCCAACCCAAATAGCTCGTGAGCCCGGGACCGTTAAGCCCGGGACCGGCAGGCGGGCCTGGGCCGGTTCAATCGGGCCTAACGGGCCCCAACGACTATTTTTAAAAAAAAATTTAAAAATGACCAAAGGTCAGATTTTTAAAATCTAGCCATTGGTCTTCAATTTCCAACCGTTTGGGAGTTTAAAAAATAGCCATTTGGCCCCAAACTTTATATAATTACACTTTTTCCCAATTTTCTACTATAAATACCCCCTCATTCTTTTATTTTTACTCACAAATTCATCAATCTCTCTCTAATCTTCTTCTATAATTGCTTACTTTATTATTGCAATTTCATAAAAAATTGTGAAGTTGGTGAATTGAAGTATTCAAGTCTTCAACGATATTTAATTTTCAAGAAGTTGTTCATCAATTCGGTAAAGTCGTTCCAACTCTTAAGTTTTAATATTATAGTTTTGTTTGTTTTATTTAGTATAATTATAATTAATATAGACTTTTCTTTGAAAAAAATATTTGGTGGTAAAGGTAAGAGAAAATCTAAAATTGGTGAATCTAGTCGCCAAGCTACTACTCTTCCCCCGGCTCCCCGACCCAAACCTGTTACTCGTCCTCCTCCACCTATTATTCTTGATAGTTATAACCCTTTTCAATTTTCCGATAGTCAATTTTGCCATGATGTTGCACCAGGTCAACAATTAAATGAAGAAGTTATGAATGCTCTTTATCCTAATCAAACTATCTTTGAAAATGATGAGGAAAATGATGATTTAGATGAAACGCAACCGGATTTAGATGATAGACCTACTAGTCCTGTTAATAACCTAACTGATGCCCAGCCTGACCCTCCTGTAGTAACCCCTACTTTTAATAGACAACCTTCTAAACGACCCAAAACATCTCTTATTTGGCACTTTTTTACTCAACTAAGAGAACAAAATAAGGCTAAGTGTAAAACTTGTGGGTCTTTGTTGGTTCATAAATTTACTGGAGACCGTAGCGGTACGGGTAGTTTGACTAGACACATAAAGACACACCCTAGAGATAAAGCTAGATATTTATAAATGAAAGTTGCGCAAGAGGGGACAAGTGTAGATAGTATGGTTAACCCTAGTACAGGATCAAATCTAGTTCAATCGGGAATTAACACTGTTACCGGTGGCATTTTATATTATGATCCAAATAAAGATCGTGAAGAATTGGCAAAAATGGTTACTGTTATGTGCTTACCCTATAGTTTTTCTTCTAACCCTCATTTTGTGCATTATATTAGAAGTGTTTTTAATCCTACTTATAAAGGATGGCCTCGCGCAACCGTAAAGAGCGATATTTATAAATATAAACAGGAATATAACCAATATTTGCGCTATTTATTTAATCATATAGATTGTCGCATTGCTATTACTACTGATATTGGTAGAAGTGGTAATGACTGTGATTATCTAACTGTTACAAGTCATTGGATAGATGAGGACTGGATAATGCAAAAGCGCATTATTACTTATAGAATAATTAATTCACACCACACAGGTAAGTTTATTGCTAACACAGTTGCAGATATTTGTAGATATTTTTGCATTAGAGATAAAATTAAGTCGGTTTCAATGGATAATGCTTCTAGTAACACTAACACTATAGGCTTGCTTACAATTACACTAAATCCTGCATTTAGTAATATTTTTCATGTTAGATGTATTTGTCATATTTACCTTTTAATCATCGGTGATGGTATGAAAGTTTCACATGTAGAAATTGAAAAGGTTAAAATGGCTCTTAATTGACTTTTTTATTCAAACCGTAGAAGTAGACTTAGAGACTATTTTAAAAAATGTGATGAATTTGGCCTTAGAGAAAGAAAGGTTCCTAAACCTTATCCGACTAGATGGAGTTACATGTATGAAAGTTTAGTTGTTGCATATGAATATAGGAACCCAATAAGCGCAACGTATAATGCTCGTGTAGGTGATGGTGATGATGATGATGATGATGAGCACCTTACAAATCAAGATTGGACTAATGTTAAAATGCTTGTAGACTTTTTAGAACAATTTCATGTTGCTACAAATGAATTATATGTGCAATATTATCCTACTATTTGTAACTGTTTAGTTTATATTGCAGCACTTGCAGATTTGTTTACTCAATTTTCAAAGGGTGGGGTAATTTATCGACTTGCTATTGATTCTATGAAAGCTAAGTTTAAAAAATAATTTTCCCTATCCCTCCTATTTTTGGTGTTGCTGCAGTGTTAAATCCTACAATGAAATTAGGAGGTCCTCACTTTTGGTATTCAAAAATTTATAACGCTTTAGCACTTTCAACTGAGGAATATGCTACACTTGTAGATGCAAAAGCCTCAATTAAAATAAATGCTCAAACAATTTATAATGCTTATCAACTTGCCTTAGATCATGCTAGACCAAATGTTCCAACTCCTACTTCATCTAGTTCTCAATCATCTAAAAGAACTGCCGGCCTAAAAGCCCTTAGTTTTTGGACAGAATTCAGGGGTTCTCAAGGTGATAATATTGGTGATAGTTCACAACTACATGAGCTTCAAGTTTATTTGTCGTAGGGACTTGAATCAGAGAATCCCGACGGCTCCTTCGATGTTTTGGAATGGTGGAAGGACAAACAAAAACACTATCCGGTTCTTTCAAGGATGACTCGAGATATTTTAAGTGTTCAAGCTTCAACAGTGGCATCAGAGAGCGCTTTCAGTCAAGCGAGACTTCAAATCGGTGATCATAGAGCGTCTATGAGGAAGAGCTTGGAAATATCAGTACTCTTTAGAGATTGGATCCGTTCAGAAAGAAGAAATTTTGGACTTGCAGAATCACAACCGGAGATAGACGAAGCCTATGAAGAAATGCTAACGGAACTTGCGTAGGATGCTGCTTCGCCCGGAAGTGGTGATGAAAAGTTTCTTTTCCACCACCACCAACTGAAATTTCTCCGGACCATGAATTATGAGATTTGTTAGAGATAATACATAGACTAATATGTAACTTGTAGTTTGGCACACCTTCCTTAGTATTTTTTCCTTTTAATGGTGGTATTAATACCTTGTTGTGCTCATCCCATTGGGGGTGGGGGGGAAGTAAGAAAGATATTGACATTTTTTGTTAATGTCGTAATAATAAAAATTATAAGACATTCCCTTGAATATTTCTTTGCAATTTATTTTGTGTTTAAATTTGATATAGTATATATTATATATCTAATACGTATAAACTATATATATATATATATATATATGTGTGTGTGTGTGTGTGTGTGTGTGTGTGACAACCCGACCCGTCGTCTCATGAGTTATCGCTCTGTTTTCCCCGTTTTCAGCTTCTTTATGCTTCATTATCTGTAATTGGTGTGATCGAGTCGATTTGGATTGGTTTTGGTAGGAAATGAGACACTTAGTCTTTTTAAGGAAAGCTTAGTTTGGAAAAGTCAACCGGATGTTGACTTATGAGTTAGAGGGCTCGGATGTGATTTTCGGTGATTCGGTTAGCTTAGGGGGATGATTTGTGACTTAGGAGCATGATCGGAAGGGGTTTTGGAGGTCCGGTGTAGAAATTAGCTTGTTTTGGCAAAGTTAGTATTTTGGCGATTTTCGGTTAGTAGGTGAGATTTTGATCCGAGGGTTGGAACGGAATTCCGAGAGTTGAAGTAGCTTCGTTAGGTGATTTGGGATGCGTGTGTAAAATTTCAGGTCGTTCGGAGGTGATTTGGTTGGGTTTTTGATCGAATGCGTGTTTCGGAAGTTTTAGAAGAACTTAGGCTTGAATTCGATGTGAATTGATGGTTTTGGTGTTGTTCGAGGTGATTTGATGATTGGAACAAGTTTGAATGATGATTTAAGATGCATTGGTGTGTTTGGTTGAGGTTCCGGGGGCCTCGGGGTGGTTTCGGATGGCTAACGGGAAGAGTTTGGACTTGTGTTGTTGTAGATTTTCTGATGCTTCAGATATTTTCGCACCTGCGGTTTGGGGAACGCATGTGTGGTGTCGCAGATGCGGGTTGGGGGTCACAAAAGTGGAAAAGGCAAGGATTGGCTGGGACCGCAGATGCGGATAGTGAGCCGCAGATACGGCTATTGGACCGCTAATGCGGCCAGGCGGGACTTAATAAGGATCCGCAGATGCAAAGTATCAACCGCAGAAGCGGTACCGCAGAAACGGCTACTTGACCGCAAATGCAGTTATGGCTGGGCAGAAGGTATTTAAGTTCTTCTTCGTGAATTTTGAAGGGTTTCTCCTTTCTAACTTAGGACTTGGAGAATTTTGGACGATTTTGAAGAGGGATTTCAAGGAGCTTCGATAAGGTAAGGATTTTTGGACCTAAAACACAATCCTATGGTGTTATTACAAGAATTAAGACTGAAAATTTAAGAAAATCATGGACTAAAAATGGAGGTTATGGCTTGAACTTAAGAGAGCTAAGATTAGGGATTTGAGGGGTCAATTAAACTCCGATTCTTGTGATTTTTATACGTATAAACTTGTGGCGAGATAAGGAATCTAATGATGTAAAAATTTCTGAGTTTCGAGAAATGGGCTTGGGGCTCGGATTTTGCCAATTTCGGGATTTTTGATATTTTTCAATTGTTTTCGATTGGGTATTGTTCCCTTAGCCTATTGTGACGTATTCGTTGTGGTTTTGGTCAGATTCGACGCGCGAGGAGGCCTATTTGAGAGGCAAGGGCATAGTGAGCTAGAGTTTTGGTCGGCTTGAGGTGAGTAATGATTGTAAATATTGTCCTGAGGGTTTGAAACCCCAAATTGCACAACGTAGTGCTATATTGAGATGAGACATGCACTTAATGGCGGGCGCGGGAACTTAATGGGGATTGTGACTTGGTCCATCCCGATTGATGTTTTTACCGCATATTTGATTGATACTTAATTGTTATCATAATGACTTGGGCTTATTGCCATATTTGGGCTTCGTGCCGACTATTTGAATCCTTTGCGAACTTTTATCACTGTTTCCTCACTATTTTGACGTACTACTTGAACTCAGTCCTATTGATTTACACTGCTTTATAAACTCAGCCACTTTTACTTGAATTTGAGACTTAAATAATCTTTCAAATGTTGTTTGGGCTGAGCACTACTATTTTACTGATGCCCAAGGGTCTTGTGATGATTTCTGGACTGAGTGAGGCCGAGGGCCATATGTGAGGACATGCTGAGTGATATGAGATACTTTTTATGCCACGAGGTGGCTTCAGTGATGTGAGGACGAGTGTCGTGTGATGTTGCCACGAGGTGGCTTGATATAGCGTTTGGGCCGTAAGGGGCCCCTCCGGAGTCTGCACACCCACAGTGAGCGCGGGTACCCATTATGATCTGAGAGTGAGCTCGAGGGGCTGATACTGTTCTGAGTGATTGATACTGAGCCCGAGGGGCTGATATTGTACTGAGAGTGAGCCCGAGGGGCTGATACTGTTCTGAGCGATTGATATTGTGCCCGAGGGGTAGATTTCTACTTGTTATTTACCTGTTAAATTACCTGTTTTACTTGTTTTTAAAAAGGAATATCATTTGACTTCTTCACTGATTTACTGCTTTAAGTGATTTTACTGCTTGATATAGAATTGCTTTATGCTTTTACGTGTTTTCATACTTTCAGCCATTATTTATAATTATTACTCACTGAGTCGGAGTACTTACATTACTCCCTGCACTATGTGTGCAGATTCAGGCATCGCAGAGTCCACTCTTGAGTGCTGATTCTCCCAGTTCAGTTAGTGATTCAGAGACTACGAGGTAGCTGTTGGCGTTCGCATCCCCGTGCCTCCTTATCTTGTCATTTTCATGTTTGTAGAACTATTGTATCGGATTTAGTGTTCAGTAGACTTGTATCCGGATTTCTTAGTTGCTCATGACTTATGACACCCCGGTTTGGGCTGTGTCGGGATGGTTTGTACTATTGTTATCGTTAATTCTGTAATTTATGGATATTATATCATGCTTTAGAACTATTTATGATATTTAACTATTTAAAAGAGGTGTTCTGTTTGGTCTGGCTGGCCTTGTTTTCACGAGAGGTGCCATCACGACTGGGTTCGGGAATTGTTATCAGAGCCTAGGTTACTTAGGTCTCACGAGTCATGAGCAGGTTTAGTAGAGTCTCACGAATCGGTACGGAGACGTCTGTATTTATCCTCGAGAGGCTGCAGAACCTTTAGTAAAAACTTCATATTCTTGAAACTCTTGTCGTGCGAACTCGTTGGTTCGAGAACTAAACTTCTGTATTCTATTCTCTCGTAGATGGTGAGGACTCATGCTACCGGACGAGGCGGACAACCACCAGTACCACCCACTGAGGCCACCTGAGGCCGTGAACGCGGTTGTGGTCGTGGTAGAGGCAGAGCAGCGAGGGCAGCACCTGTTGATCCACCAGCTGCCCCAGCTCAAGACCAAGCTCTAGCTATGGATGCTCCAGCAGCACCAATTCAGGCACCAACTGTGCCCATCATGATTCCGGGTCTTCAGGAGGCCCTGGCTTAGATCTTATCGGTTTGCACTGGCCTGGCTCAGGCATTTTCAGCTACCACAGCAGCAGCTACTTCACAGGCCGAGGGAGGCAATCAGACCCTTGTTTCTCGCACACCTGAGCAAGTAGTGTAGGGATTGCAGACGCCGGGAGCACCTCCAGCTCAGCCAGTTGCACCAGTTCAGGAGTTCGTAGTTCCAGCTATGCCAGACGATGAGCAGCGTCGTCTCGAAAGGTTTGTAGGCTCCAGCCTCCTTCATTCAGTAGTGCTGAGGGCGAGGATGCCCAGGGTTTCTCGACAAGTATCAGCGGATGCTCCGTACGGTAGGGATTCTTTAGTCTAGTGGTGTGGCATTTACCACCTTTCAGTTCACTGGGGATGCCTTCACTTGGTGGGAGGCGTATGAGAGGCGTAGGCCAGCAGGTGCAGTGCCTTTGACTTGGCAAGAGTTCTCCACTCTCTTCTTGGAGAAGTATGTACCGCAGTCCCGCAGGGAGGAGCTGCATAGGTAGTTTGAGTGGCTTCGGCAGGGGGATATGACTGTGTCTCAGTATGAGGTGAGGTTTCTGAGTTGGCTCGTCATGTCGCCTGGATGGTCCCGACAGATCGTGAGAGGATCAAGAGGTTTGTGGATGGCCTTAACTATCATCTCTATATTCTGATAACTAGAGAGAGAGTCTTGGGTATTTCATTTGAGGAGGTAGTTGATATCGCTCGTGAGATTGAGACAACTAGCCGGCAGGATAGAGAGGATAGGGAGGCCAAGAGGCCTCGAGGTTCTGGCAGTTTCAGTGGTGCTCCGTCTAGGGGCCAGTTCCAGCATGGTAGAGGCCGTTCTTTCAGGACCGCTCAGTCGGCCCGTCCCGAGTATCGTGGGGCATCTTTAGGACGTGGTTATTATGGTTCTCAGCAGGGTCAGCCTTCACTCAGCGCCCTTCCAGCTTAGAGTTCATCTCGTGCCCCATCTGTTCAGGGTTCTTCCATGCCGAGTGGATCAGCTAGTCACTCCGGTGTGAGGCGTTCCCTTCAGCCCCATTCTCTAGCACCTGGAAGTTATTTTGAGTGTGGAGAGTTTGGACATGTGTGGAGGCAGTGTCCTCGTCGTGCTGCTAGTTCATCACAGCTGAGGGGTCAGCCTTCGTCTTCTGCTCCAATTACTTCAGCACCCCCCCCAGCCAGTTAGGGGTGGAGGTCAGGCAGCCAGGGGTCTCCCCAGAGGTGGAGGTCGATCAGGCGGTGGCCAGGCCCGTTTTTATGCTATTCTAGGCAGGACCGATGTTATTGCTTCTGATGCTATCATTACATGTATTATTTCAGTCTACCACAGAGACGCTTCTGTCTTATTTGATCCCGGTTTCACCTATTCTTATGTTTCCTCATATTTTGCTCATCATTTGGGTACGTCCCGAGGGTGTCTTGCTTTACCTGTCCACGTATCTACCCCGGTGGGCGATACTATTGTTGTAAACCATGTGTACCGGTCATGTGTTGTGACTTTTGGGGGTCTGGAGACCCGAGTTGATCTATTGCCATTGAGCATGGTGGACTTTGATGTTATTTTGGGCATGGATTGGTTATCTCCGTGTCATGCTATTCTAGACTATCATGCCAAGACAATCACTTTGGCTATGCCGGGTATACCGAGGATCGAGTGGCGTGGTGTGACTGATTACGTTCCTAGTAGAGTGATTTCTTTCTTGAAGGCCTAGCATTTGGTTGGGAAGGGTTGTCTTTCATATTTGGCATTTGTGAGGGATGTTGGAGCTGAGATTCCTAGCATTGATTCTGTTCCAGTTGTGAGGGATTTTCCCGATGTTTTTCCTGCAGACCTGTCGGGCATGCCACCGGATAGGGATATTGATTTTGGTATTGACCTGGTGCCGGGCACTCAGCCTATTTCTATTCTGCCGTATCGTATGGCACCAGCGGAGTTGAAAGAATTGAAGGAACAACTTCAGGAACTCTTAGATAAGGGGTTCATTCGGCCTAGTATGTCACCTTGGGGTGCGCTCGTTCTGTTTGTAAAGAAAAAGGATGGCACGATGAGAATGTGCATTGATTATAGGCAATTGAACAAAGTAACAATTAAGAACAATTATCCTTTGCCTCGCATTGATGATTTATTTGATCAGCTTCAAGGAGCGAGGGTGTTCTCTAAGATTGATCTCCGTTCGGGCTATCACTAGTTGAAGATCAGGGATTCAGATATTCTTAAGACTGCGTTCAGGACTAGACATGGTCACTATGAGTTTCTTGTCATGCCTTTCGGGCTGACCAATGCCCCAGCAGCGTTCATGCATTTGATGAACAGTGTATTTCGACCTTATCTGGATTCGTTCGTTATTGTATTCATTGATGATATTCTGGTGTACTCGCATAGTCAGGAGGAGCACACAGAGCATTTGAGAGTTGTATTGCAGAGATTGAGGGAGGAAAAACTTTATGCAAAATTCTAAAAGTGTGAGTTTTGGCTCAGTTTAGTGGCTTTCTTGGGGAACGTGGTGTCCAGCGAGGGTATTCATGTTGATCCGAAGAAGACAGAGGCAGTTCAGAGTTGGCCCAGACCATCCTCAACCACAGAGATTCGAAGCTTTCTTGGGTTGGCAGGCTATTATTGCCGGTTTGTTCAGAGATTCTCATCTATCGCATCGCCCTTGACCAAGTTGACTCAGAAGGATGTTCCATTTGTATGGTCGAACGAGTGTGAGGAGAGCTTTCAAGAACTCAAGACATCCTTGATCACAGCTCCAGTGTTGGTTTTGCCATCAACTTCAGGTTCATATATAGTGTATTGTGATGCTTCGAGAGTTGGGATTGGTGGTGTATTGATGCATGAGGGTAGAGTTATTGCTTATGCTTCTCGTCAGTTGAAGCCCCATGAGAAGAACTACCATGTTCATGACTTGAGGTTGGCTACCATAGTTCATGCATTGAAGATTTGGAGGCATTATTTGTATGGTGTATCTTGCGAGGTATTCACCGATCATCGCAGTCTTCAGCATTTGTTCAAGCAAAAAGATCTTAATTTGAGGTAGCGGAGATGGTTGGAATTGCTTAAGGATTATAATATCACTATTCTGTATCATCCAGGAAAGGCCAATGTAGTGGTCGATGCTTTGAGCCGAAAGGCAGTGAGTATGGGGAGTTTGGCGTATATTCCAGTTGGGGAGAGACCCCTTGCAGTTGATGTTCAGGCCTTGGCCAATTGGTTTGTGAGATTGGATAT
This sequence comes from Nicotiana sylvestris, assembly GCF_000393655.2. NCBI lineage: Eukaryota > Viridiplantae > Streptophyta > Magnoliopsida > Solanales > Solanaceae > Nicotiana > Nicotiana sylvestris. Next base: position 75,522,052 of record NC_091065.1, on the reverse strand, counting down.
TTCGGAGCCCAGTCGGGTGTTGGCATGTGTGGTTTCTCGGTCTTCCTTATATGACCGCATCAGAGAGAGCCAGTATGATAATCCGCATTTTCTTGTCCTTAAGGACAGAGTTCAGCATGATGATGCTAGAGATGTGACCATCGGTGATGATGGTGTGTTGCGGATGCAGGGCCGAATTTTTGTGCCCAATGTGGATGGGCTTAGAGAATTGATTCTGAAGGAGGCCCATAGCTCGCGATATTCTATTCATCCGGGTGCCGCGAATATGTACCAGGATTTGAGGCAGCACTATTGGTGAATAAGAATGAAGAAAGATATTGTGGGATTTGTAGCTCGGTGTCTCAACTGTCAGCAGGTAAAATATGAGCATCAGAGATCGCGTGGCTTGCTTCAGCAGATGGTTATTCCCGAGTGGAAGTGGGAGAGAATCACTATGGATTTTGTGAGTGGTCTTTCTCGGAGTTTGAAGAAGTTCGATGCTATTTGGGTGGTTATGGATCGGCTGACCAAGTCCGCGCACTTAATTCCGGTGTGTACTACCTATTCTTCGGAGCGGCTGGCAGAGATCTTAATTCGAGAGATTGTTCGATTGCATGGTGTGCCAGTGTCTATTATTTCAGATAGAGGTACTCATTTTACTTCTCAGTTTTGGAGGACTTTTCAGCGATAGTTGGTTACTCAGGTGGTGTGGAGCAGAACATTTCATCCGCAGACGGACGGGCAGTCCGAGCGTACTATTCAGATATTAGAGGACATGTTGCATGCCTGTGTTATTGATTTCGAAGGTTCTTGGAATGAGTTTTTGTCGCTTGCAGAGTTTGCCTACAATAATAGCTATCAGTATTCAGATGGCCCCGTATGAGGCGTTGTATAGGAGACGGTGTAGATCTCCAGTTGGTTAGTTTGAGCCCAGCGAGGCGAGGTTATTGGGGACAGATTTGGTTCAGAATGCCTTAGAGAAGGTGAAGTTGATTCAGGAGAGATTTCGTATAGCGCAGTCGCGTCAAAAGAGTTATGCAGACCGGAAGGTTCGAGATGTATCTTACATGGTTGGCGAGAAGGTCTTGCTGAAGGTTTCACCCATGAAGGGTGTTATGAGATTTAGAAAGAAAGGGAAGTTGAGTCCGCGATTCATTGGTCCTTTTGAGGTGCTTCGAAGGATTGGGGAGGTGGCTTATATGCTTGCCATGCCACCCAGCTTGTCGAGTGTGCATCCGGTATTTCATGTTTCTATGCTCCGGAAGTATGTTGGGGACTCGTCCCATGTTTTGGATTTCAGCACGGTTCAGTTGGATGATGATTTGACCGATGATGTGGAGCCAGTGGCTATTTTGGGTCGTCAGGTTCGGAAATTGAGATCAAAGGATATAGCTTCGGTGAAAGTGCAGTGGAGAGGTCAGCCTGTGGAGGAGGCTACCTGGGAGACCGAGCGGGAGATGCGGAGCAGATATCCTCACCTATTTGAGGCTTCAGGTATGTTTCTTGACTCGCTCGAGGACGAGCATTTGTTTAAGTTAGGAGGGATGTGACGACCCGACCCGTCGTCTCATGAGTTACCGCTCCGTTTTCGCCATTTTCAGCTTCTTTATGCTTCATTATCTGTAATTGGTGTGATCGAGACGATTTTAATTGGTTTTGGTAGGAAATGATACACTTAGTCTCTTTAAGGAAGGCTTAGTTTGAAAAAGTCAACCGGATGTTGACTTATGAGTTAGAGGGATCGGATGTGATTTCCGGTGATTCGGTTAGCTTCGGGGGATGATTTGTGACTTAGGAGCGTGATCGGAAGGGGTTTTGGAGGTCCGGTGTAGAAATTAGCTTGTTTTGGCGAAGTTAGTATTTTGGTGATTTCCGGTTGGTAGGTGAGATTTTGATCCGAGGGTCGGAACGGAATTCTGAGAGTTGTAGTAGCTTCGTTAGGTGATTTGGGATGTGTGTGTAAAATTTCAGGTCGTTCGGAGGTGATTTGGTCGGGTTTTTGATCGAATGCGTGTTTCGGAAGTTTTAGAAGAACTTAGGCTTGAATTCGATGTGAATTGACGGTTTTGGTGTTGTTCGAGGTGATTTGATGATTGGAACATGTTTGAATGATGATTTAAGATGAGTTGGTGTGTTTGGTTGAGGTCTCGGGGGCCTCAGAGTGGTTTCAGATGGCTAACGGGAAGAGTTTGGACTTGTGTTGTTGCAGATTTTCTGGTGCTTCAGGTATTTTCGCACCTGCGGTTTAGGGACCGCAGGTGCTGTGTCGCAGATGCAGGTTGGGGTCTCAGAAGCGGAAAAGGCAAGGATTGGCTATACCGCAAATGCGGCCAGGCGGGACTTAATGAGGTTCTGCAGATGCAGAGTATCAACCGCAGAAGGGGTACCGCAGAAGCGGCTATTTGACCGCAGATGCAGTTATGGCTGGGCAGAACGTATTTAAGTTCTTCTTCGCGAATTTGAAGGGTTTCTCATTTCTAACTTCGGACTTGGAGAATTTTGGACGATTTTGAAGAGGGATTTCAAGGAGCTTTGATAAGGTAAGGAATTTTGGACCTAAAACACAATCCTATGGTATTATTACATGAATTAAGACTAGAAATTTAAGAAAATCATGGACTAAAAATGGAGGTTAGGGCTTGAACTTAAGAGAGCTAAGATTAGGGATTTGTGAGGTCAATTGAACTCTTATTCTTGTGATTTTTATATGTATGAACTCGTGGCGAGATAAGAAATTTAATTATGTAAAAAAATTTGAGTTTCGAGAAGTGGGCCCGGGGCTCGGGTTTTGCCAATTTCGGGATTTTTCATATTTTTCGATTGTTTTCGATTGGGTATTGTTCCCTTAGCCTATTGTGACGTATTCGTTGTGGTTTTGGTCAGATTCAACGCTCGAGGAGGCCAATTTGAGAGGCAAGAGCATAGCAGCTAGAGTTTTGGCCGGCTTGAGGTGAGTAATGATTGTAAATGATGTCCTAAGGGTTTGAAACCCCGGATTGCACAACGTAGTGCTATATTGAGGTGAGACACGCGCTTAATGGCGGGCGCGGGGTCGTTTACTAATGGGGATTGTGACTTGGTCCATCCCGATTGATGTTTTTACCGCGTATTCGACTAAGACTTAATTGTTATCATCATGACTTGGGCTTATTGCCATATTTGGGCTTCGTGCCGACTATTTGAATCCTTCGCGGACTTTTATCACTATTTCCTCACTATTTTGGCATACTACTTGAACTCAGTCCTATTGATTTACACTGCTTTACAAACTCAGCCATTTTTACTTGCCCAAGGGGCTTGTGATGATTTCTGGACTGAGTGAGGCCGAGGGCCATATGTGAGGACATGCTGAGTGATATGAGATACTTTCTATGCCACGAGGTGGCTTGAGTGATGTGAGGCCGAGTGATGTGAGGCCGAATGTCAAGTGATGTTGCCACGAGGTGGCTTAATATAATGCTTGGGCCATAAGGGGCCCCTCCGGAGTTTGCACACCCACAGTGAGTGCGGGTACCCATTATGATCTGAGAGTGAGCTCGAGGGGCTGATACTGTTCTGAGTGATTGATACTAGGCCCGAGGGGCTGATACTGTACTGAGAGTGAGCCCGAGGGGCTGATACTGTTTTGAGCGATTGATACTTGCCCGAGGGGCGGATTTCTACTTGTTATTTACCTGTTAAATTACCTGTTTTACTTGTTTTTAAAAAGGAATATCATTTGATTTCTTCACTGATTTACTGCTTTAAGTGATTTTACTGCTTGATATAGAATTGCTTTGTGCCTTTACGTGTTTTCATACTTTCAGCTATTATTTATAATTATTACTCACTGAGTCGGAGTACTCACATTACTCCCTGCACCATGTGTGCAGATTTAGACATCGCAAAGTCCGCTTCAGAGTGCTGATTCTCCCAGTTCAGGCAGTGATTCGGAGACTACAAGGTAGCTGTTGGCGTTCGTAGCCCCGTGCCTCCCTTATCTTGTCATTTTCATGTTTGTATAACTATTGTATCGGATTTAGTGTTCAGTAGACTTGTATCCAGATTTCTTAGTTGCTCATGACTTGTGACACCCCGGTTTGGGCTGTGTCGGGATGGTTTCTACTGTTGTTATCATTAATTCCGCAATTTATGGATATTATATCATACTTTAGAACTATTTATGATATTTAACTGTTTAAAAGAGATGTTTTGTTTGGTCTGGCTGGCCTTGTCTTCACGAGAGGCGCCATCACGACCGGCTTCAGGAATTGGATCGTGACAATATATATATATATACATGCTATATATACTATATATAAATATATAGCTACATATAAGCAATTTATATTAGTATATACATATATAGTTTACAAGAAATTGCCTTAGATAAAACAATTTTTAAAAAAATAGGCCGGAACGAAAAAACCCGTTTAGGCCCGTGGGCCCGACCCATTTAGCCCGGGACCATGTGGGCTTAGGATCACAGTGGGACGGTTCCACCCATTGGGACCGTTAGGCCCGGGACCGTTTGGCTCGGGACCGCCAAAGCCCGGCCTATTTGGCCCGTTTAGGCCTGGGCCCGGACCACAATATAGCCTTAATGGTCTCGTCGGGTCCAATGGGAGCATTTGAAGCAAATGCTTCTTTAATAGAACAAACATTGCGGGTGGCTCCATAATCAATCCATCACGCACAAGTCATCAATATCATCATTTGTTTTGACCGCATTTGCTTGACCCTTTTTTCTTCTCTTTCTTTGGAGTACGACATTTTACAACTTTGTGTCTAAGCTTTCCACGGTTATGGAAGGTTTCCTTGAATTTCTTCTTACTGGGATAGTTCTTTGGTCCAGAAGACTTCTTCCTCTTTTACGGATTAGTTGGAGCAGTCTCAACAATATTTGCTCCCATAATTGTTGAGTTCCACGTGTCTTTGCAGCTTTATTGTCCTCTTCAATCCTCAATCGAACGATGAGATCTTCGAGTTTCATCTCCTTGCACTTATGTTTCAAGAAGTTTTTAATGTCCATCCGTAAACGAGGCAACTTCTCAATCATTGCTGCAACGTGAAATGCCTCATTGATGACCAAACCTTCACTGAAAAATTCGTAATTAGTAACAAAATTAATACTTTTGGTAGCTTTAATTCAGATTATACCTTGAGCAAGGAGATCATGAAATATAACTTGCAGCTCTTGAACTTGGGTAATGACAGGCTTGTTGTCTACCATTTTATAGTCCAAAAACTTGACTGCAATAAACTTCTTCAAACTGGTATCCTTGGTTTTATACTTCTTTTCCAACGCACCCTATAGTTCTTTCGAAGTTTCTGCATTACTATAAATGCTGTAAAGATCATCCTCAAGTCCGCTAAGAATGTAATTCTTGCACCAGAAATTTGAGTGCTTCCATGCCCCAGTCAAAATAAAATATTCATTTTCATGAGTTGATTCCAGCAGAACCGGAACGTCCTCCTTACTGAACTTCTGTAGACTCAAAGTAGTCAAATAGAATAACATTTTTTGTTGCAAACATTTGAAATCAATCCCAAAAAAATTTCAGGCTTTTTTGTCGGAGCCGGTGGTGGCACAGAATGACTACAAGTAGCAACATTGCTCTTAGAGCCAACCACGGGGGTTGCTATTTTTGTCATTTCAGTAAGTCACAAAATAAAAATAAAATTAATTAACGGCAAAGTATTTAAAATCTTCGAACTGAATAAACTTTAACAAAAACAGATTAAATACCATGGTGAAGATTTCATATCTTCAAACCGAATACACAACGAGTAAAAAATCACAAAGATTTTAATCTCCTAATTGAGTAAAAAGTTCAAGGACTTTAATCTCAACCAAGGAGTAGAAACTCCGAAGAGTTTAGTCTCCAAACTGAGAGTAGAAATCACTAGGATTTAGTATCCCACAAACAAAATCTATCTATATATCTATCTATCTATCTCTCTCTCTCTCTCTCTCTCTCTCTCTCTCTCTCTCTATATATATATATATATATATATATATATATATATATATATATATATATATATATTCTGAGGGTAGAAATCACTAGGATTTAGTATCCCACAAACAAAATTTATATATATTAAAGGAATAAAGTTACCATATATAATTTGCATTGTGGTTAAGCCAAGTGACAAACAAATAAATGTCAATATTATATGGTAACTTTATTCTATATTTTACTACGTTAATCACTAGGATTTAGTATCCCACAAACAAAATTTATATATATTAAAGGAATAAAGTTACCATATATAATTTGCATTGTGGTTAAGCCAAGTGACAAACAAATAAATGTCAATATTATATGGTAACTTTATTCTATATTTTACTAGGTTAGTCAAATATATATATATATATATATATATATATATAAAAAACTGAATTTGAATTATCTTTTAATTCTAAATTTATAGATAAAGTTTTAAATCTATATATATATTAAAGGAATAAAGTTACCATATATAATTGGCATTGTGGTTAAGCCAAGTGGCAAACAAATAAATGTCAATATTATATGGTAACTTTATTCGATATTTTAATAGGTTAGTCAAATAGAAATACAAATATATATATATATATATATATATATAATTAAATTTGAATTATCTTTTAATTCTAAATTTATAGATAAAATTTTAAAATTTTGAATTAAAATAAAAAAAAGAAATTTATCTTTTGTTATCATGTTATCATACTTAATTCAATTAATGATCATATGCAATCATGTTAGGAACTTTTGTTATCTTTTCTAATTATTTAAATGCTACTTCGTTTCTGGCAAAAAAAAAAAAATTGAATATAACTCTAAAATCCTTTCACATTTAAAACACTATAATTATAGTTCAAAATAATACTTGGCAATTTAAAGACAAGTATATGCAATGTTATATAATAACAATCAACTAAATTAATATTTAATGATTCAAAGAACAAAAAATATGTATATATAGGGTATTCAAAATATGTGGTTAGAGATATCGATAAACTCAAAAAGGAGTCATACTAAAATGAAGTTTCATCTGCTAAAGAATCATTTAAATTTTTAGATATCCGAATAAAGTGAATTTTAAATTAAGGATAATATCTTCACTTGCCATGATAAAGATAATCATTATTAAAATATATATAAAACTTTAGAAATTGAAATTTCAAAATAAATCTCTCTCTCTCTCTCTCTCTCTCTCTCTCTCTATATATATATATATATATATATATATATATATATATATATATATATATATATATATATATATATATATATATATATATATATATATATTAAAGGAATAAAGTTACCATATATAATTGGCATTGTGCTTAAGCCAAGTGGCAAGCTAATAAATGTCATTAGTATATGGTAACTTTATTCTATACTTGACTATTTTAGTTAATATATATATATATATATATATATATATATATATATATAACTGAATTTGAATTATCTTTTAATTCTAAATTTATAGATAAAGTTTTAAAATTTTGAATTAAAATAAAAAAAAAGAAATTTATCTTTTGTTATCATGTTATCATACTTAATTCAATTAATGATAATATGTAATCATGTTAGGAACTTTTGTTATCTTTTCTAATTATTTAAATGCTACTTCGTTTCTAGCAAAAAAAAACTGAATATAACTATAAAATCCTTTCACATTTAAAACCCTATAATTATAGTTCAAAATTATACTTGGCAATTTAAAGACAAGTATATGCAATGTTATATAATAACAATCAACTAATTTAATATTTAATGATTCAAAGAACAAAAAATATGTATATATAGCGTATTCAAAATTCAAAATATGTGGCTAGAGATATCGATAAACTCAAAATGGAGTCATACTGAAATGAAGTTTCACCGGCTAAAGAATCATTTAAATTTTTAGATAGCCGAATAAAGTGAATTTTAAATTAAGTATAATATCTTTACTTTCCATGATAAAGATAGTCATTATTAAAATATATATAAAGCTTTAGAAATTGATATTTCAAAAAAAAATACTTTTTTTAAAAAAATAATAACATACCAAATAAGAGTTTAAGTTATAGTAAAAGAGTCGCATCGTAACCAAAGAATCGTTCATATTGTGTCAACCTTTCTGCTTTTCCATAAATAAGAGTTATTATTTCGGCTTGTGGCTATTTTTGGGTTCCAATGAAACCAATGAGAATGGTATAAAAAATAAAATTATCACTACGAGATTTGAGAAAATGTTAGTTTTGAATTAAAGGATAATTTTGAATTTATAGATAAAGTTTTTAAATTTGAATTAATATAAAAAATTATCTTTTGTTATCATGTTATCATACTTAATTCGGTTAATGATTATGTGCAATCATATTAGAAATTTTTGTTATCTTTTCTAATTATTTAAAAACTACTTTGCCTCTCATATAACTATAAAATTCTTTCACATTTAAAAACCTATAATTGTAGTTATTTTTTTTAAAAATAAATGTAATATATAGGGTACACTTCTATGTTTATCAAAATAACAAAAAAGAGTTTAAAAATCGAATAAAAATTTACATATATAATGAAGTGAACCTACATGTTGGAGAAAGAAACATCACAAAAAGCATCCAATATTCAAAAAATTTCTTTTCTTTTTTCTTTTTGAAGAATGTTTGTTTGAAGAGTGAATTTGCATAAATGGACATCAAACACATAACAAACTTTGGCTATACAATTGCTATCATTAATTTCAATTTAGCACCTTTGAGGAATTAAAAAGGTATAAGCTGAAACCTCTTCAAGCCAACATTGCAAGGGTATAATATTTTTTTCGCTGAAGAATATTAGTTTTGAATCATTAGATTATGTGAAAGATTTTCTGCTCAAATTTAACAAGAGGGATATTGGTTTTTAATTGATAGTCTCTGTAGCGATTTTCAAATGTAACAAAAAGTATATTTAAAATTTGTATATATAGGGTATTCAAAATTTGTGGCTAGAGATATCGATAAACTCAAAATGAAATCATACTGAAATAAAGTGTCACTGGCTAAAGGATCATTAAATTTTTTAGATAGCCGAATAAAATGAATTATAAATTAAGGATAATATTTTCACTTGCATCATTATAAAGATAATCATTATTGAAAATATATAAAGTTTTAGAAATTGAAATTTTAAATAGAAATACTTTTTTTTTAAAATAATAACCTATCAAATAAGAGTTCAAGTCATAGTAAAAGAGTCGCGTCGTAGCCAAAAAAAAATTCATATTGTGTCAAACTTTGTGCTTTGCCATAAATATGAGTTATTATTTCGCTTTGTGAAATTTTTAGGTTCCAATGACACCAATTATAGTGCAAAAATAAAATTATAAATACGAGATTTGAAAAAAAATGTTAGTCTTTTTTCATGTAATACTTCCTAATTAATATTTTACGATTATCTATAATTATCTAGAAGATTTAAATTTTACGGTTATTTACATATAATTCAAATAACTCAGATATTTAACATGATTAATTTCAAATATCAAAATGGAGTCATACTGGGGAGAAAATGCAGTGGCTATTTTTTAAAATTTTTAGATAGCCGACTAAAATGAACTTTGAATTAGGGATAATATTTTCACTTACATTATTATAAAAATAATTATTATTGACAAATAAAGTTTTAGAAACTAAAATTTTAAAATAAAAATATTTTTTGAAAGATATTAACATACCGAATAAGAGTTCAAGTAGTAGTAAAAGAGTTAAGTCGTATCCAAAGTGTCCTTCATAGTCTCAACCTTTAATTGTTTTGCCATAAGTATGAGTTATTGTGAGCACATGATTTTTGCCCTACGAGAACTACTCCCAGAAAATTCAAAATAAAATAAATTTTGTGTTATTTGTAATTGTTGTGAATTTTTGTATTGTTTGCATTCGTTCGTGCCTGTTTATTTGTTAAGTTAAGAATAAAATCACAAAAATATGTACTTTACATTTTAGGCATTTAAGGTCTAGTTGTGTGATCTTATATTTTAATTGGTACTTAATCATGTTTGATAATTATTATTAAGAGCTAATTAGTATTTTAATAAGTTAATTTAATTTATAATTCAACTTAGAATTTTAGTTTTTAAAAGAAAAAGAAAATAAAAGAAAGAAGAAAACAAGAAAAATTTCGGATTGGGCCAGCTATACAAGAAAACAGCCCAGGCCCAATGTCACCCCCCTAACCCAGCCCGTCTCCAGCCTCAACCAAACGACGTCGTTTCAGGCATTTCCATCGGGACCGTTGATCTCAAATGATCAAACGGTCCCAAAGCCTTGACCAAACCCGACCCCGACCCGTCACTCCAATACCCAGACTGCCCCAGTACTACTCCAAACGACATCGTTTGAGTTAAGTAAACTGATCTGGACCCTCGATCTCTCTTGATCGAACGACCAAAATCAAACCACCACCCCCCACTATATAAATGAAACCCTCATACCCAGCCCCCCCAGTCCAAACCCCTGTTCATCATCGTCTCAGAGACGAAGCCCTTCCCCCAAACCCTAGCTGCCATGGCATTCCTTCGCCTGAAACCCGGCGGCAATGACGCCGCCGGCCACCAAAATAACACCCCTGAACCTCCTAACCACTCCCAATCCAAATCCAGTACCCATTTGTTTCGAATCATCCTCAAACTTCTCGAATCTTCATTTGAAGATTCGAGCAAAGCCTGGACCTACCCCAATCCGCCTTAAACTCACACCAAGGCACCCCCTAACCACCCTCGTTACAGATCTATTGATTGCTTGCCTCGAATCACCCTCCAACTTCTTGAATCTTCAATTGAAGATTCGAGCAAGACCTAGATCTACCCCAACCAGTCCCAAACTCATACCAGACATGTCCCTGACCTCCCTCGTCACCAAACCATCGTGGGTTTGGTTCGAATCTGACCAGAACCGTTCGAACCCCAAATCAAACCCCCAAGAACCCTAGCAAGCTAGAGTGTGAAATCTGACCCAACTAAAGGAGGGTTTGGGGTCTAACCGACTTTACTCGAAGTGTTCTCAGTTGAGAACACTCGATTAAGGTCAGTTCGACCTCAAAAAGTTCGAGTTTGAGTTCGATTAAGGGTCCTCCAGGTCCCGAGTTCTTGAGGTATTTTCCATTTCATATTTGTCCCAGTTTGTGTTTGTTTATTCTGTTTATTTATCTAGTTTAGTTTTATTGGTTTTTCAATTTCTTTTATCGATTGTCCAGTTCTTCTCCCTCAGACCTTTTATTTGGTCAAATTTGTTTCTGTTCGTTGTTAATTATAGGTTGTGTAGTCAATTCGAATAAGTTCGTCGATTAGTTTAGCTTTATTATAAATCCCTGTTCTTGTCATTGTTACTTGAATGGCCTGATTATCTATTTCTGAGTAACTGTTGTCAATTGTTGTAGGCAATCGTTTAATCAGTTATCATCGATTAAGTCAAGTTTTATCAGTAGTTTCGTAAAATGATTTAAGGTTGAATGTTGTGTGTGCTTGATCTGTGGACATTTAGCTTTGGGGCATTGTCAGTAGGCTGGCAATGAACCTACATTCATGTTACCTGCATTCATGTTCATTTTTGGTTCAGTTTCAATTTCAGTTATAATGATTCTGTTGAGTTCTGTGTTGTGATTCAAATTCAGTCCATGGGTTTCAATGGGAACTCGACCTTAATCATTCAGTTTGTTAGGAGAATTGGTTATAGCTGTTAATCGAAATTAGTTTTAGATAATTGCTAGTTTGAACAGATTTTAGAATTAAAAGTTTTAATACAGTTGAATAATTGTATTAGGGGCAGTAATATTAAAGGGTTTCAGGGGTGATTTGGCAATGAAACAGTTAGGATAATATTTTAATGTTAGTGTTTTGATTAGTGGGATATTAGTGTCTTTAAATTAATGTGGTAATGGAGAACAAAAGGGAATGGGGGGCTAAAAATAAGGAAAAGTTTTCCTTGGTGGGATTTTAAGTGGAAAATTTAGATTTTTAGTGGGAGAAAGGGGTCGGGCAGTAAGTTTGAAAGGAGGGCAGGTCTGTATAAGAGGGCAGATTGAGGACTGAAAAAAAAAGAAGGGAGGACTGAAAAAGAGGGAATTTTTGAGAGCTTGGGAGTTGAAAATAATAGCCATTGTTTTCATTGCATCACTTAGAACTTGAAATAACTAGAACATTTCTTCTTTATACTTCTGCTCTATACTTGGGGAGGTTTATAGCTGCTGATTTTGTTGCTGCACTGCTGTTGCAACTGCTGTTTGTTACTACTGCTGCTGCTGATCCTTTTCTTCCTTCTTCTTGTCCTGTTTTTTTCCAATCCAGGTACACTTTTCGAATCGCCTTGATGTAGCTCTTTGAAAGTTGAAAAATGGAAGTATTCACAGATTTGTGTTCATTTGTAGGTTGCATGTTGTTTACAATTAGATGAATTGTTAGTTAATTATACCTAGTCGGTATTGGATAGGTGTTTTGTATTATGTTAACAGTGAAGACATACGGATTGTAATTAAGAGCTAACTAAACTGCTATGCTCATGTTGACATGCTATTAGTTTATAAATTTGAGCTGCTAGGTTGTCATTTCGCCTCACCTAAACATGATTTGAGTTAGAGTTTGTGGTTATAACTGCTGCGCCGGTATTTTAGGAGTGAGTTTACTTAAAGGAGTATTTTGTAATTGTCGGCATTAGATCGTATTCAGCCATTGTTTAGCGTATCTGTTTGTTGGTGATCTTGAGGTAGAACTCAATTATTATAAGGTTTTGTTGGCCTTCTTGATTAGTTGGAAGTTTGATTTCTCTTATGGCTCCACCTTGGTGACTGATTGAAATATGTTTGTGATTTATTGCTTATTGCTAATTGACGAAGGGTACAATCTATTGCTTCTATTTCTATACCATGTTCTTTCCAGAAGTCCAAGCAACAAAATCCATTAAAAAAGAAATATAACAACCCACTTCTTTATGCTTGAACACTAGTTGATTATTGTTACAAAAAAAAAAAAGCATGTCTAATAAGCGACGAAAACAGAGGCGAACGAACTTGAGATTTTGAATGATGTCATATAATATTTGTTTGGTTGCACTGATTTTGATTCCGAATTATCCTGTTAATAAGCCGTTTCGATAATTGTTTAAGCCATAAGGCCATTGTGAAACAAGGAATGTATAGCCTTGCAACTCATTTGGGTCAGCTGCCAGCCCAATGCCATTTCAGTTGAACGCTTAGCTTCAATTTAACACAAGCCCAATAGTTATTAAGTTAGCTTGAACATTAGCCTAAAATAATTAGAATTCTTTTAAGCTCTCCTTAATTAATTAGGCTCTTGCGATTGGTTTAAGATGTGCCATATTAGCCAAGCCAACAATTATGGCCCTCACTTAATTAACTTTAATCCTTTAGAAATCGAGGTGCGCCATAAAGAAGAATTTTTTCATGGCCTCGCAAAGTTAAAAATGCGTAGTGGCTTTTAAGGGCAATATTTTAATAAAGTTATTTTCGTAAATTTGGGTGCGCATTTATGTGTCCCAAATCCAAATCTCAACGGAATAGAAATGTGTCGCTAATCACGGCTACATTGATTGTGACGTGGTTCGAGATGCATTTCCACGATGTTGCAAATTCCTTTTAAATAATGAATGAGACGAGCCTCGACAAACAGGAATACACAAACTGTGGGGCCCTCAACGGACAGTTATTTTAAATGATTAGATTTCGAGACAGGCCGCATAGCAAACTTTACAGCTTTTTCTCAAAATAACAACGCGTTAGTATCTTTAGGCGCGTATTTAATAATGTTATCTTCCTAAACCCGGGTGCACATTTATGTGACCCAAATCCAAATCTCAACGAAGTTGGAACGTATCGAAAATTGCGGGTACATTTATGTGGCGCAATTCGAGATGCATTCTCATGACGTTGCAATTCTTCGAATAAATAATAACAAAAGTGGTAAATAGTTAAAATTTGGACATAGGTTCATAATTGTATAAAATCAGATAATTAAGCCGAATATGACAATTGAGCGATCGTGCTAGAACCACGGAACTCGGGAATGCCTAACACCTTCTCCCGGGTTAACAGAATTCCTTATCCGAATTTCTGGTGCGCGGACTGTTAAACAGAGTCATTCTTTTCCTCGATTCGGGATTAAAACCGGTGACTTGGGACACCATAAATCTCCCAAGTGGCGACTCTAAAATAAATAAATAAATCTCGTTTCGATTGTCCTTTAATCGGAAAAAACTCCCTTTACGTCCCTTAGCGGGGGTGTAGCAGAAAAAGGAGGTGTGACAGCTCTGGCGACTCTGCTGGGGAGACGAACCCAGAATCTCTGGTTCAGGGTTCAAGAGTTCGAGCTTAAAATAATTGTTATATTTGGCTTTGTTTATTATCTGGCTTTATTACATGTTTGGTCCTAATGTGCTAAAATGTTGCTTTTTACCGCTTTGATATTATTTTAACTGTATATATAAACTGCTACAAAATCCCTCTCTTCTCTCTCTTGAGGAGTGCACGCTGGTCGTGACTTCTTTCTGTTAGTGTCCTATCCCAAAATAGAACGAGGATTTGGAGGAGTTGCAAAACCGGATGATCTTTTGGTTACCGGTATGCAGTTCCCATCCTCGGCTCGAGTTGTCCACAAGAGTAAGCCAGGTCTAGAACAAACACCCAGGATAAACCTAGTATAACAAAACCTCATGTCGGATCCCTAGTAGGAGCGCTTATTTGCATCATGTGCACTTGACTTAGGGGACTCAACACAGGGGTTGGGTCCGTCTAGGACAAGCGACCTGAAATAAAAAAGACCATCCTGCTGCATCCTGTTTGTTTTATGCATTTATTTGCTGCAGACTTGCATGATGACCGGCTTCTGAAAATACTAGAAAAAAAAAGAGAAAAAAAATAGCAGTATAGAGAGATAATTCTGAGTTACCGGCGAACTCTGCCAAAATTTTGTGAAAATGAATAAAAAAATGTTTTTTAGTGTAATTTGTTTAAACAAGTCTTGTTGTCAGAATTAGTTTGTTGTCGTGGCCCGAACTACACCGGTTTGATTCTCACAGGATGTGAGATACGTAGGCAGCCCTCATCAGGTCCAACCTGCCCTTTTGCAAAAATAGCCAAAAAAATGTCAAAAGTTTTAATCTTTCGTCATATATAAGTCGGGTCATTCCATTCTTGCAAAAATAGCCGAATGTCCCTAAAAAGACGCCGGAAGGCTGTTTTTGCTAAAATAGCCACTTTTGGTCATTTTCAAGGTTTTGTCCGGTTGGTAAAAACAGCCTTTAAATCTTCTTCGAAGTGCTGAAAGGCCGTATTGACAAGACCGGAGTTTTATTTAAATGTGTGTCAATTTTAGTTTATTATTATTTTTTCTTTGAGTCCAATGAGTGTTAATCACCCCAGACAAACATACAGAATGAGCCCGGGTCCAAGTTTGTCGGTAACAGTTAGGAGCAAGATACCTTTGGAGTTACGCTTGTGGTGGGAGGATTTGGAAAAGTCAGAGCGAGATAAGATCAAACTACATCTGGGAGCTCTCGCCAGTTTGTTGAACGTCAGACCCAGATGTGACATCATAAAGGCTTTGGTTACATTATGGGACCCGGCCCACAACGTATTCCACTTCTCGAATTTTGAACTCACCCCAACCTTAGAAGAGGTAGCAGGTTATATGGACATTACTGAGGGGCTAAGGCACAAATATCTGATTGCTCCAAGAGCCGTCAATTCGCACAAGTTCATGGATCTGCTGAAGATAAACAAGGGAGTCCCGTACTCTGAGTTGGATAAAGGTTTTTCTACTCTGCAGTTCATATACTAGAGGTATAGGCATATAGGAGGTTTCGACGATCTGGAAAACGGGGTTTGCAGCAGAGGGAATCGGGCAAAATGGGATGAACATAGGCGGTTTGCCTTCATGATAGCGTTCTTGGACATTGTGGTGTTTCCTCAGAAAGACAAAAATATTGATTTGAAGGTGGCTGGAGTCGTCAAGGTCCTGATGACCAACAATAAAAGCACGCTTGCCCCTATGATAGTGTCCGAGATATACCGAGCTCTCACAGCCTGTAAAGTCGGGGCAGATTTTTTCGAAGGATGCAATTTGTTATTGCAAATGTGGATGATCAAGCACTTGTGTCATCATCCTCAGTATATAAGCTATAGATCTACCAACGAAGGTTGCATTGAAGAATATAACACGAGGGTTTCAGGGCTCAAATTTCCAGAAGGGTTTGAAGACTAGATATCTTGCCTTCGCGCCATCACTACAGCATAAATAGGGTGGACATTGGGTTGGCTTCCTGTTGAAGAAATTGTGTACATGCCCGCCACGGGTCCTTACTTCCTCTTAATGGGACTCCGAGGCATTCAGCCTTATGCGCCTTACCGGGTGATGAGACAGTTAGGGAGGTGTCAGGTGGTACATCCAGATGAATATCTTAGTGTTCATGCAATCGAGGTTAGCACCAACGGCCAATTTCATGAGGAAACCGTTCGTTTTATATGGAATGAATGCCAGTATTTAACGGTAAACACTCGAGTGCGCGACTTATCCAGAGGTGAAGTCTCACCGGTTTTTATCGCTTGGTACAGGAAGAGAGATGTTGTAAGAGATAAGCCAGAACGGCCAACCAAAAAACCTCACATTGAAGAGTTCGTTGAGGCGTCACAAGAACCGTGGGACTGGTTGGCCAAAGGGCGCGAATACCGGGCCGAAATAGGCAAGCTGAAACAACAGATTAAGGATCTGAAATTTGAGAAAAAAGTGCAAGTTGTTGCCGATGAAGGAGAGAAGAACAAATTAGCTCGGGAAGGCGAGGTCCTCAAAGCTCAAATACGGGAAATGTAAATAGCTGTAAGAAACCTGAAGAGAATCCGGGCTGATGAAAAGCACATAAACGGTCTGAAGAGGAAAGTCCTCGAGTATCAAGAAGACCTGGAAAAATCTAGAGTTGGTTTAGCGAGAATTCAGGTGAAATGGATAAAGAAGGCAGAAGAGCGAGCACGGTCTATGCAACAAATGAAGAGGGACTACGAAAGGAGCATCGCTCTATTGAGAGAAACAATATCCACTCTCGAAGAGCGGATCTTCAGACAAGCCCGAGATGCCAGAGCAGATAGGAAGCACTGCTATGATCTAATGGCCCGAATGGAGAAACAGATGAATGAGTTTCAGGATCAACTCCTTTACAACGCTCAAATTCTGGGGATGCGGAATCAACAAATAGAGCGATTGCTTATGGAAAGCGACAGAATCAAGGGAAGAATCGACGATATCGGGCACTACATCACCATAAAGTGCCTAGCTTGTGAGGATATGTCCCGCACCACTTTCCTTGCTTCAATAATGATTTATGTCCACCAGATCATGGAAGATTTGAAAGATCTACAAAGGGGCCTTGCACCAAAATCTGCGGTGAAGCCGAAAGACGCCCCGCGGGCGCCAAAATTCAAAACTCTGAAACATTCATAGTTTGAGTCTGTATTTTCCTTGTCTTCAGAGTCTGTTGTCCGTCGGAGTTTGTATTTCCCTCTTTGGCATAAAAGTATATAGTTTGTATCAAGTTTGTCAATTTCCTTTCAAAAATATTTTGTCTTGTAATATAACATTTTGCTAGTAAAGGTTGAAAAATCCAAAAATGGTGTCTTTATTTTCCGCACTTGTGGCAGAACTACGCCCGGTATGATTCATGCGGGGACATGATACATAGGCAATCCACATAAGATTCGACCACCACTAAAAAGGAAAGTTTGGAGGCACTTAAAAGAAGTCGGAATGACGCATGCAGTCAGAACAAAGACATGATAGAAATGGTTAAACTGCTTAGGAACATTGCATCCCCAACGTGAAATTGCAATATGTGTTAAACTCTAACGCTAACAAGTTTGTTGTTGATCCAGATATTTTCAAAACAGTTAGCTCGTTAGAACGTTCTGGCAGATTACCATTACCACACAAGATCTAAAGGGCCCATTCCGGAAAGTATGTCTGGTTCGGACAAAAGTGTTGAGGAGGAAAAGACAGAGATACAAATGATGAAGGAGGAAGTAGACAGGTTGAGACAAGAGATCACCAATACTTTCCCCTACTCCTACCCTCTCACCAGCTCGGACTCCGGAACACCCTTCCACTGGTCCATCAACGAGCTTTCCCATTGCCCAATACTATCAGGGGGAAACTTCCTATAATCCCCAAGCTCCACCACCTAAAAAAAACCCTCATCCACCAACTGTTCCTATTTTTGTGGCACCTCCACCCACCACATTGCAAAAATCGTCCGATGAATCAGTGTTTCAGGTTCACGACAACCAATACTATCCTCCCGAACTCACCTTCAAAGCACCCGAGCCATACACTTACACCCCTCACCTTCATCTCCCGACGGAAACTGAGAGGCCGGCTAAGAATCCGGAGCAGGACGAACTGCTTCGTAAAGTGAAAAGCCTGGAGCAATCCTTCAGGAATATGCATGGATTGGGCGGCCAAGTTAGTGTGGCCTACAAATATTTGTGTCCCTTCCCCGATGTTCAATTGCCGGCAGGTTTTAAGATGCCAAAATTTGATCTATATGAGGGACATGGTGATCTCATGGCATATCTACGAGGTTTTTGTAGTAAGATGAGAGGGGCAGGTGGAAAGGATGAGCTGCTGATAGCCTATTTTGGTCAAAGTTTAAGTGGGTCCGCACTGGAATGGTACACGAGGCAGGATCCTAGCAAGTTGTATACTTGGGATGATCTAGCACAAGCATTTGCAAGTCACTTCCAGTATAACCTTGAGATCATCCCTGACTGTCTCACTCTATTGAAACTTGAGAAAAAGCCTGGAGAGAGCTACAGGGAATTCGGATTCCGTTGGAGAGAAAAAGTAGCAAGAGTCGATCCACCAATGAGGGAAGGAGAAATGGTGGACTACTTCTTACAAACTTTGGAGCCAACTTACTTTGGTCACTTGGTGACGTCAGTCGGTAAATCTTTCAACGAAGTAGAAAAAATGGGCGGTATGGTTGAAGAGGGACTCAGGTCCAACAAGATAATGAGTTATTCGGCAATCAAGGCCACAACTCAGGCTATCCAAAGCGGCACCGGAGGTGCGCTCGGGAAAAAAAAGAGAGAGGAGGTCGCAACAGTCGCAACAGTCGAAACAGGTACTTGGTCCAGATCCAGAGGTCCTTCCCCTCGCTACCAACCCAGACCCCATCACCCAAATTACCCACACACTCCATACAACCCTCCACAACCCTATTATCAACCACAAGAACCACATTTATCCGTCCATCATGCCCAAACTTACACCCAGCCTCCGGCTTGCCCACAATGGCGTGCGCCGTTTCCCCAGAATACATAGCCACCTCCACAAAACACATACCCACCTCCGCAAAGCACATATCCACCACTAAGGGCCTACAGGAATCCTTCGGGGCCAGGCTTCCGTGGGAATCAGACTTTCAGGAACGAAAGGGTGCAGAGGTCGAGAACATTCACTCCGTTGGGGGAAACCTGTACTACTCTGTTCCACAAATTGAGGCAGTTAGGTCTATTGAGTCCTATTGAGCCCAAATTGCCAAATCCCCTGCCCAAAAATCTGGACCACTTGGTAAGCTGTGAATATTGTTCGGGGGCTCCCGGGCATGATACTGAGAAGTGTTGAAAGTTGAAGACTGTCGTACAAGATCTTATTGATACAAATAGGATCGAGGTTTAGGCACCAGAGGCACCCAACATCAATGAGAACCTGTTGCTGGTGCACCATGAGGCCCACATGATCGAACTAGTATACGAAGGAGGGGAGCCCAAGAAACCCTCACAGATGGTAATGATGATTCGTGCCAGTCCAAACGAAAAGCCGACCAGTGGAAAGGCAGTGGTACAGTTGGGAAGGGTAGATGACAAGCCAGTTGTGGTAATAGAGAAAGGTGCATCTGTTGTTGCAAAGAAGCCAGAGCCGGTCAAGGTAGTGCTGCAGGGAGTACCAAGCACACCAGTGTTAGTTGTGAAGGCAGACCGTGTAGAACTAGTTGTTATCAGGCCAGTAATGCAGTTGCCAGTAACAAGTGAGAAAGTTGTACCATGGAGCTACAGTCAAGTGACGGTGATGCATATGGGGAAGGAGGTTGTGGAACAAGTATGCGAGGCCCAGGGGTTAACTCGTTCGGGAAGGTGTTTTGCTCCGGCAGAATTGAGAAGGGCCAATCCAATAACAATAAAGAAGCCAGTGACGGAGGAAGAAGCAGAGGAGTTTTTGAAGAAGATGAAGGCACAAGACTACTCCATTGTGGAGCAGTTGAGGAATACCCCGGCACAGATCTCATTATTATCCTTGTTGATCCATTCAGATGAGCATCGCTAGGTATTGATGAAAATCCTGAACGAAGCCCACATTCCGGATAAGATCTCTGTGAACCATCTGGAGAAAAAAGCAAACAAAATTTTTGAGGTCAACAAGGTCACTTTTTCAGACGATGTGTTGCCCGTGGAAGGTACAAAACATAATAGGGCCCTCTATTTGACTGTGAAGTGTGAAGACTCGGTAGTCACCCGAGTACTGATTGATAATGGCTCCAGTGCCAATATCTGTCCTTTGGCCACATTGAACAAACTAAAGGTCGATGGTAACCGGATTCACAAGAACAACATCTGTGTTCGAGGGTTTGATGGTGGTGGTACAGACACGGTGGGTGACATCATACTTGAGTTAACAATTGGTCTAGTCGAGTTCACCATGGAGTTTCAAGTGTTAGACGTGGCGGTGTCATATAATCTTCTGTTGGGACGACCCTATATCCACGCCGCCAAAGCAGTGCCTTCTACACTTCATCAGGTGGTCAAATTTGAATGGGATCGACAAGAGATTGTGGTACACGGGGATGATGGTACAGGCGCTGTTAGTGATGCCATTGTGCCCTTCATAGAAACCGACGATGACAAGGGCCCATGGGTTTACCAGGTTTTTGACGCAGTCTCAGTAGACAAAATTCCTGAGGGCGGGGGCCTTCCATTTCCCAGAATAGCAGCGGCAACCTTCATGATAGCCTCGGAAATATTAAACAGCGGGTTTGTACCAGGAAAAGGTTTGGGGGTTGATCTACAGGGTATTGTCCAGCCATTTTCCTTGCCCAAGAACCTGGATACTTTTGGGTTAGGATTCAAGCCTACCGCAGCGGATGTAAAGCGGGCTCGCAAGTTGAAGAAAAGAGTCTGGGTCCTTCCTAAGCCAATCCCGCACCTATCGAGATCATTTGTCAGAGCAGGCTTCAGAAAGTTGTCGGTCCCCAAAGTTCTCGGACCAGTGATCGGGTCGGATGAAGATTTGAATGAAGGCTTTGAAAGGCTGTTCGCTGATGTCAACATGATAGAAGCTGGAGAAGGTTCCAGTAAGGCAGACATACAGTTTGTGGGGCCTAGGGCCAATATCAACAATTGGATGGCTACTCCCCTTCCTACTCGGAGGGACTCTTGGTAGTGGGCTCTGATTTTTCTTTCTTGTCTTTGGATTATTCCAGGGTTGTAATCCAGATTTATTTTTATTGTGTTCATCAAAGTGTGAAAACTTGTTATCCCATAATTCAATAAAATAAAAAGTTTATTCTTCATTCCTCATTTTATTTTAATTTTGGTTTTCTTCTTTTCTTTTTCTGTACAGTTCTCTTCATACTGGTCTTAATGACATGGCGTGCATAAGGAATTCTCAGCCCAGTCTTAAAAATCAATCTGATTCTGAAATGATAGTTCAAGAAGTAGATTGCGATTACGAATCAGAGTATGATAATGAGGATGAAGCATTAGAAGAAATTAGTAAGGAGTTAATTTAATTCGAAGAGAAACCCAAACCCAATCTGAATGACACAGAAGCCGTCAATTTAGGGGACACAGACAATATCCGAGAGACTAAAATAAATGTCCACCTCGAGCCAACAATCCGGGAAGAGTTAATCAAAACACTCATTGAGTACAAAGATATTTTTGCGTGGTCATATGACGACATGCCAGAGTTAAGCACTGATTTAGTGGTCCACGAATTGCCCACTGATCCAGCGTTCCCTCCCGTCAAGCAAAAGTTGTGAAAATTCAAAACTGATATGAGTGTGAAGATTAAAGAAGAGGTTACCAAACAGTTGGATACAAAGGTTATCCGGGTCACCTGATATCCTGTTTGGTTGGCTAATGTCGTGCCTGTACCGAAGAAGGATGGCAAGATCAGAGTATGCATCGATTACCGCAATCTCAACAAAGCAAGTCCGAAGGATAACTTCCCACTGCCCAATATCCATATTTTGATCGATAATTGCGCCAAACGTGAGATCGGATCTTTTGTGGATTGCTATGTCGGGTATCATCAGGTTCTAATGGATGAAGAAGATGCAGAAAAGACGGCATTCATCACACCCTTGGGAACTTATTGCTACCGGGTAATGCCATTTGGTTTAAAGAATGCTGGGGCAACCTATATGAGGGCAATAACTACTGTGTTTCATGATATGATACACAAGGAGATTGAGGTATATGTAGATGATGTGATCATAAAATCAAAGCATCAGTCCGACCACGTCAGGGATTTGAGGAAATTCTTCTAGAGGCTTCGCAGGTACAACCTCAAGCTCAACCCCGCCAAGTGTGCATTCGGTGTTCCATCCGGAAAACTATTGGGATTCATAGTCAGTCGGCGAGGCATCGAGCTGGACCCATCAAAGATCAAAGCCATACAAAATTTGCCCCCTCCGAGGAACAAGACTGAAGTGATGAGTCTGTTAGGAAGGTTGAACTACATCAGCAGGTTTATTACTCAGCTTGTGAGCCTATTTTCAAGTTGTTGAGGAAGGACGCTGCGATCAAGTGGACTGATGAGTGTTAAGAAGCGTTTGACAAGATAAAATGTTACTTGACAAACCCACCTATGTTGGTTCCGCCAGAACCAGGGAGGCCTTTGATTCTTTACTTGACAGTCCTGGAAAATTCATTTGGATGTGTACTGGGGCAGCATGATGTCACCGGTAGGAAGGAGCAGGCCATCTATTATCTTAGCAAGAAGTTCACAGCTTATGAGGTTAAGTACACTCACCTGGAAAGGACATGTTGCGCCTTAACTTGGGTGGCACAGAAGTTGAAACATTATTTGTCATCCTACACTACTTACCTCATTTCACCATTGGATCCATTGAAGTATATCTTTCAAAAGCCTATGCCGATAGGCAGACTAGCAAAATGGCAGATTTTGCTCACAGAGTTTGACATAATCTATGTGACTCGGACTGCGATTAAAGCTCAGGCATTGGCCGATTATTTGGCCGAGAACCCGGTCGATGAAGAGTATGAGCCACTGAGGACTTATTTTCCCGATGAAGAGGTGATGCACATTGATGAACTAGAACAGGCCGAAAAACCAGGTTGGAAGCTCTTCGTTGATGGAGCCGCGAATGCGAAAGGAGTTGGAATAGGAGCGGTACTTATTTCTGAAACAGGACACCATTATCCTATTACGGCTCAGCTACTTTTCTATTGTACCAATAACATGGCTGAATATGAAGCATGCATTTTGGGTTTAAGGTTAGCTGCAGACATGGATGTCCAGGACGTCTTGGTCTTGGGAGACTCGGACCTCCTGGTGTATCAGATTCAGGGTGAATGGGAAACATGGGATTTCAAGCTCATACTATATCGACAATGTTTGCACGATCTGAGCAAGCGATTTCGATCAGTGGAGTTCAGACACATCCCAAGGGTTCACAATGAGGTTGCTAATGTTTTGGCCACTTTATCATCGATGTTGCACCACCCAGACAAAATTCATGTTGACCCATTTCATATCCAGGTTCGTGATCAGCATGCTTATTGCAACATGATAGAGGAAGAAATGGATGGCGAGCCATGGTTCTATGATGTCAAGGAATACCTCAGGATGGGGATATACCCGGAGCAGGCCACCGGAGATCAAAAGAGAACCATTCGGTGATTGGCCAATGGATGTTTCCTTAGTGGAGGAGTGTTGTACAAAATAGCCCCAGATTTGGGATTGCTGAGATGTATAGATGCTAGTCAAGCCACGACAGTTATGACAAAGGTACATGCTGGAGTTTGTGGGCCATATATGAGCGGATATGTATTGGCAAAGAAAATTCTTCGAGCAGGGTACTATTGGCTCACTATGGAGCGCAATTGTATCAGTTTCGTACGGAAATGCTATCAGTGTTAGATACACGGAGATCTGATTCATTCTCCACCAACAAAATAACATACAATGTCAGCACCATGGCCATTTGTTGCCTGGGGCATGGATGTCATTGGACCTATTGAGTCGGCAACTACCAACGGTCAAAGGTTCATTCTGGTGACCATCGATTATTTCACTAAGTGGGTTGAAGCTAAGACTTTCAAGTCGGTAACTAAGAAGGCAGTGGTAGATTTTGTTCACTCCCATATCATCTGTAGATTCGGAATCCCAAAGGTAATCATCACGGATAATGGTGCTAATCTTAACAACAATTTGATGAAAGAGGTATGTCAGCAGTTTAAGATTACACACCGTAATTCCACACCATATCGTCCCAAGGCGAATGGAGCAGTTGAGGCAGCCAACAAAAACATAAAGAAGATACTGAGGAAGATGGTAGAAGGATCCAGACAATGGCATGAAAAATTACCATTTGCATTATTGGGTTATCGCACTACTATCCGTACTTCAGTAGGTGCAACTCCTTATTTGTTGGTATACGGAACTAAAGCAGTAATACCGGCGGAAGTTGAAATTCCATCCCTTCGGATTATCGCTGAGGCTGGGATTGATGACGATGAATGGGTCAAAGCCCGATTGGAGCAGTTGAGCTTGATTGATGAAAAAAGATTGGCAGCAGTATGCCATGGCCAACTGTATCAAAGGAGAATGGCCAGAGCCTACAACAAGAAGGTGCGCCCTAGAAAATTTGAAGTAGGACAACAGGTGCTGAAACGAATTTTGCCACATCAGGCCGAAGCAAAAGGCAAGTTCGCCCCGAACTGGCAAGGGCCATTCATTGTAACCAGAGTGTTGTCCAATGGCGCTTTATGTTTAACAGATATCGAAAGGAGATGCGTCGACATGGCTATCAATTCTGACGCAGTTAAGAGATATTATATATGATTTCTTTTAATTGTAATTGTTGTTTGTTTGTTTATACTTGGCATTTATCGGAGAATGAAATGACAAAGGAAATTCTTTCTTCTATCCAAACACTTTAACCTTTTCTCCCCCTTTTGAGCCTTATTTATTCTTTCATACCCCTCTTTTGGAATCAGTAATGAAAATAAAAGAAAAAAGAGAGGAGAAAAAATAATGATAATAAAGAAAAAAGAAAAGCAACAAGAAAAACAAAGGAATTGGGAACTACGTTTGACCTGATTCCTCAAAAAAGGATACGTAGGCACCTCACGGCTCGGTCATAGTGTAACAAAAAACAAAAATCCCCAAGCAAGAAAAAACTGGGGCAGAAGTTTGTGTTTATAATTTTGGGAAAGAAAGTTGATTCCAAGAGTTGTAATGTTTTACCCATCAAAATTATTTTGAACCTCTTGTTACCCCTTTTCTTTTAACCATACACAAAAACCCATATTGATGTCCAAAAAGACCTCCCGATCAGTATCCGAGAAGTGCCAAGTCAATGCAAATGGAAGTCGGGAATAACACTCTGTTCCCCAGTAGAGAAGAGGATCATAAGTTGGAAATGAATTGGTAGCCAAAAGAATCCCCAGCAGAGAGAGTCATATCGGTAACACTCCGATCCCCAGCTGAAAAAAAAAAAGAGTCTTATCGGTGAAAAACTCCACAGGCACCATAAGGCGACGTAAGTTGAGAAATAAAACGAGAAGAGTCTTATCGGTGAAAACCTTCATAGGCACCATAAGGCGACGGGAGTTGATAGAAATGAGAGAGTCTTATTAGTAAAAACCCCTCGAAGGGCACTATGAGGCGACAAGACAAGATAGGCGGGAATGATCCGCAGTTGGCAAAGAGTTGAATGCCTGTTTATCCCCAGCAAGATGAGGCCGTCCGAAAGATTGATTGATACGAATAGACTGGATTGATTACTCCGGAATTCACGACATGATCGTTGGGATCGGTTATATCATTCATATAAGTTCTTTTCTTTCTTTTTCCCCAGCATTTGTTCAGAAAGACTTCTTCTTTTTCTATTTTTTAAAATCATCACTTTTTCATTTCTTGGTTTAAAGACTTTACCTCCCCAACAGTTTGTTTTTGAAAAGGATTTTCAGAGCTTACTACCAGTTGCCAAAATGGTGCAAAACAAAATGCGAATAGGACAGGCCAAAGATAAGGCGACAAAGCAAAAAGAAGTTGGTCGCAAGACCAAATGATGAATGGGTCTAGATCCCAAGAGGACCAAATTTCCAGGGAAAGTTGGAGAAAAACGGAAAAGCAACAGTTAAAAGGTTATGAGGATCCCCAGCAGATTTGTGAGATACAGGAACAACTTCGACAGTTTCTCGACCAAGTTCCGCAATGGTCGGACAACACAGAGCGGGGAAGGAAGAGAAAAGAAAAACCATCCCCAGCAAGAATATCATCCCCAGCAAATAATATCATTCCCAGCAAGTTTTGTAGCAAAGCAGGGAAAGGAAAAGGGAAAAAACCATCCCCAACAGAAGTGGCACGACCACTCACCACGTTTTAAACTAACAATTTTTTCTTTGATTTGAAGCAAGGAAAGGAAATATTATTGAAAGTAGAAAGACATGGCCACAAAGAAGATTATCAAACTGGGGCAGAAAATTTTCTCTCATTATGAATATTTTCTTGAAATCAGATAGCCATTTGGGAAAGAGAGAAGATAACACAAGTTTTGAAGGAAGTAAAATCCCCAGCAGTATACGAGAAGGGAGATACAAGTTTTAAAGAAAAGCAATCTTGGAAGAAGCAAGATAACCCAAAATTTTAAAAGTAGTGGCCTTTGAATCAGTATCATCCCCAACATTGTTAAAAGGAGGAGAGTAACTGGTCTTAAAGGAGGAAGATAATTCCCCAGCAGTGTTATTCCCGGCAGGTTTCAGGGAAGTGAAAGCACCAGCTTTAAAGGAAGTAGTCTTTGAAAAAGGAAAATAACATATTTGTGAATAAAATATCGGTGTTATCCCCAGCAGTTTTCAGAGGAATAAAACACCAGTTTTCAGGGAAGCAGTTGAAAGAAGATGATTCAAGTTAAAGGAGTCAGGAGCCCACCTAGAGAATGGAGGCTGAATTATTTTCAAAGTTGTTGTTGAAGTCAGGAGCCCGCCTGGAGAATGGAGGTGTTAAAATTTTTAAGAAGTTGTTGAAGTCAGGAGCCCGCCTGGAGAATGGAGGTGTTATGTTTTAAGAAATAGTTGAAGTCAGGAGCCCGCCTGGAGAATGGAGGTGTTATGTTTTAAGAAATAGTTTAAGTCAGGAGCCCGCCTAGAGAATGGAGGTATTATATTTTGAAAAAGTTGTTGAAGTCAGGAGCCCGCCTGGAGAATGGAGGTGTTATATTTTGAAAAAGTTGTTGAAGTCAGGAGCCCGCCTGGAGAATGGAGGTGTTACATTTTAAGAAGTTGTTAAAGTCAGGAGCCCGCCTGGAGAATGGAGGCTGAATTATTTTTTTTAAGAAGTTGTTGAAGTCAGGAGCCCGCCTGGAGAATGGAGGTGTTACATTTAAGAAGTTATTGAAGTCAGGAGCCCGTCTGGAGAATGGAGGTGTTATATTTTAAGAAGTAATTGTTGTTGAAGTCAGTAAAGCATCGGGAAACAACAAAATCCCCAGCAGAGGAAGGCAGTTCAAGATTCAAAGGAAAATAACGCAAAGCTCACAAGAAGGAAATAAACAGTTTGAGATCGGCGGCAACACCAGTTCGAGAATACAAGTCAAGTAAGAAATAAAAGCAACATCAGAGGAAACACAAGGCAACAAGGCAACACCAGTCAAATAAACAGTTTGAGAATAAATTTTGTAATGCATAGATCATAGCTTAGTATAACTTCTTTATCTTTCAGCAATGGTGTAATAAGGAGGTCGAAAAGCAGTAGCAACAGCATGCAGCAGCAGTAAAAGCAAAAGGCAGTCCCATGGTAGTCCCAGCTACCAAAATTTCCCGAACTACATTAACCTGATTCCCTTCTAGCCAGGGATATGTAGGAAACCTTTGAAGCAAAGGTTCGGTTAAATCTTGTCAAAAAAAAATGCTTCACACGGAGTATTCCAACGGGCAAAAATCGCTCATATCCGCTCACTTTATCTTTGCACGAAAATTCTTTGTGTTTTCGGACAAAGAGGGGCAGCTGTGAGCACATGATTTTTGCCCTACGAGAACTACTCCCAGAAAATTCAAAATAAAATAAATTTTGTGTTATTTGCAATTGTTGTGAATTTTGTATTTTTTGCATTCGTTCGTGCCTGTTTATTTGTTAAGTTAAGAATAAAATCACAAAAATATGTACTTTGCATTTTAGACATTTAAGGTCTAGTTGTGTGATCTTATATTTTAATTGGTACTTAATCATGTTTGATAATTAATATTAAGAGCTAATTAGTATTTTAATAAATTAATTTAATTTATAATTCAACTTAGAATTTTAGTTTTTAAAAGAAAAAGAAAATAAATGAAAGAAGAAAACAAGAAAAATTTCGGATTGAGCCAGCTTTACAAGAAAACAACCCAGGCCCAATGTCACCCCCCCCCCAATCCAGCCCGTCTCCAGCCTCAACCAAACGACGTCGTTTCAGGCATTTCCATCGGGACCGTTGATCTCAACTGATCAAACAGTCCCAAATCCTTGACCAAACCCGACCCCGACCCGTTATTCCAATACCCAGACCGCCCCAGTACTACTCCAAACGACACCGTTTGAGTTAAGTGAACTGATCTGGACCCTAGATCTCTCTTGATCGAACAGCCAAAATCAAACCACCCCCCACTATATAAATTAAACCCTCATACCCAGCCCCCCCAGTCCAAACCCCTGTTCATCATTGTCTCAGAGACGAAGCCATTCCCCCAAACCCTAGCCGCCATGGAATTCCTTCGCCTGAAACCCGGCGGCAACGACGCCGCCGGCCACCAAAATAACACCCCTGAACCTCCTAACCACCCCCAATCCAAATTCAGTACCCGTTTGTTTCGAATCATCCTCAAACTTCTCGAATCTTCATTTGAAGATTCGAGCAAAGCCTGGACCTACCCCAATCCGCCTTAAACTCACACCAAGGCACCCCCTGACCACCCTCGTTATGGATCTGTTGATTGCTTGCCTCGAATCAACCTCCAACTTCTCGAATCTTCAATCGAAGATTCGAGCAGGACCTAGATCTACCCCAACCAGTCCCAAACTCATACCAGGCATGTCCCTGACCTCCCTCGTCACCAAACCACCGTAGGTTTGGTTCGAATCTGACCAAAACCGTTCGAACCCCAAATCAAACCCCCAAGAACCCTAGCAAGCCAGAGGGTGAAATTTGTCCCAACTAAAGGAGGGTTTGGGGTCTAACCGACTTTAGTCAAAGTGTTCTCAGTCGAGAACACTCGATTAAGGTCAGTTCGACCTCAAAAAGTTCGAGTTTGAGTTCGATTAAGGGTCCTCCAAGTCCCGAGTTCTTGAGGTATTTTCCATTTCATATTTGTCCCAGTTTGTGTTTGTTTATTCTGTTTATTTATTTAGTTTAGTTTTATTGGTTTTTCAATTTCTTTTGTCGATTGTCCAGTTCTTCTCCCTCAGACCTTTTATTTGGTCGAATTTGTTTCTGTTCGTTGTTAATTATAGGCTGTGTTGTCGATTCGAATAAGTTCGTCGATTAGTTTAGCTTTATTATAAATCCCCGTTCTTGTCATTGTTACTTGAATGGCCTGATTATCTATTTCTGAGTAATTGCTGTCAATTGCTGTAGGCAATCGTTTAATCAGTTATCATCGATTAAGTCAAGTTTTATCAGTAGTTTCGTAAAATGATTTAAGGTCGAATGTTGTGTGTGCTTGATCTGTGGACATTTAGCTTTAGAGCATTGTCAATAGGCTAACAATGAACCTGCATTCATGTTACCTGCATTCATGTTCATTTTTGGTTCAGTTTCAATTTCAGTTATAATGATTCTGTTGAGTTCTGTGTTGTGATTCAAATTTAGTCCATGGGTTTCAATGGGAACTCGGCCTTAATCATTCAGTTTGTTAGGAGAATTGGTTATAGCTGTTAATCGAAATTAGTTTTAGATAATTGCTAGTTTGAACAGATTTTAGAATTAAAAATTTTAATACAGTTGAATAATTATATTAGGGGCAGTAATATTAAGGGGTTTCAGGGGTGATTTGGGAATGAAACAGTTAGGATAATATTTTAATGTTAGTGTTTTGATTATTGGGATATTAGTGTCTTTAAATTAATGGGGTAATGGGGAACAAAAGGGAATGGGGACTGAAAATAAGGAAAAGTTTTCCTTAGTGGGATTTTAAGTAGAAAAATTCAAATTTTTAGTGGGAGAAGGGGGTCGAGCAGTAAGTTTGAAAGGAGGGCAGGTCTGTATAAGAGGGCAAATTGAGGACTGAAAAAAATGAAGGGAGGACTGAAAAAGAGGGAATTTTTGAGAGCTTGGGAGTTGAAAAGAATAGCCATTGTTTTCATTGCATCACTTAGAACTTGAAATAACTAGAACATTTCTTCTTTATACTTCTGATCTATACTTGGGGAGGTTTATAGCTGCTGATTTTGTTGTTGCACTGCTGTTGTAACTGCTGTTTGTTACTACTGCTGCTGCTGATCCTTTTCTTCCTTCTTCTTGTCCTGTTTTTTTCCAATCCAGGTACACTTTTCGAATCGCCTTGATGTAGCTCTTTGAAAGTTGAAAAATGGAAGTATTCACAGATTTGTGTTCATTTGTAGGTTGCCTGTTGTTTACAATTAGATGAATTGTTAGTTAATTATACCTAGTCGGTATTGGATAGGTGTTTTGTATTATGTGAACAGTGAAGACATACAGATTGTAATTAAGAGCTAACTAAACTGCTATGCTCATGTTGACATGCTATTAGTTTACAAATTTGAGTTGTTAGGTTGTCAGTTCGCCTCACCTAAACATGATTTGAGTTAGAGTTTGTGGTTATAACTGCTGCACCGGTATTTTAGGAGTGAGTTTACTTAAAGGATGATTTTGTAATTGTTGGCACTATAACGTATTCAGCCATTGTTTAGCGTATCTGTTTTTTAGTGATCTTAAGGTAGAACTCAATTGTTATAAGGTTTTGTTGGCCTTCTTCATTAGTTGGAAGTTTGATTCCTATTATGGCTCCACCTTGGTGACTGATTGAAATATGTTTGTGATTTATTGCTTACTGCTAATTGACAAAGGGTACAATCTATTGCTTTTATTTCTATACCATGTTCTTTCCAGAAGTCCAGGCAACAAAATCCATTAAAAAGGAAATATAACAACCCACTTCTTTATGCTTGAACACTAGTTGATTATTGTTACAAAAAAAACTCATGTCTAATAAGCGACGAAAACAGAGGCGAACGAACTTGAGATTTTGAATGATGTCATATAATATTTGTTTGGTTGACCTGATTTTGATTCCGAATTATCCTGTTAATAAGCCGTTTCGATAATTGTTTAAGCCATAAGGCCATTGTGAAACAAGGAATGTATAGCCTTGCAACTCATTTGGGTCAGCTACCGGCCCAATGCCATTTCAGCTGAACGCTTAGCTTCAATTTAACACAAGCCCAATAGTTATTAAGTTAGCTTGAACATTAGCCTAAAATAATTAGAATTCCTTTAAGCTCTCCTTAATTAATTAGGCTCTTGCGATTGGTCTAAGATGTGCCATATTAGCCAAGCCAACAATTATGGCCCTCACTTAATTAACTTTAATCCTTTAGAAATCGAGGTGTGTCATAAAGAAGAATTTTTTCATGACCTCGCAAAGTTAAAAATGCGTAGTGGCTTTTAAGGGCAATATTTTAATAAAGTTATTTTCGTAAATTTGGGTGCACATTTATGTGACCCAAATCCAAATCTCAACGGAATCGAAATGTGTCGCTAATCACGGGTACATTGATTGTGACGTGGTTCGAGATGCATTTCCACGATGTTGCAAATTCCTTTTAAATAATGAATGAGACGAGCCTCGACAAACAAGAATACACAAACTGTGGGGCCCTCAACGGACAGTTATTTTAAATGATTAGATTTCGAGACAGGCCGCATAGCAAACTTTACGGCTTTTTCTCAAAATAACAACGTGTTAGTATCTTTAGGCGCGTATTTAATAATGTTATCTTCCTAAACCCGGGTGCACATTTATGTGACCCAAATCCAAATCTCAACGAAGTTGGAATGTATCGAAAATTGCGGGTACATTTATGTGGCGCAATTCGAGATGCATTCTCACGACGTTGCAATTCTTCGAATAAATAATAACAAAAGCGGTAAACAGTTAAAATTGGCACATAGGTTCATAATTGTATAAAATCAGATAATTAAGCCGAATATGACAATTGAGCGACCGTGCTAGAACCACAGAACTCGGGAATGCCTAACACCTTCTCCCGGGTTAACAGAATTCCTTATCCGTATTTCTGGTACGCGGACTGTTAAACAGAGTCATTCTTTTCCTCGATTCAGGATTAAAACCGGTGACTTGGGATACCATAAATCTCCCAAGTGGCAAATCTGAAATAAATAAATAAATCCCGTTTCGATTGTCCTTTAATCGGAAAAAACTCCCTTTACGTCCCTTAGCGGGGTTGTAGCAGAAAAAGGAGGTGTGACAGTTATTATTTTGTTTCCTGATTATTTCTAGGATCCAATGACATAAGCAAGAATTATACCCAAAAAAGAAAATAGAGTTATAACTAGGAGATTTGATTTGACAAATGGTTAATCTTTTTCATGTAGTATTTCTTAATTAATATTCAATGATTATCTATATTTATCGAGAATGTTTAAATTATAAGATTATTTAAATACAATTCAAATAACTCAAATAATTAACATGATTAATGTCCGCGCATTTGCGCGGGTGCTAATACTAGTATAACATGAATACAGGAAAAAAAAAGTTCCTTAAGCGTGTTAGTATTCTGTATTCGAAAATATGTTCAAAATTAAAAATAATGTAAAACCAGAAATGTAGAAGAACAAAATTAATCCGAGCTCTCTGAATTCACAGTGTTTCCTTAAGGAACTTAATCCCCTCCTAGTACCTGAGGTTTAAGTTTACCTTGTTCTCAACTTTTAAGAGCTAGAAGAAGTGCAATTGTATATATACTGTGATGACCCAAAATGTCATCTTTAAATTAAATAATCATCTCGGTGTTTTAAGACTTGAAAAGCGCTATCAATAATTTCTCGACTTGCGTGCGCAGTTCGTATAATTTTCCGGAAGGTTTTTATATGAAAAATGGATTAAATTGTGAACTAGAGCTTTAAAACTCAACTGAGTTGACTTCGGTCAACATTTTGAGCAAACGAGCCCGGATAAAAGTTTTGACCATTCCGATAGTTCTGTATCATGATTTGAAACTTGGTCATATGCCCGAAATCGAATTCGGAGGTCCCTAGATCAAATTATCGCCATTTAACGGAATCTAGAAATCCAAGGCTAAAGATTTCTTAAGTTTGACCGGAGATTTGACTTTTTGATATCGGGGTCGAAATCCAGTTCTGAAAATTTTCATAGCTTCGTTATGTCATTTATGACTTGTGTGCAAAATTTAAAGTCAATCGGATTTGATTTGATAAGTTTTTGCATCGAATATAGAAATTGGACGTTCCTAGTTTCATTAGGCTTGATTTGGGGTGTGATTCGCGGTTTTAGCATTATTTTATGTAATTTGAGATTTCGACTAAGTTCGTATGGTGTTTTAGGACTTGTTGGTATATTTTGTTGAGGTCCCGAAGGCCTCGGGTGGATTTCAAAAGGTTAACGGATCAATTCGGACTTGAATTTAGCTGCTGAAATTTTCTGGGCAACTTCTGCATTTTTTCGCTCGTGTGAACAATGACTGTGAGCACGTGATTTTTGCCTTAACGAAAACTACTCCAAAATAAATCAAAAAATAAAATAAATTTCTTTTACTATGTAATTTTTGAATTTGTGTGATGCTAAATACTTGTGTTATATCTGTAAGTGTTTACTTTGCCATAATAAAATGAAAAAAATAAAATAAAATACATGTTGCATGCATATAGGATTTAATTATGCATTTAAAAGATAGTTTAAATAAAATCACAAAAAAATATGCAATAGTTCTATTTTTAAATATTCTACTGTGTGATTGATGTCTTGTCTATGTGTTAAATAATTGTTATAGAATAATTAATATATTTTTGAAGTTAAAATTGTTTTACAATTAAAATTAGAAATTTAAATTAGAAAAAAAAATGAAAAAATACTACATATATACAAAATTGGACCTGGATTAAAATCCAAGCCCAAATCAAATTAAGTCCCCCCCCTAGCCCAATCCAGGCAGCCCAAGTCTGGTCCAAACCAGACGAGCCGAAACGACAGCGTTTGGTCATAGCTTTTCGGGGACCGTTGGATCAAATTCAACCAACGGTCAAGATCTCACCCCCTCTACCCGTAACCCGTAACCCGACCCTATGCCCCGATTCAGCCCGACCCCAGCAGTAAACCAAATGACACCGTTTGGCTAAATGAACTAATCCTGGCCATCTATTCTCTTTGATCCAACGGTCAAGATTAACCCACCATTCCCCTATATAAACTCATAATCCTTACCCCGACCCCCCTAACTAACACCCCCCTCCTCCCTCTCCTCTCCTGTTAATCATCGTTCCAAACCTACTCCTAACCCTAGCCGCCCTAGGATTCCACCGCCTGAAACCCGGCGGCATCAATGCCGCCGGTCACCACCTTAACAACCTAGAACCCCCTGAACATCCTCTATCCAGTTATGCTAGCCACTTGGCTCGAATCTGCTTGAAGGTTCTCGAATCTTCATTTGAAGATTCGAGCCGAGTTTAGATCTAAACCAAACAACCCCTAGTTAACACCATAGTACCCCCTAGCATGCCTTGTTATGGATCTGAAGTTAGTTTGGCTCGAATCAGTTCTGAACTTCTCGAATCTTCTTTTGAAGATTCGGACCAAACAAGAACAAACTCAGATCCGTTTCAAACTAACACCAAATGACCCCTAGGCTACCCTCACCCTTGTATCATGTTTGGTTCCCTTCGAATCTGCCCGGAAATGTTCGGATTTAAGATCCAAGAACCTGAAACCCTAAAAAATTTCCAATCTTGGAATTTTTCCGATTCGAGTAAAGGGTTGAGGTCTAAGAGACTTTAATCGAGGTATTCTCAACTGAGAATACTTCGAATAAAGTCTGTTTGATTTCAAACAAAAAATCCGAAGCCGAGTTGAGTTCGAGTATGATTAAAATTCAGAGGTATTTTTTCTATTCCTTTTGTGTATTCTACGTATATTGTTGTCTGTATTAATAGCTTGTTAATTTTTTATATTTTTGTTTTGATTAATTCTGTCATTTCTGTTTCCTACCTATCTACTTGATCCGAAGTGTGAATTGTTTCTGTTGTTTGTGATTGATTACAATGTGTGTAATCGACTCGATTAAGTTCGTCGATTAGTTGTATTGTGAATCTTGCTTCTGAAAATGTTGACTGAGACAGGCTGTCTTGAATAGATTATTTTATTATAACCAGTTAATTAGTTATTGTTAATCAGTTAGTTCTTGTTTAATAAACCAGTAAATTCAAATGTATGATGTGTATGTATTGTTTTCTGAACAGGGCATTGTCAGTATATTGACCATGACCCTGTGTGTGTTTGATCTTGGTTCAATGTTAAGTCCAGTCTGAATTGTTATGATAATTTCAGTAATATGTTGTTATGATGTTAGTTCTGAATTCAGTGTAATATTGCTGTAATGTCAAGTTTGAATTCAAGTTTACAAAAGTTGGTCAAATACAATTGTGTTAGGAGGTTAATAGGATTGGTTATAGCTGTAAATCAGAAAGATAATTAAGTTTATACAGATTTTAGAATCTGTTTTGCAGTAGGTTCTGATTTTTCAGTAATAACATCAGGATTTCAGGGGCATTTCTGGGAATGAAACAGTAAAAACAGGGTGTTAGTGCTAGTGTATTATAATGTAATGTTAGTGGCTATAGTTTAAGATACTAATGGGAAACAAGGGATAATGGGGCTGCTGAAAATCAGGTTAGGATCATATAAAGTATTAAAAAGTAGTTTTTAATGGAAACTTTCTAATTTTTAAAGGGATAAAGGGTCCATCCAGCATTAAAAGGGTGCAACCAGCCCTGTATAAATACAGGAGCTGGACAGACAGAAAGGGATCAGTTTTTGAGAGAGAGGGAAATCAGTTTTCAGAGAGAGGGAAATCAGTTTTCAGAAGAAGAGAGTTTCAGAAAAAAAGGGAGTTTGGAAAGATTTTGAAAGAAAAAATCTGATTTATCAGTGAGACAGAAAACAGAATTAAGGAGACAGACTTTAAGAGATTTTTAGGAGATTGGAAGAGGAAATTGAGAGAGAAAAATCTGATTTTTCAAGGCATTAGGGAATATACTCAGATATAAACACAGAGAGATATACAGAAGGAAAAAGATAAAATTGGAGAGAGGGAAGTCAAGCAGAAACAGAAATTTGAAAAGGAAGATAGAAAGAAAAGAAAACAGAAACATTAAAACAGAATTCTACATCGGAAATTAGTATTGAAGCTGATTCTGTGTTTTTGAAATTGAAAGTTTTTTTTTCAGTCTGCTTTGTTCTAAACCTCAAAATCAGAAATATTATTCTTGGTATTGAATCTGTCCGGATTTGTTCGATCTCATTCTTCAGTTAAAAATCTGAAATTTCTTAAAAGTACTTTTACTGTGCATCTGGGCTCTCCGAATCCTATTCTTGTTCAGATTTGCTGTGTTATCG
Organism: Nicotiana sylvestris; assembly: GCF_000393655.2. Taxonomy (NCBI): domain Eukaryota; kingdom Viridiplantae; phylum Streptophyta; class Magnoliopsida; order Solanales; family Solanaceae; genus Nicotiana; species Nicotiana sylvestris. The sequence continues at coordinate 75,485,174 of NC_091065.1, read as the reverse complement.
GTACATTCTACTGATTTTGTTACTGCTGCTACTGCTGAAATTTACTCCTCCTACCTTCATTTTCAGGTACATGTCTTTTAAATTTTATGTTGGAAAGAGATTCAACATGACAAATAAATAGAGTTTGAATTGTAATACTGTCTTCTACTCATTTGAGTTCTTTAGTTGAAAATTTCAGCTTTAGTTTCATGTTGGTTAACCAGTAGTGAGTTCGACTCGATGGCTACAAGTTAATTGTCTTATTTTGAAATTCATATAAAACTTTGTAATAATGTTATCCATGTCAAATTTCATTAGTTTAGTTATCTATGAGTTGTGTAAATAGGAAGCATGGCAGAAAGTTGGCTTTTATTTACACTTTATGGTATTGTTAGATAGGTATAGCATAATATGGCATTATCAAAGAAAATATGCTATTAGTTTATTTTGTTAGTTAATTAGTTGTTGTTTAAAGCTAGATGATGATTGGTTGCAATTTGCTATCTTTTGGCATAACATTGGTTGTGTTCATAATTTATAGTTGAAAGATGCGTTAGTATAATCCGTATGTTCAAAATGTCAAATATGGTAAGTAATATTGTATGCAATATCATTTTATTAAGTCAACAAGACTTGTTCTCTTTCTTAATAATAAAGGGCTTAGGAACTTATACAATGTGAAAATTAATAGTTAGTAATAATTCACATAGATTGAGAATCAAATTGGTTTGATTATATCTATATCTATCCTAACTCAATCATAGGCATAATTAATTAAATTAATTTCGTCTATTAAGATTAAAACGAGTATATAAGAATAAGTTGAGATGTATATGCACAAATTGCAACGCTTTAAATCAATGGTAATTAGAAATAGAATTTGCATTAAGTAAATAATGAAAATTCTTGGAAAATATTTCCTTCCTTTATAAATCATTCATTTTCAGTTTCATATGCAATTTATTCTTTGGCATATATATATATATATATATATATATATATATATATATGTGTGTGTGTGTGTGTGTGTGTGTCATATTTGTTTTAAAGATAGTATTAATCATATTTTTATTCTGTCCTTTGAATCTGAATAATTGGAATGAATATAATTTATATTCAGAAATTATAATCAATGGGCAACATTCAATAAATTGTGAATTCTTTTTTTCAAGAATTAAGAGGTATTTTAAATGAAGATTTCTCATAATATAATAAACAATTGGTGGAAAAATCCCTGATATCATTACAAATATTTTGCGCAATTAGGGATACGTTCGCGTACCCTGATTATATTTTTAAAAGCAAAAAATTCGGATTATGCGTACGCGCAATTTCGAGCGAATATTTAATAAAAGGATTTTTCCAAAGGCGTTAAATCAATTTCATAAAAACCCGAGATGTACGGTTCACTATTCAAGAAAAACAAATATTCTTGATTCGACACAATTTCGAAAAATGATTGTTTAATAAATATATTACCAAAAGTTATCGTGTACACGTACGCGTGACACAATTCCGCATTTTTAAAATTTATAACACGAATATACGTACGCGTAATTCGATTCGAAGAAGGGTCCTCAATCACAGTAAGTATAAGCGGTAGTAAAATCATGTAACATCAATATATATTCAATAAAATCAAGATAATTAAGTCAGTAATAAAAACAGTTAAGCGACCGTGCTAGAAACACGGAATTCGGAAGTGCCTAACACCTTCTTCCGGATTAACAGAATTCCTTACTCAGGATTTCTGGTTCGCAGAATAATAAACAGAGTCATATTCTCCTCGATCCAGGGATTGAAATTGGTGACTTGGGACGCCTTAAAATTCCCAGGTGGTGACTCTTAAATAATTAAATAAATCCCATTTCGACTGTCCTTCAATTGGAGAAAACTCCCCACGCGCCCCGAGGGCGCGGAAAAAGGAGGTGCGACAGCTCTGGCGACTCTGCTGGGGATAAAACCCAGAACCACTGGTTCAGGGTTCAAGAATTCAAGCTTAAAATAATTGTTATAGTTGGCTTTATTTATTATCTAATTTTTTTTACATGATATATGCCCAATGTGCTAAATGACACTTTTACCGCTTTAATATTATTTGAATTATGAATATATACAACTGCTACGAAACCCCCTTCTTTCTGAGTCTTCTGAATTTATGGTGTACACGTGCGCGTGACCCACCTTTCTGTTAAAGTCATACCAAATAAGACGGAGTTGGGACAAGTAACTAGGCCGGGCAGACTTTCGTGCTCCCGGTACGTTGCCCCCGCTTCGGCTCAAACTGTCCGTTTGGGTAAGCCAGGTTTAGAACAATCAACCTAAGGTTTTACACTTAGAATAACTCAGCCATGTACCGGATCCCTAGTAGGAACGAATATTTGCATCATATGCATTTGGCCTTGGAGACTCAACACAGGGGTTGGGTCTGTCTAGGACAGGTGAACCCAAAATAAAAAGACCATCATGATGCATCCTACTTGTTACTTGTGCATTCATTTGCCTCGAACATGCTTGTTGACCAGTTTAAATGAAATCATGGTAAGAAGAGAGGAATAAAATGGGTTGTTTTAAAAATTTTGAAAAAAGTTTTAAATCTTGAAATAAAGGTATTTAATAAATAAAAAATTCGAAAATTATTTTTTTTTAGTATAAATTTTCAAAATGAATTTTGACTTTATTAAAATTAAATTTCAGATACGAAATGAGCACCACACAAAGCCCCTCATCCACAAGTACGGAAGAATTTCTATGTCAGCTTCAAATGTGGTGGTATGATTTAGGCGAAGACGGTCAAAAATGGGTCGTCAAGCATTTGGGAAATCTCACGGACATTATGAAAGTTAAACCCCGTGATGATCTGATTGCGGCGTTAGTAACTTTTTGGGACCCTGCTCACAATGTTTTTCGTTTCTCTGACTTCGAGCTTACTCCTACATTAGAGGAGATAGCTGGATATGCTGGTTTTGACGGAAGTTTAAGAAATCAAAGCTTGATATTCACAAAGGCTCCTTCGGTACATCGATTCTTCGGTCTTCTGAACATCAGCAGTCAAATCAGGAAAAGCAATGTCATCAATGGATGTTGTTCCTTCAACTTTTTGTATTCAAGGTTCGGAAAATCAGATGGGTTCGAAATTCATGAGAAAGGCCTTACTAATAAGCAAAACAAAGACACTTGGCAGATGCACCGTCGATTTGCTTTCATGGTGGCTTTTCTAGGAGTCATGGTCTTCCCAAATAAAGAGCGAACAATTGATATTCGCACCGCAAAAGTTGTGCAAATCCTCACCACTAAAGAAAATCACACCCTTGTCCCCATCATTCTATCAGATATTTATCGGGCTTTGACTTTATGCAAATCAGGAGCAAAAGTCTTCGAAGGATGCAAAATTTTGTTGCAAATGTGGGTGATTGAACATCTCCAACAACAGCCCAAGATCATACAGTATGGGTCAAACAATGATAATTGCATCGAAAGCTATGAGGAAAGAACAAAAAATTATCAGGTTCCAGAAGGGATAGAAGCATGGGTATCTCATCTAAAGGCTTTAACGGCAAATCAAATTGAATGGACCCTGGGATGGCTCCCGATGAGGGAAGCAATACATATGTCAACCTCAAATAGTTATCTACTGCTATTGGGATTGAGAAGCATTCAGCCGTATGCACCACTAAGAGTCCTAAGGCAACTAGGGAGATATCAAATAGTTCCTGATGATGAAGATTTGAGTATGCAAGTAATCGAATTACACCCAGAAGCCACTATTCCCGAAGCTCTACTTCAACAGATGTGGAATGGGTGCCGATACTTGAAAAGTGATACTCAAGTCCTAGACGCTACAAAGGGTGAGATAAATCCTGGATATGCAAGGTGGTTCGAAAAACGGTCTCGCGTGGATGATGTACCAGAACCTGAGCTAAAAAGGCCAACAAAAAGACCCCATGTTCAAAACTTCAATGATAAAATCCAAGAGCGGTTGATCTGGGGAGAAAAAGAAAAAGGGTACAAAGCAACTATCCATGCCCTAAAAGAAAATCTAAGAAGCCTCAGTTTGGAGAAAGATTTGCAAGCACAAGAAGCCGAAGGCGAGAAAAAGAGTCTAGCTTGTGAGAATGAAAATCTTCATGCTCGATTCCAAAAAATGAAAAGAGTTTCTGAAACGCCAAAGAGGAGCTGGAAGGATCAAAAAACCATCGCCAATCTCTTTGAAAGAATGCAAGATTATGATTCCATTCTTGCGGAAAACGAAAGGGCATTGAGCAAAGCAAAAGAAAGGATCCAACAATTAAACGAAGAAGCCAGATCTAACAAGGAACGCCAAGATAGGCAATCCGAAAAAGACAAGGCACAATTCAAGAAGGAAAAAGACTATTGGATGCGATCAGAAGACCAGCTTCGTGCACAACTAGAAGAGGCAAAAAGATGCAACAGAGAACATCAACAAGTAGACCTCGACAGGGAAAGATCGCAAGCAAGATTAGAGCAGGCCAAACTCCGAGCTCTGTTAGAATCAGCTCTAGATCGTGAAAACCATGTCAGAGATATAGCCACCACTCGTCAGCAGCAATTGCAAGACCAAGACCAACGTCTCCAAGGTTTCAGGGCACAAATCCACGACCTGGCAGTCTTCACATCTCAAAGTTATGTAAACTGCCAAGGAATGGATTATGAAAGGTTTACAGAGCATGCGCCCACTTTTGCTCGTCATCTAGCAATGGAGTTGGAAAGGATGTATCGTACGCTGGGAGGCCATCCAGGTCAAGCCCCACATTGAGCAGATAATCCAATATTTGACAACAAAAGTAGAAAGTGGGGCACGTTGTGAGATGTTAAGAATTGTATCTTTATTTTGATTTAAGTGTGTGTGTTTTTAAGCCATTTTCTTAAAGTTTTCAAATGTAATTCCATCTTTGTGTAATGAATAAAAGTGATTGCCTTTGGTCCGAACTACGCAAGGTCTGATTCATGTGAGGCATGATACGTAGGCAATCTCTAAGATTCGACCACCACGATAAAAGATATATATAGTAAATAAAAGTGAATGACAATTTTCAATTTCAAGAAAGCTGGGACGACACAAGCAGCCGAGCAAATGCATAATAGAAAGGGATTATTTGTCTAGGAGCATTGCATCTCAACGTGCGATTATATATGTGTTAAACTCTCACAACTAACAAGTTTGTTCATTTTCAGAATTCAAGCAGTTAGTTTCTCTAAAGAGTATACTGGCATATTATCACTATCACACAAGATCAAAAGGACCAATACCCGAAAGTATGTCTATCCCAGATGTTGACACAGGTATGGAGATAGAAGAGATGGATGTCGGGAAAATGAAAGAAGAGATGTTTAAGCTCAAGCAGCAAATGGCTGAGATGTACCAAGCTTGGTCTACAGGACAGTTACCCCCATCTTACCCAAATAACCCTGCTCCATCAATGACCCAAACTCAGGATAATATCACCACTGAATTATCCCCAAGTTTCCCCATTTATCAGCACTACCGAGGCACCACCTCTCAGACACCACAGTCTCCACCTCCAAAACCAGTTCCGTACTTTCCTCCACCTATGACTCCTGTTTTCGTAGCACCTCCCCCTGCTACATTTCACAAATCTCCTAGTGAGCCTACATTTCAGGCCCAAGACAACCAATATTACCCCCCGGAGCCCACCTTCAAAGCCTCCGAAATCAATTCAACTGCTCCTCGGTTTGATCTCCCAACCGAAATTGACAAGCCAGCCAAAAATGCTGAACAAGAAGAGATGTTCAGGAAGGTCAAAAGTCTAGAACAATCGTTCCGAGACATGCGGGGATTAGGTGGGCAAGTCAGTGTAGCATACAAAGATTTATGCTTATTCCCTAATGTACAATTGCCAGTTGGCTTCAAGATGCCCAAATTTGACCTATACAGCGGGCACGGCGACCCAGTAGCCCACTTAAGGGGTTTCTGTAGCAAGATGCGAGGAGCTGGAGGAAAGGATGAATTATTGATGGCTTACTTCAGTCAAAGTCTAAGCGGATCAGCTTTGGAGTGGTATACACGCCAGGACCATGGAAGATGGTACACCTGGGATGACCTGGCACAGGCATTCGCATACCATTTCCAATACAATCTGGAAATCATCCCAGATCGATTATCTTTGACCAAATTTGAGAAGAAACACAATGAAAGTTTCAGAGAGTATGGTTTTCGGTGGAGAGAACAGGCAGCAAGAGTGGATCCTCCTATGAAGGAGAGCGAAATGGTAGACTACTTCCTCCAAGCCTTGGAACCAACTTACTATGCCCACTTGGTTTCAGCGGTTGGAAAATCATTCAACGAGGTAGTGAAGATGGGAGGTATGGTGGAAGAAGGCCTCAAGACAAATAAAATCATGAGCTATTCAGCAATTAAGGCAACTACTCAAGCTATTCAAGGCGGGGTAGGAGGAATCGGAAGAAAGAAGAGGGAGGAAGCAGCCGTAGTTGATTCAGGAATTTGGCCGGGACCCAGAGGTTCACCGCTTTACTATAATCAACAACGACCTCGCCAATCAGCTTACCACCATGATTCATCCCAACACTACTATCACCCTTCAGAGCCTCATTTTGCCATTAACCATGCTCAAGCATACAATCAGCCACCTGTTCACACCAATTGGCGTGCTCCTGTCACACCAAATACTTACCCACGAGCCTATCCCGGACCAAGTTTCAGGCCTAGGCCAGCATTCAGGGGAGAAAAGGGAACAGAAAAAGAAAACTTACACTCCATTGGGAGAGTCTTACACTAGTCTGTTCCACAGGCTGAGACAGTTAGACATGCTGAGACCAATACAATCCAAACTACCCAATCCTCCACCAAAGAATCTGGATTACACCATTAGCTGTGAATATTGCTCCGGTGCACCAGGCCATGATACGGAGAAATGTTGGCATTTGAAAAATGCAATACAAGAGCTGATTGATACTAATAAAATCGAGGTTCAAACCCCCGAAGCTCCAAATATCAATAGAAATCCAATGCCAGCCCATCAAGAGGCTAACATGATAGAAATCATACAAGCTGATGGAGAGACAAAGAAGCCGTCACAAACTGTCATGATGATCAAGACTCATGAAACCAAGCCAGATAAGCAGTTAATGGAGGAGAAGCCGGTGTCTAAACAGAACAAAAATGGTGATGAACCGTCTATGATAGTCGATGAGGCATCATCGAGCAAAGTTGCCGCAAAACAAGAAAGGCCGAAAGTGGTAGTACCAGGGGTTGCTAACAAACCCGTTATATTCGTGGAAGGAGCACGTACAGATCGGGTTATTATTGCACCTATAATCCAGCTGTCGATCATCAACAACAAAGCCATCCCATGGAACTATGAACGGGTGACTGTAATGTACAAGGGCAAAGAAATCAAGGAAGAAGTGTGTGAGGTACAAGGCTTGACTCGTTCGGGAAGATGTTTTACTCCCGAAGAGCTGAGAAAAACTAAAAACAATCCAATGCCAACAAAGAAAGCTGTGACGGAAGAAGAGGCGGAGGAGTTTTTAAGAAAAATGAAGCTCCATGATTATTCTGTTGTGGATCAATTAAAGAAAACCCCCGCTCAAATTTCATTGTTGTCATTACTGATCCATTCAGAGGAACACCGTCTGGCGTTGATGAAAATCCTGAATGAAGCTCATGTTCCTGAAAAGATCTCTGTAAATCATTTGGGCAAAATAGCCAACAGAATCTTTGAGACAAACAGAATTACATTTGCTGATGATGAATTACCTGTGGAAGGTACCGAGCACAACAGAGCTCTTTACCTCACCGTGAAATGTGAAAACTCCGTAGTAACCCGGGTATTGGTTGACAATGGGTCAAGTGCAAACATATGCCCTCTCTCCACTTTAAACAAATTAAAAATTAAAGAGGAAAGGATCCAGAAGAATAGTATCTGCGTACGAGGGTTTGACGGTGGAAGCAGAGATTCATTTGGCGACATAGTGTTGGAACTAACTATAGGGCCAGTTGAATTCACAATGGAATTCCAAGTGTTGGACATATCTGTTTCTTACAACTTGTTATTGGGTCGACCATGGATCCATGCTGCTAAAGCAGTCCCGTCAACACTACATCAGGCTGTCAAGTTTGAATGGGATCATCAAGAAATAGTCGTGCATGGAGAAGAAAGTTTAAATGCTCACAACAGTACCATTGTACCGGTCGAGGGAACAGAAATTGACCAAGGACCATGGGTATACCAAGTGTCCGACACGGTGTCGGTAGAGAAAATTCCAGAAGGGAAATACCTTCCGAATCCAAAGATATCCTCTGCATCAGTCATGGTAGCTTATGAAATGTTAAAGAATGGCTTTATACCCGGCAAAGGTCTGGGCTTATCTCTGCAAGGAATTGTACAACCAGTATCTCTCCCCGAGAACTGGGGAACATTCGGTTTAGGGTTCATACCCACCGCCAATGACGTGATAAGGGCCAGGAAGTTGAAACACCGAGCATGGGTTCTTCCAAAACCAGTACCACATCTGTCAAAGTCTTTTGTCAAGACCAGTGCTAAAAATCGCCCGATAACAACAATTCCTAAATCCCGGGTCAATCCTGAAGAGGAATTAATTGAAAGGTTCGAGAAATTGTTTAGTGATGTGAATATGTTGGAAAGCGGAGAAGGGTGTAGCAACGCAGAAGTTCAATTCGTTGGGCCAGAAACAAAGCTCAATAATTGGAAAGCCACTCCTCTCCCAATTCGAAAGGAGTCTTGGTAGTTTATTTTGATTTTCTTTCAGTTTGTTTGGGTTATTTCAAGGTTGTAATCCCAAAGTTTATCTTACAGTTGGTTTGAAGTGTGCAAAACCTTGTTATCTTTCATCATCCAATAAAAAGCAGTTTCCTTTTTATTATCATTCCTAATAGCTTTCTTTTCTTTTTCTTCTTTTCTGTACAGTTCCTTTTACGCTGGCTCTAGTGATATGGCATGCATGAGGAATCTTCAGCCCAGTCTTAAAAATCAATCTGGTTCCGAAATATTAATTCAAGAAATATATTGTGATTATGAATCAGAATACGATGAAGATGAGGTTTTTGAAGAGATTAGTAAAGAGTTAATTCACTTTGAGGAAAAAATCAAACCTAACTTGAGTGATACCGAGGACGTCAATATAGGGGACACGAGTAATGTCCGGGAAACTAAAATAAGTGTCCATCTCGAACCAAAGATCCGAGAGGAGTTAATTAAAGCACTCATAGAATTCAAAGATGTTTTTGCATGGTCGTATGACGACATGCCGGGCTTGAGCACTGATTTAGTGGTCCACAAATTGCCCACCGATCCAACGGTGCCTCCTGTCAAGCAGAGGCTGAGAAAATTCAAGCCTGATATGAGTGTGAGAATTAAGGAAGAAATCACCAAACAATTGGAAGCAAAGGTCATTCGAGTCACTCGATATCCTGTTTGGTTAGCTAATGTCGTTCCTGTGCCAAAGAAAGATGGCAAAATTAGAGTATGCGTCGATTATCGCAATCTCAACAAAGCAAGTCCAAAGGATAATTTCCCATTACCCAATATCCATATTTTGATCGACAATTGTGCCAAGCATGATATAGGGTCTTTCGTGGATTGTTATGCCGGGTATCATCAAATTCTAATGGATGAAGAAGATGCAGAAAAGACGGCATTCATCACACCATGGGGAACTTATTGCTACCGGGTAATGCCATTCGGTTTGAAGAACGCCGGAGCAACCTATATGAGAGCAATGACCACAGTGTTTCATGATATGATACACAAGGAAATTGAGGTATACGTGGACGATATGATCATAAAATCAAAACATCAGGCCGACCACGTTGGGGATTTGAGGAAGTTCTTCTTAAGACTTCGCAGGTACAACCTCAAGCTTAACCCTGCCAAGTGCGCATTTGGAGTTCCATCTGGAAAGTTGTTGGGATTCATAGTCAGTCGACGAGGCATCGAGCTAGACCCGTCAAAAATCAAAGCCATCCAAGAATTACCACCTCCCAGGAACAAAACTGAAGTAATGAGTTTGTTGGGAAGATTGAATTATATCAGCAGGTTTATTGCTCAGCTCACAACGACTTGTGAGCCAATTTTCAAATTATTGAAAAAGGATGCTGCGGTCAAATGGACCGATGAGTGTCAAGAAGCGTTCGATAAGATAAAAGGGTACTTGTCAAAACCACCCGTGTTGGTCCCTCCAGAGCCAGGAAGACCTTTGATTCTTTACTTGACGGTTTTGGAAAATTCATTTGGTTGTGTATTGGGGCAACATGACCTCACTGGCAGAAAAGAACAGGCTATCTACTACCTTAGCAAGAAGTTCACAGCTTATGAGGTTAAGTATACTCATCTGGAAAAGACATGTTGCGCCCTAACATGGGTAGCTCAAAAATTGAAACACTATTTGTCATCCTACACTACTTACCTCATTTCTCGGTTGGATCCATTGAAATACATTTTTCAAAAGCCTATGCCAACGGGAAGACTTGCAAAGTGGCAGATATTGCTCACAGAATTCGACATCATCTATGTGACTCGAACTGCAATGAAGGCTCAAGCACTGGCCGATCATTTAGCCGAAAACCCGGTCGATGAGGAATATGAGCCGTTGAAGACTTATTTTCCTGATGAAGAAACAATGCATATCGACGAGGTGGAGCAAATTGAAAAGTATGGCTGGAAACTTTTCTTTGATGGAGCCGCTAACATGAAAGGAGTTGGGATAGGAGCTGTAATCATTTCTGAAACAGGGCATCACTATCCTGTTACGGCTCAATTACGATTTTATTGCACCAATAATATGGCTGAATATGAAGCTTGCATTTTGGGGTTAAGGCTAGCTGCAGACATGGGTATCCGAGAAATCTTAGTCATGGGAGATTCGGATCTTTTGGTACATCAAATTCAAGGAGAATGGGAAACCCGAGACTTGAAGCTCATACCATACCGACAATGTCTACATGATCTTTGTCAGCGGTTTCAATCAGTGGAATTCCAACATATTCCAAGAATCCATAATGAGGTGGCCGATGCATTGGCTACCCTGGCATCAATGTTGCACCATCCAGACAAAGCTTATGTAGATCCAATACATATTCAAGTCCACGATCAGCACGCTTATTGCAATATGGTTGAAGAAGAATTTGATGGTGAACCATGGTTCCACGACATCAAGGAGTATATCAGGATGGGGATATATCCCGCACAAGCCACAGGAGATCAAAAGAGGACCATTAGGCGATTAGCAAATGGATTCTTCTTAAGCGGAGGAGTTTTGTATAAAAGAACACCAGATCTTGGATTATTAAGATGCATAGATGCCAGACAAGCTACAGCTGTCATGTCTGAAGTACATTCAGGAGTCTGCGGACCTCACATGAGTGGATATGTATTGGCAAAGAAAATCCTCCGAGCCGGTTACTATTGGCTTACCATGGAGCGAGATTGTATCAGTTTTGTGCGCAAGTGTCATCAATGCCAAATACACGGAGATTTGATTCATTCTCCACCATCCGAGTTACACACAATGTCGGCACCATGGCCCTTCGTTGCCTGGGGCATGGATGTGATTGGACCAATTGAGCCGGTAGCTATTGATTATTTTACCAAATGGGTTGAGGCCAAGACATTCAAATCAGTGACCAAGAAAGCTGTGGTCGATTTTGTCCACTCAAATATCATATGTCGATTCGGAATCCCGAAGGTGATCATCACAGATAACGGTGCTAATCTTAATAGCAACCTAATGAAGGAAGTATGTCAACAGTTTAAGATTACACATCGCAACTCTACCCCATATCGGCCCAAGGCGAATGGAGCAGTAGAAGCAGCCAACAAAAACATAAAGAAGATACTTCGGAAAATGATAGAAGGTTCAAAACAATGGCATGAAAAATTACCATTTGCATTATTGGGATACCGCACTACTGTTCGCACTTCAGTAGGAGCAACTCCCTATTTGTTGGTATATGGCACTGAAGCAGTAATTCCTGCAGAAGTTGAGATTCCTTCCCTTCGGATCATCGCCGAAGCAAAGATTGATGATGATGAATGGGTCAAAACCCGTCTGGAACAGTTAAACTTGATTGATGAAAAACGATTGACCGCAGTATGCCATGGTCAATTATATCAAAGAAGAATAGAAAGAGCATACAACAAAAAGGTGCGTCCTCGGAAGTTTGAAGTAGGTCAGCATGTGCTGAAACGTATTCTTCCACATCAGGTTGAATTTTTTTTTCAGAATTTATTTTCGCTCAACACTGATAGGGATAAAAGTATTATCTTCTTGGAATAACGTTGTTGAGGATAATGCTGCTGGGGAATTTTATCCCTTCAAATCGATGCTTCATTCTTCTGGAAGCTGCTGAGGATGATAATGGTTTTTGCTTTTCTGAGCACAAATGTCATCCCTTTGTTCTGTCTGCTGGGGAACAACTTCTTTTATTAAAACTTGTTATGCTGGGGGTAAAACTGGTTCAAAGACCACTTCCCTTGAGACTGGTGCTATATTCATTTTACCCTGAATGGGTATCTGACTTCCAGAAAATTTTCCAAATGAAAGGAAAATTTTCTGCCCCAGTTTGACAGTCTCCCTTATGGCCTGCATTTCTGTCATCAATGCCACTTCCTTTACCTGTTTCAATTTAAACAAAATTTGTTAGTTTAAAACGCGGTGGTTGGTTGTGATACTCCCACTGGGATGGTTTTCCCTTTTCCCTTCCTTGCTCTGCGTTCCACAACTTGTTGGGGATGATATTATTTGCTGAGGATAATCCTTTTCTGCTAGGGATATCCCTCTTCTTTCGTGGCATGGCTCGGAGACTTGCATTTTTCCGACCTTTTAGTCTCGCATGAATTTTCCAAGTCATGCTTATTGCTCTCCTTGTTTGTCCACGGGCCTTGGCCTTGAGGTTTTAATAACCTCTGATTTTGGCAAGGATATCCCTCTTGACACTCGTTGATCTTTTTGTCAATTCCCTTTTGCTGGGGATATCTTTTTTTTTGACACTGGCCTCGCGCTTGTTCCTTGCTGACTATACCATTTGTATGTATTAGTCAGATCTTATCTTGGAAAGCTAATGGCCTATTTTGAAGTCATTTCCCACTGGTTCTGACCAAACAGACTCTACTGGGGAAATTTCTATGAAAGGAAAAGATAAAAGGGAACAGAATAAAAGACAACGGAAAAAGATGACTCTTTAACAAAAGAAACTATAAATAAAAACCTATCAAACGCAAATACCGACTCTAATGGTCATGACATGCACATGTGGCCCTATCCTTCGTCATCAATCGTCTTTCAAGGTCTTCCCTTGACTATTCCCCATCTGATTCCCAATCTTATTCGACTTGTAGTGCCCGAAGGGTTTTCACTATCAAGCCTCTCTCATTTTGGGTTTTTCTCTCAGCTTTCATCGCCTTATGGTGTCCGTGAAGATTTTCACCGATAAGACTCTCTCATTTATATCACTTTCCAGCTGGGGATTTGGAGTGTTGCCGGTATGATTCTCTCTGCTGGAGATTAGAGTTCTTTCTGCTGTGGAACAGAATGTTATGTTCGTCGGTAAGATTCTCATTTGTCTGACTTGGCATCTTTTGCAGACTGATCAGAAGGTCTTTTTTTGGACCGTAATGTGGGTTTTGGATAGGGTGTAATAAGGAGGTCAGCAAGCAGTAAAAACAGCACGAAGCAGCAGTAACATCACAGTCCCACGGTAGTCCCAGCTACCCAAAATTCCCGAACTACATTGACCTGATTCCTTTATAGCCAAGGATATGTAGGAAACCTTTGAAGCAGAGGTTCGGTCAAATCTTTCTAAAAATGCTTCCCACGGAGTATTCGAACGGGCAAAAATCGCTCGTATCCGCTCACTTTATCTTTGCACGAAAACTCTTCGAGTTTCCGCACAAAGAGGGGCAGCTGTGAGCACGTGATTTTTGCCTTAACGAAAACTACTCCAAAATAAATCAAAAAATAAAATAAATTTCTTTTACTGTGTAATTTTTGAATTTGCGTGATGCTAAATACTTGTGTTATATCTGTAAGTGTTTACTTTTCCATAATAAAATGAAAAAATAAAATAAAATACATGTTGCATGCATATAGGATTTAATTATGCATTTAAAAGATAGTATAAATAAAATCACAAAAAAATATGCAATAGTTCTATTTTTAAATATTCTACTGTGTGATTGATGTCTTGTCTATGTGTTAAATAATTGTTATAGAATAATTAATATATTTTTGAAGTTAAAATTGTTTTACAATTAATAGAAATTTAAATTAGAAAAAAAATGAAAAAATAATACATATATACAAAATTGGACCTGGATTAAAATCCAGGCCCAAATCAAATTAAGTCCCCCCCCCCCTTAGCCCAATCCAGGCAGCCCAAGTCTGGTCCAAACCAGACGAGCCGAAACGACAGCGTTTGGTCATAGCTTTTCGGGGACCGTTGGATCAAATTCAACCAACGGTCAAGATCTCACCCCCTCTACCCGTAACCCGTAACCCGACCCTATGCCCCGATTCAGCCCGACCCCAGCAGTAAACCAAACGACACCGTTTGGCTAAATGAACTAATCCTGGCCATCTATTCTCTTTGATCCAACGGTCAAGATTAACCCACCATTCCCCTATATAAACTCATAATCCTTACCCCGACCCCCCTAACTAACACCCCCCTCCTCTCTCCGCTCCTGTTCATCATCGTTCCAAACCTACTCCTAACCCTAGCCGCCCTAGGATTCCACCACCTGAAACCCGGCGGCATCAACGCCACCGGTCACCACCTTAACAACCTAGAACCCCCTGAACATCCTCTATCCAGTTATGCTAGCCACTTGGCTCGAATCTGCTTGAAGGTTCTCGAATCTTCATTTGAAGATTCGAGCCGAGTTTAGATCTAAACCAAACAACCCCTAGTTAACACCATAGTACCCCCTAGCATGCCTTGTTATGGATCTGAAGTTAGTTTGGCTCGAATCAGTTCTGAACTTCTCGAATCTTCTTTTGAAGATTCGGACCAAACAAGAACAAACTCAGATCCGTTTCAAACTAACACCAAATGACCCCTAGGCTACCCTCACCCTTGTATCATGTTTGGTTCCCTTCGAATCTGCCCGGAAATGTTCGGATTTAAGATCCAAGAACCTGAAACCCTAAAAAATTTCCAATCTTGGAATTTTTCCGATTCGAGTAAAGGGTTGAGGTCTAAGAGACTTTAATCGAGGTATTCTCAACTGAGAATACTTCGAATAAAGTCTGTTTGATTTCAAACAAAAAATCCGAAGCCGAGTTGAGTTCGAGTATGATTAAAATTCAGAGGTATTTTTTCTATTCCTTTTGTGTATTCTACGTATATTGTTGTCTGTATTAATAGCTTGTTAATTTTTTATATTTTTGTTTTGATTAATTCTGTCATTTTCTGTTTCCTACCTATCTACTTGATCCGAAGTGTGAATTGTTTCTGTTGTTTGTGATTGATTACAATGTGTGTAATCGACTCGATTAAGTTCGTCGATTAGTTGTATTGTGAATCTTGCTTCTGAAAATGTTGACTAAGACAGCCTGTCTTGAATAGATTATTTTATTATAACCAGTTAATTAGTTATTGTTAATCAGTTAATTCTTGTTTAATAAACCAGTAAATTCAAATGTATGATGTGTATGTATTGTTTTCTGAACAGGGCATTGTCAGTATATTGACCATGACCCTGTGTGTGTTTGATCTTGGTTCAATGTTAAGTCCAGTCTGAATTGTTATGATAATTTCAGTAATATGTTGTTAAGATGTTAGTTCTGAATTCAGTGTAATATTGTTGTAATGTCAAGTTTGAATTCAAGTTTACAAAAGTTGGTCAAATACAATTGTGTTAGGAGGTTAATAGGATTGGTTATAGCTGTAAATCAGAAAGATAATTAAGTTTATACAGATTTTAGAATCTGTTTTGCAGTAGGTTCTGATTTTTCAGTAATAACATCAGGATTTCAGGGGCATTTCTGGGAATGAAACAGTAAAAACAGGGTGTTAGTGCTAGTGTATTATAATGTAATGTTAGTGGCTATAGTTTAAGATACTAATGGGAAACAAGGGATAATGGGGCTGCTGAAAATCAGGTTAGGATCATATAAAGTATTAAAAAGTAGTTTTTAATGGAAACTTTCTAATTTTTAAAGGGATAAAGGGTCCATCCAGCATTAAAAGGGTGCAACCAGCCCTGTATAAATACAGGAGCTGGACAGACAGAAAGGGATCAGTTTTTGAGAGAGAGGGAAATCAGTTTTCAGAGAGAGGGAAATCAGTTTTCAGAAGAAGAGAGTTTCAGAAAAAAAGGGAGTTTGGAGAGATTTTGAAAGAAAAAATCTGATTTATCAGTGAGACAGAAAATAGAATTAAGGAGACAGACTTTAAGAGATTTTTAGGAGATTGGAAGAGGAAATTGAGAGAGAAAAATCTGATTTTTCAAGGCATTAGGGAATATACTCAGATATAAACACAGAGAGATATACAGAAGGAAAAAGATAAAATTGGAGAGAGGGAAGTCAAGCAGAAACAGAAATTTGAAAAGGAAGATAGAAAGAAAAGAAAACAGAAACATTAAAACAGAATTCTACATCGGAAATTAGTATTGAAGCTGATTCTGTGTTTTTGAAATTGAAAGTTTTTTTCAGTCTGCTTTGTTCTAAACCTCAAAATCAGAAATATTATTCTTGGTATTGAATCTGTCCGGATTTGTTCGATCTCATTCTTCAGTTAAAAATCTGAAATTTCTTAAAAGTACTTTTACTGTGCATCTGGGCTCTCTGAATCCTATTCTTGTTCAGATTTGTTGTGTTATCGGTACATTCTACTGATTTTGTTACTGCTGCTACTGCTGAAATTTACTCCTCCTACCTTCATTTTCAGGTACATGTCTTTTAAATTTTATGTTGGAAAGAGATTCAACATGACAAATAAATAGAGTTTGAATTGTAATACTGTCTTCTACTCATTTGAGTTCTTTAGTTGAAAATTTCAGCTTTAGTTTCATGTTGGTTAACCAGTAGTGAGTTCGACTCGATGGCTACAAGTTAATTGTCTTATTTTGAAATTCATATAAAACTTTGTAATAATGTTATCCATGTCAAATTTCATTAGTTTAGTTATCTATGAGTTGTGTAAATAGGAAGCATGGCAGAAAGTTGGCTTTTATTTACACTTTATGGTATTGTTAGATAGGTATAGCATAATATGGCATTATCAAAGAAAATATGCTATTAGTTTATTTTGTTAGTTAATTAGTTGTTGTTTAAAGCTAGATGATGATTGGTTGCAATTTGTTATCTTTTGGCATAACATTGGTTGTGTTCATAATTTATAGTTGAAAGATGCGTTAGTATAATCCGTATGTTCAAAATGTCAAATATGGTAAGTAATATTGTATGCAATATCATTTTATTAAGTCAACAAGACTTGTTCTCTTTCTTAATAATAAAGGGCTTAGGAACTTATACAATGTGAAAATTAATAGTTAGTAATAATTCACATAGATTGAGAATCAAATTGGTTTGATTATATCTATATCTATCCTAACTCAATCATAGGCATAATTAATTAAATTAATTTCGTCTATTAAGATTAAAACGAGTATATAAGAATAAGTTGAGATGTATATGCACAAATTGCAACGCTTTAAATCAATGGTAATTAGAAATAGAATTTGCATTAAGTAAATAATGAAAATTCTTGGAAAATATTTCCTTCCTTTATAAATCATTCATTTTCAGTTTCATATGCAATTTATTCTTTGGCATATATATATATATGTCATATTTGTTTTAAAGATAGTATTAATCATATTTTTATTCTGTCCTTTGAATCTGAATAATTGGAATGAATATAATTTATATTCAGAAATTATAATCAATGGGCAACATTCAATAAATTGTGAATTCTTTTTTTTCAAGAATTAAGAGGTATTTTAAATGAAGATTTCTCATAACATAATAAACAATTGGTGGAAAAATCCATGATATCATTATAAATATTTTGCGCAATTAGGGATACGTTCGCGTACCCTGATTATATTTTTAAAAAAAACAAAAAATTCGGATTATGCGTACGCGCAATTTCGAGCGAATATTTAATAAAAGGATTTTTCCAAAGGCGTTAAATCAATTTCATAAAAACCCGAGATGTACGGTTCACTATTCAAGAAAAACAAATATTCTTGATTCGACACAATTTCGAAAAATGATTGTTTAATAAATATATTACCAAAAGTTATCGTGTACACGTACGCGTGACACAATTCCGCATTTTTAAAATTTATAACACGAATGTACGTACGCGTAATTCGATTCGAAGAATGGTCCTCAATCACAGTAAGTATAAGCGGTAGTAAAATCATGTAACATCAATATATATTCAATAAAATCAAGATAATTAAGTCAGTAATAAAAACAGTTAAGCGACCGTGCTAGAACCACGGAATTCGGAAGTGCCTAACACCTTCTTCCGGATTAACAGAATTCCTTACTCAGGATTTCTGGTTCGCAGAATAATAAACAGAGTCATATTCTCCTCGATCCAGGGATTGAAATTGGTGACTTGGGACGCCTTAAAATTCCCAGGTGGCGACTCTTAAATAATTAAATAAATCCCGTTTCGACTGTCCTAAAATTGGAGAAAACTCCCCACGCGCCCCGAGGGCGCGGAAAAAGGAGGTGCGACAATGACCACACATGCGTGAACAGTATCCGTATACAGTATCTGTGAACAGTACCCTTAAATAGTACCCTTGAATAGTACGTGAAGAGTAAACCTGAATAATTTCTGGACAGAATGTAACTTCTAAAAATGGGGGAGAGGCGATTTTCGAGAGATTTTTAGAGAAATCAACGGGGTAAGTGTTCTTAACTTATAGATTACCCGAGTCTATTACTAGTTTTGGCATTAAATATGTGAATTTAGTTGGAAGAGTTTGAAAATCCTCTCGGATTGATTTAAGGGTCGAAATGTTATCGAAATAGTAATTTTGGTATGGTTAGACTCGTGGTTGGATGGGAGTTCATATTCCGTAATTTTTGTCGGGTTCTAAGACGTGGGGCCCACGGGCGAATTTTTAGTGTAATTTTGGATTTTTAATGGAAAATGTAGAATTCCATGTGAAATTAATTCCTATAATTTTGATTGACTGAATCGAATTATTGTGGCTAGATTTGAGGTATTTGGAGGTCGATTTGAGAGGAAAAGGCATTGGAGTAGGATTTTGCGCGAATTGAGGTAAGTAACGGTTATAAATCTGGTCCTGAGGGTATGAAACCCCGGACATTGTGTAAGATGACTATTTTGGAGGTGACACACATGCTAGGTGACGGGTGTGTGGGCGTGCACCGTAGGGATTGTGACTTGGTCCGTCCCGCGAGACTGTGGAATTAATTGGCCTACTGTTTAATACATGTTCCTTCTGTTTTCATAGAAATTGACTGTACTTCATGTTAGAAATCATGTTTAGTCCTTATGTGATCATTGTTGAGACCTGCGAAGTCGTGTACTTGCTGAATTAGCTGCTAATTGTTGTTTTGTACTCAGTCATAACTTTTCTTGCTTATTATGCCTCCGTCTGTTACTGTTCATTGTTGATATATGATATTACTTATGTTTGGGCCGTTTAAATGATTTCTAAGAGCCCAAGAGACTGGAGAGATTGATGACTGAGTGAGGCCGAGGGCTTAAGTGTGAGGTTATTGATACTGTAGCACGTGAGTTGTTCGTGCAGCACATGAGTTGTCCGTGCAACACGTGAGTTGTCCGTGCAGATCCAGATATTATTATAGTACGTGAGTTGTCCATGCAGCACGTGAGTTGTCCGTGCGGATCCAGATATTATTTTAGCACGTGAGTTGTCCATGCAGCACATGAGTCATCCGTGCGGATCCAGATATTATTATAGCACGTGAGTTGTCCGTGCGGATCCAGATATTATTATAGCACGTGAGTTGTCCGTGCAACACGTGAGTTGTCCGTGCAGTTTATAGCGCTTGGGCTGAAGGAGCCCCTCTGGCGTCTGCACACCTCCAGTGAGCGCAGTCGACTATATATATATGGATTGGGCTGCATGCCGCAGCAATTATTATGAGGTACCTGGTGAGTGTGAGTGCTGATTGATGAGAGTTGAGTCATGAGGGACTGAGAGGCTTGCCCGAGGGGCTATATATACATACATACGAGTGATGCTTTGCCCGAGGGGCTTGTTTTGTGAAATTTATGTCTTCACTCATCTTCATACTGAGCCTCTATTAAAAATGTTAAACAAATATTTTAAACAACTTTCATTGGAACTGGAGTTTTTTTTACGAGATGTTTGGAATTAAATTACTGATTTGGTTTTGTTATTTCAATTATGATTTTTAAGTTATGAGATGAGCTGAGTAACTGTTACCTTGAGGGGCTGTATTTGTTTTTAGTTAATTTCTGCACTTAGTTGCTATTTATCCTTGTCGTACATATTTCTGGAGTATTTGATATCTGGTTTATTTGAATACGCACTGATGAGACTTAAACAGTTAAACTGAAAGTATGGCTATTCTTATTGAAAGTTATTGAGATAACTGTATTTGCATAGCTCGTCACTACTTCTCAGTTCCTTATTTATTTCTGTTACTTACTGAGTTAGTGTACTCACGTTACCCCCTGTACCTCGTGTACAGATCTAGACACTTCTGGTCACGGTGGTTGTTGATTGAGGAGTCAGACTCAGGAGACTATTGAGGTAGCTGCATGGTATTCACGGACCTTGACTCTCCTTTCCTTTCATATTCTATTGTTCTATATTTTCAGACAGTGTTTTATCAGTCAAATGTTGTTATCATTTAGATGCTCATGCACTCAGTGACACCGGGTTTTGGGGATGGATTGTATAGTAATTTTGGAGTTATATTCTATTTTTTTAAAAGGGGATTTCTTTAATATTAACTGCTTTCGCCTTTATTTAAAAGTTCTACTGTGTTGAAATGTTGAGTTGAGGCTTGCCTAGTTCCACGATAAGCGCCATCACGACAGGTGAGATTTTGGGTCGTGACAAGTTGGTATTAGAGCACTAGGTTACATAGGTCTCATGAGTCATGAGCAGGTTTAGTAGAGTCTTGCGGATCGGTACGGAGACGTCTGTACTTATCTTCAAGAGGTTGTAGAACTCTTTAGGAAATTCCACATTCTTGAATTCTTATCATGCGACATTGATTAAACTTGAAGCATAATTCCTTGAATTCCTTCCATGCATTCGTGTGTGCACATGAGTGCTCGGTATATGTTGTGCATCGACAGCTTATGATTCCCTAGATGAGGTGCGAGATGTGATTTTTGTGTGTGATGTTGGGCCAGTCTGGAGGACTTGAGGCCAGGTTTTGTCTATGACTTGAGTACTGAGATTTCGATTGTGTGAGCGCGTGCATTTGGGACTTATATGTCCATTTGTGTCCTTACTGGTGGGATTTGTGACTGGATGACTAGGGGTGAGTATGATTTGATTGCGAGATGTGTTCAAATTGTTCGAATGTGACGGGAAGAGTTTGCTGAGGATGTAGCAAGGATTATTGGGTGTTTGACTTCTGTCTTGAGTTGGCATATGGCTTCGAGCTATGGGTGTATTGAAAGACCTCTCGTGTAGTTTAGTTGTGGAGCAGAGTAAATCTTCATGTTGTGTTATGAGTTCAGACTCAGAGGGAGGTTAAGTAATTGTGTAATAGTTTGAGGCTAAGCAAGTGGATTATCTCCTGCGGGATATTCTGAAGTTTGTGTGATCCTTATGTTGTTGGTTGGCAGTCCTCTTTTACCAGTGAAATATACGTGTTGCAGTTTGAGTTTGGATCGCGTATGAGAGTTGGATTGATTGTTACGAGGGTGAATGCGAGATTTGTAAATGGTTTAAGAAATTAGATGGGTTGTGTTGCATGAGCTTATGAAGGATTTAGCTTAATCTCATCTAGTTGGGGTAGCTCAACTAGTTATTGCGGCACTGGCCGATGAGAGGCCTGCCTTGACTTTTGAGGCTTTGCTGAGATTGGACAAGTTTACCAAGTTATTTCCAGTCCATTTCAGTGGTACACCTTCTGAGGACCCACATGATTTTCTCAACCACTGCTATGAAGTATCGTAGAATATGAGAATAGTTGAAAGAAATAGAGGTTGATTTTACTGTGTTTCAGATGACGGGTTCCGCCAAGAGGTGGTGGAAAGATTAGGTATTTACTAGACCCGTTATAGTTCCGTTTGAAGATGCAGACGTATTGAGAAGATCACCCAGTGAATCATGTAGGGGAGCAACGGACCTTGACGTCTGGTTGATTTATATGAGTTACAAATGTCAACATTGTGGATTATCGAACGTTGTGACCCATGACTTCGCGCCAGATGGGGATATCTACTATTAATGAATGGATCGAATAGTCATGTGTTATATCAGTCTTAACCTGAAATGTATGTATGTATGTATATATATATATGGTACTAAAAGGCTCCCCAATAATTTACACATATTTAAGGCCCGAAACATGCAAGGGATAAGGTTAGGACTTGTGGTATGTCAGTCTCCTTAATAATCCAATACTTCAGTTTCAAAGGAGTTAGAACAAAAAAAATAACTTTACACTTACAGAAGGTTTGCTCAGTGTGGAAGTCAATGTTGCAGATTTTGGGGAGTTTCAGAGGAAGTACAGTGGTTGACGATCTTCTGGACTATGTAGTTCGTGCCAAGATTTATCTTGATGGAGCTATACTTTTGTGATCATTGTGCATAATTAGGGGAAAGAGTTACCAAAGAAGAATCGAAGAGTATATGAATAAATAGGTTAGCTTAGTAGTGTTGAGTCAACATAGCAAAAGAAGAAATTAGTCGTCGGTGTTTGTAGCAAGCCTATGAAGAGGGCAGACTAGCCGATGCAACACCACCTACATGTCTTAGTTATCGGAAATGTTTTTGAAGGAGTTTGTCTCCCGGATTCTTTGTAATATATGGTATGTGTGGTCTGAACGATTGTGCCAGGTCACCATGACAGTGTCAGAATATGTCATCAGGTTTAATAAGTTAGCTGTCATACCCCTACTTTGGTTTCTGCAGCTAGAGAGCGAGTCCACAGACTCATTAAAGGACTCAATTATGATATTGAAATGTTGTACAACTCGGGAAGTTATAGGTTGATGCTTCATCTCGGCTAGTGGTAGAAATTGCCAAAATGTTAGAATTTATTCTAGATGAGGAAAAAAAGGAAGCTAAGGAGACCAATAGGTCTCGAGGGTTTAAAGGATTCAGCGGATTCTACTCAACAACAACAGATCATTATGACACGGGCTTGGGCAGCCGGCCAGCCCAGTCAATATATCTGATTACTCAGGGTGCTCCAATAAGTTCTTTTAATGCACTACCGACACGAGCTTCATATAGTGGTTATTCCAGTTATCTAGCATAGACTCAGTATGAGCAGCTAAAACCTCAAAGGGATTGTTATGAATGTGATAGTACTACACACATCATGGGAAAATTGTCCTAGACTTGGGAAAAACATATTTTATCAAAGCACTCAGGCTACGTGCCCCATTGCAGTTACTACTCCACTTAAATGACCAGCCAGAGGTAGGGGTCAGGATGGTAGATGTGGAGGTGAGACTCCTAGAGGTGGAGACCTAGCCCGTTGATATATTTTCTATGGTATGGCTGAGGTCGCAACACCAGATGGTGTCGTTACAAGTACGGTCTCGAATTATTATAAAGTAACAATTTTCTTAACTTGATTCGGCTCTGAGTATCGAGGCAAGTCCTCCTATTGTGCTCCACTTATGAGTGAACTTCGTAATTCTGAAATCTACTTATATGAATACTCTTGTTGGGAGATTCGATGGAGATAGCTATGTCTATCATTATGTGTTGTGATTTTGTTAAGCAGAAAATTATTCAAAAGAAGAAAATGGAATGTTCCAATTTGGCACGATGTGCATATTACTTGTGGTACAGAGTTGAGGATGAGATCCTTGTATTTTATTTAGTGTGAAATATTTAAACCGGGCTACAAGCTGCGGTAGATGTTATATAAGGACGAGGTCCTTGTGGTGAAAAAACAATTATGCGTTTAAATGCTCCCTTTGTAAAACTAAAATTTGTACTATAGTACTTATAGGGTGGCATGCCTATTAGACTCATTTGAAGAAAATTCTTGTATGAATATATTTGTGCATAATTTTCCAGATTCGTATTGTAATTATTGAGTTTTAGACTACGAGGTGAGTGCTCGAAGGATGTAAATTGTTACTTGTTAATTCGGGTAAGTAATTATGAGATCTTCATGCCTTGTTGTTATTAACTGGAGGTTTGAAACGGAATTTTTGTTAACATGAGGTTAATTGGTGATGTTGTAATCTTTTATGAACAACTATTAAGACCAGAGATGTGGTTTTGGTCATACATATGATGTGTTCCATGTCAAGATATCATTGTGATAATGTCGTGCTTGTAATACGGAGATTAGTGTTATTAATATATACTTTGTGGTGCTTTGTTGGGTTGTGTACATGTTGTTAGGAGTTGTTTTAGTATTACTCTGGCAGGTGGATAGGCCCAATTACAGGGGAGACTCTGCCAAAATTTCTGAAAAATTTGGGAGTTAGAAAAATTTGGGATATTGAGATGTGCAAAGAAAGAGATAAGTTACATTATGTGTTTAAGGACATGCTCTACTTCTAATTTGAGGACGAATAACCCTAAGTGGTGGAGAATGTAACACCCCATATTTGATGGGTGCGTAGGCACGAGTTGCTATAGCTAGTCGAGACTAATATCGTGTGTTGACGTAAAAATCGGACCTTTCTGGAAATGATTGAAGTGTAAGAAATTTGGTCTTCACGTTTACAAATATGGATAAAGGAAATAATCTCAATTAAAATGGTGTTGTCGGACTTATGTCGAATGCGGTAATGTGGGATCAATCGCAAATATTTGTGTAGAAGTAAAAGCATCTATTTAGTAACCTGAGAATAATTCTTAGTACGTTCGAGGACGAACGTTTGTTTTAGAGGTGGAGAATGTGATGACCCAAAATGTCATTTTTAAATTAAATAATCATCTCGGTGTTTTAAGACCTTGAAAAGAGCTATCAATAATTTCTCGACTTGCGTGCGCAGTCTGTATAATTTTTCGGAAGTTTTTTATATGAAAAATGGATTAAAGCGAACTAGAGCTTTAAAACTCAACTAAGTTGACTTCGGTCAATATTTTGAGCAAACGAACCTGGATAAAAGTTTTGACCATTCCGATAGTTCCGTATCGTGATTTGGGATGTAGTCATATGCACGAAATCGAATTCGGAGGTCCCTAGATCAAATTATCGCCATTTAACGGAATCTAGAAATCTAAGGCTAAAGATTTCTTAAGTTTGACCGGAAATTTGACTTTTTGATATCGGGGTCGAAATCCAGTTCTGAAAATTTTCATAGCTTTGTTATGTCATTTATGACTTGTGTGCAAAATTTGAAGTCAATCGGATTTGATTTGATAGGTTTTTGCATCGAATAGAGAAGTTGGACGTTCCTAGTTTCATTAGGCTTGAATTGGGGTGTGATTTGCGGTATTAGCATTATTTGATGTGATTTTAGGTTTTGCCTAAGTTCGTATGATGTTTTAGGACTTGTTGTTATATTTTGTTGAGGTCCCGAGGGCCTCGGGTAGATTTCAGAAGGTTAACGGATCAATTTGGACTTGAATTTAGCTGCTGAAATTTTCTGGGCAGCTTCTGTATTTTTCGCACGTGTAAATAGTGACCGCACATTGACCGCTGCCAACTCGACGCTACACTAAGGTAGGAAGAGCGGGTCGCAATAGCTTTTACCCGATATGAGGGTCGGGGTCGATTTCCTCAGGGAGCTAGTAGTGGAGTTGGATTGTCTGTCTAACCTAGAGATGTGTTTGTACTCCTAATGTCACTTCAAATATTTTTGGGTTTTCGAATTATAACTATTTTTATAAAACTATTGATTAACACTAAATTATGTTACGAGAATATTGCTAAGTTGTCTCTAATGGGAAGAAGGGCACTAGGGTCGTGACACTATCTAGGTGGCTAATTGACGGGTAGATGTTACTAAGGTTCGATTGACATAATTGGGGCTTATGCTATAACCGTTGCACAATTTTACCCACTCTCACACCTCTCGGTAGAGAGAGTGATTTGTCCAATTGACTATCTCGAGACCAAATTGGTAGGCAAATTAGACCAAGCAACTAGGGTTCAAGTAGGGTAATTACTCTCTCGGGGTCTAAACCGTTAATTGGAACTATCATTTCTCAAGAATCCATCCCAATTCCTTGTTGGGTCAATTTTGGGGTCATAGACTCTCTTTCTCAAGAAGAGTTAAACCCACAAAGCTTGAATTAGTGTTTGCAACCACCAATTCTAGATTAAAATATAAAATCAACCCAAATAGCAAACACCCATAGTCAATCTAACACTAGATGGCAACACCCATCAATTACCCACACTAGGGTTGAGCCACAACCCTAGCTAATGGGTTTAGCTACTCATGCTAGATAAAGAAATTGAAGAAATAGATGATGAACTAAACATATTAATTAATTGCTAAAATTAAACTACAAGAATCTATCGTAAATGTAAAGCAAAAGTGCCAAAATGGCTACAAATATCATTCTCAGGAGCGCAGCTCACGTCTGAATAAAACGATTACCACAAAAATGGTAAAATGTTCTATTTATACTAGGCTGGAAAAATTGGACAAAAATACCCCTGCGGGGTCAGTGCGGGCCGCACTGGGCTCTTTGACTTTGACTTGTGCTTCTCTGAACTTGGACTCTGCGGACCGCAAAGAATGGACCGTGGCCGCGGAGGGAGCTGGCGTGGTCCGCGCAATCACGACCGCGGATCGCATGCCATTGGCTTTGCAAACTTTCATCTCTCTGAATCTCATGACCGCAGACCGCACAAAAGAGTAGTGCAGCCGTGGAGCCTTCACCGCGGACCGCGAGATGTGTACCGCGGCCACGTTGCCTCTAGCCTGGTTTACCAACTCTCTGAACCACCTAGTGCGGTCGCATTCAACTTTGGGCGGTCCGCACTAGGCCTTCTTTCCTTAGATTTCTTGGTCTTTGATACTTGAGCAGGTTTCACTCCTTTTTGAGCCGATCTTTGACAATTCGTCACTTTGTCGATCAAACCTGCAATCAAGCACAACTTGTGAGCCTTTTAGGACTATTTTGTAACAATATATGATCAAAGCATAGGCAAGTAGGGGCATAAAACATGTTAAAATCCTAACTTATCAACTCCCCCAAACTTAAACCTTTGCTTGTCCTCAAGCAAACAAAATAAGACCCACCCCTTAGAGGAAAATCCAAGTAATTCCAGTTGTCCTAAAGTAACCTCAACAAGCATCAATTGGGACTAACAATTGCCCTCAATACGAATGGATCATTAACAAAATTTAAAATTTGAAAAACTATGGATCAAGTGTGACACAAGAGCATCAAGAATTGACTCATTACATCAAAGAACTCTCTCAATTACTTTGGTCGAACCCAAACTCACTCATCCTCAACTCTCCCTAAGCAAACCTCACCTTTTAGAGTAAGCACACAAACCAAGGGTAATGGGAATTCACTCGTCTCTCTCAAGGAAAGGTCACAAGTCCGGCTCTAAGTACCATATGTTTGACCCTCATGTAAGTATCCACTAATGCGAGCGCCATCCAACTCAAGATCATATAGGGCTTTTGTGGAGTCAATGTGAAGGATTTTAGTTCAGGGTAGGAAAAGTTATTGGTTTATATGGGTTCCATCTTCCCTTAAGCACTTCTTTTGATTCATTTTGGCACAATTCTCTTTAACTATTTGAGTATTTCACTTCTTTTCAAGGAGTTAGAGGGACACATTGTCACTCTTTCTTATGCAATTCAAAGCATTTCTTCTTTTTCTACTTTTTTCACACCTTTTTCACTTTTGTTTTTCTTGAATCCCGTTTTATTCTTTGCACATTGGGCTTTCTTTTTGTCTTTTTCTTTTCTTTCTTTTTCATCGCCTTCCTTTCCTTTTGCTTTTGTACCTTTTACCACTTTGTTTCCTTTATTTTCTCTCCCCCCCCCAAACTTAGACTTTTGCCATTACTCAAGGGACGATTTGGGTGCCAAGAGAGGGTATAATTTAGAATGGGTATAGGCTTGTAGCATTGGTTCTTGAAAGAAAAAGGTTTAAGGCTAAAAAGGGTTAGCTAGAGATTATATCCTTGGTAGTCTATGGAATTGTTCGACTATTATTTGGATCAAGGAGAGCCTATAATCACTTCTCAAGTCGAATTTCACTCAAAATTTTGCCTCAACAAACATTTAGGGCAATTCTAGACCATTGTCTCGGGACTTGGACTCACAATTCGGTTTCTCACCACACACACTCAAGGATTGCTAAAGACATAGAGTCGGGGGACCACAACAACCTTAGACACAATTGAGCACACAGTAGTCCCGAAAGACCACATAATGTTTGTTTGGTCAAAATAAGAGTCTCAAGGTCACTACTTTCACCATCCTAAACACAACCACTTGTCTTTGATCATGGGATCAAAGGCAAATGTGTTAGGCCCAAGTGAAGCTTTTCTTGAGGTACCCTTAACTATAAACTACTAAAAACAAAAGAAAAATCAAAAACGGACTCAAACCCTTAAGAAGGTTGTCACGCCATCCATCATCGAGAAGAGCCACCCGGTTCGCACAATACTCCACCCTTGGAAAGAACCGTGGAATTAAGAAAATCAAGGGCTTATTGAAAACACCAAAAACAAAACAAAAAGGCTGCGAGCCTATCTACTAAGCTAAGTAATGAAAAATTTGTACGAAAAGAGAAAATAGAATGAATATTTACAATAGGGGATTAGAATATACAACGGGGGATGAATATATACAATAATGTAACTTTATATACAAACCAAATGAAAGATAAAAAGTGCGATAAAAGTAACTAAATGTAAAGTTATATACAGACCAAATAGAAAATCAATAGAAAAATAAACTAAGTCAATTAATATATACAATCATCCTGATAAAAAGTAGGGCGCATCCCTACAAATAAAACTGGCATTGTCCCCAATATCAACTAAACAAATAAGCATCAAAAATCAAGATGAAAGGATATAGGAGCTCCCTAAGCCTCGTCTGTATGCATGGGAACATGAGTGGTCCCCGGATCCTCTGTATGTACGGGAACCTCAGACTGGTTCCCAGTATCCTATTGCTCAGCTACTGGGACTAGGTCCTGGACCTGTACGGGCTGAATATCTGGAGCAACCTGTGGCTGACTGGAGGAGACCTCCTGTGGGTCTGCCAACCGGATGACCGCCTCGTCTGCACTAGGGAGCTTCCTCTTATTCCTAGGAAGCCTCTGCGTCTGCTCCTATTGTGGCTCTGCTACTGGGGCTGGATCCCCGAATAATAAGTCAAGAGGCATTTGGTCTGCCATCAGCTTGTCCACATCTGCTCTCAGCTCTTTCACCGACTCCTTGGAAGCCCGTGTTTTGCGCAGCTTCTTATGCTCCCTAACAAGCTCCTTCAGGGCCTTGCCATATGAATCTACTACCTTAGCCAAGGCACCCTGAGTACTGATGATCTTTTCCTGGTTCTCCAGGATCTTCTTCAATGTATCCTCAATGGCCTGTGGAAACTCTACTGGCTGCGGTGCCGATTGAGTCGCAAAGGTAGAAGTCAAGATGGACAACTTGGATGACGCAGCTGACATCCAGTTGTTCAAGATATGAAGTGTCTGGCTTAGCTGGTGGGTAGTGATAGGATGGGACCGGGAAGATGGAATCCCCGGTCCAGCTGAAGTAGAGGGACCAGCAGTAGTGGAAGGTCCGGGAGGCATGTCAGCGACTGTGGAAGCAGGCTCAGTGGAGGGATCTCCCGTAACCGGCTCTTCAGACTGGCCGATTGGAGTAGAAGCAGGTGGCTTGAAATTTTTTGTCCTTGGGGTTGTCTGACCCCTTCAGACTGTACCATGAAAACGGAGCCACAGGTTTGACCTTGATGTCAAAAGGTCTCTTCTCCAACTCCAGGTCCCTGAAATACATAGTGAGGGTGCTGGGAAAAGGGTAGTTTCGGTCATGCTCAACCCCCATTGTAGAAATGACATGGGACATCACATTGCCCACGTTGATAGGGTATCCCGCCATAATAGATGCAACAAGAACAGCCCGAGCAAGCGGAATAGTCTGATCATGGGTAGTGGGATCGAGCCGACTGCACACAAAAGTCAACCATCCCCTAGCATCAAAGTTAAAAGTCCTCCGAAGTATTTTGACCCCTGGTTGCAACCACTCTGGAACCGTACCCGGGACTGCCAGGTATGAGGCTAACCACAGACGAACCTACTCGCCAGGTATTCATTTAGTGCCTTCCCGGTATATATCACATTCTTGTTTCGCACTTTGGTCACTTTAGTGCCCTTCAAGATGTGGGCCACATTGCTATAAAATTCCTTGACCATGTGCTCATTGGCCTTCACATAATTATCTTTGAAGTGTTCCCAACCCACTCGATCTCGAAACTGTCTATGTACATTGGGGTATAGGGTTAGAAGATCTCTGTCACTGAAGCTCCTCTCAAGAATCAGCTTTCGTGCCAACCACCATTCCCTAAACTTATGGAACGCCGCCTGGCTGACGAATCTATCTTCCCAAATAGTAGGATTTCTAGTCAGTCAACACCCCCAACTTGAGGTACACCACCCCTAGGTAACACTCCATCTCCCTCATCACCTCTAGCACCCTCTCCATATATTGATGTTGTGGGAGAGGTAGAGTATTCATCCCCACTACCTGCCACTGAGCCCTCAGACGACCTAGAAGAAATGTTGATTGAAGCTCGAGCATCGGGGAAGAGGGAGGAGTGTCTCTATGTATGGCGTTCTTCGAATACGAGATGTATAGAGGGACGGAATCTGAAGAGATCTCCCGGGAGGGCTCGTACTCATTCCCCGAGTTGTCAATGGCTCTGTCAGCCGCTTTGATTGCTTTCCTCATGTCCTTTATGTTTTTTCTAGCCTGGGAGTGAGTTTTACCATATTTTGCTTCCCTCCCCAAGAGGAATTACCTCGGCCGGGTTGTTTCGAGCCTTTGCCTCTTTGTTTGACCATTATCTGCAAGCATACACATCTAACATGGTTAGTATCAGCATAGGCAGTGATACAAGTGTTGAAATTGAATTGCAGACAGTAGATAAAATGTTGCAGAAACAGTTGCAGAACAGAGCACTACGGCCCGCACAAACAGGAGTGCAGCCGCACTGGGGGCACCGCGGACCGCGCAAAGGTGACCGCTGTCCGCATTGGGACAGGGCCCTGAAAAACATCTCTCTGAATCTCCCCACCGTGGTCCGCACAAAGTGGGATCGCGGCCGCGGTGGGCCAGCGCGGACCGTATAAAAGTGCAATGCGGCCGCGCTGGGCATAGGTTCAATTTCAGTCACTTAGGCACCGTGGTCCGCGCAAAATGGCAATGCGGACCGCGTCAGGGCACCGCGGAACGCACAAAGGCGACCGCGGGCTGCGGAGAGTATTTTGCATAGGCACTAAGTTAGGGTTTAAGTTTTTTGCTGTATATGTTCAATTTTTACACCTAACTTGTCCCTACGCAATTGCCCAATCACTAAGCATATTCAGCACACAAACCCAGCATTTAAAACTACCCTATGCTAACAGTTAAATAAAGAAGAAAAAAAACTACGAGAAGAAAAAAAAGAAGCTAAAACTACTGGGCATGAAAATAAAAGGCAAGTATAAAATTAATCGATGAAATATGGATGAAATTTCACCAAATTGTGAAGATAGAATGCAACTAATCAATACAAACAAGAATTACAATCAAATAAGCGTGTGAACAGTGCTTTTAGGCTTCCGAGTGTTAAGAGTTCGAAAAGGGTAAAGGGTGACCCTTGGGGTCTATTTATAGAGAAGCAATGGGACCCATCCTCACCTACTAGCGCGGCCGTACAAAACCGACTGCGGACCGCACTGGGTTTCTTCACTTGAAGCTTGAGAAGGCAACCTCCGCGGACCGCACTAAAAGGAATGCGGTCGCGGTGGCAAACTTCAGAGAGCACCACTTTTCACCATCACCAGTGCGGACCACACAAAGCCGCACTGGCAAACTTTAGAGACTGTTCAACTTTTTTCAAACTATTTTGCACTGCATCAACTCAATCCCTACAACATCTCACAATTAGTTAGCTCAAAAATCAAACCTACACTACCAAGAATAACACAGAAAACAACAAAAAGAAAAAGATATGGGTTGCCTCCCAAGCAGCACCTGATTTAACGTCGCGGCACGACGCATGTTACTAGCACATCACTTTAGATGGAGAAGTGCCACCACGTGGCTATCATCAAATTTCCCAAGATAATGCTTGACCTGATGTCCATTGACTCTGAATACTTCACCATTCTTGTTCCTTAGATCAAGAGCACCAAATGGGGTCACGAACACAACTTCAAAAGGCCCACTCCACTTTGACTTGAGCTTACCCGGAAACAGACGTAACTGGGAATTGAACAAGAGAACCATATCTCCAACCTTCAACTCCTTACCCCGAGCATATTTGTCGTGAAGGTACTTCATTTTGTCATTGTACAAGGACGAGCTAGAGTAGGCATGGAATCTAAACTCATCGAGCTCATTAAGTTGTTCAACCAGAAGATTTGCCGCAATATCCCATTCTAAGTTCAACTTCCTCAAAGCCCACATAGCCTTGTGCTCTAATTCCATCGGAATATGGCAAGATTTCCCAAACACCAACTGATACGGAGACATACCAATCAGAGTTTTGTAAGCCGTCTGATAAGCCCAAAGAGCGTTATCCAACTTTTTCGACCAATCGGTCCTATTAACATTGACAGTTTTAGACAAGATACTCTTAATTTCTCTGTTGGAGACTTCCACTTGGCCACTAGCTTGAGGATGATAGGGGTTCAAAACCTTATGATTGACACCGTACTTAGAAAGCAACGTGTCAAAAGCCTTGTTGCAAAAGTGAGACCCCCATCACTAATGATAGCACGAGGAGTGCCAAACCTTGTCAAGATATTCTTTTTCAAAAATGCCACAACACTCCGGACTCCATTTTTGGGAAAAGCCACGGCTTTAACCCACTTTGAGACATAGTCCACCGCCATGAGAATGTAAGTGTTCCCACAAGAGCTCACAAAAGGGCCCATGAAATCGATGCCCCAAACATCAAAAATATCTACTTCGAGAATTGTATTGAGGAGCATCTCATCCCTTTTAGAAATTCCGCTGGATCTTTGGCATTCATCACATCTCTTGACCACATCACCTGCATCTTTAAACAAGATAGGCCAATAAAATCTGCAACTAAGCACTTTAGAAGCCGTTCTTGCCCCGCATGATGGCCACCATAGGGAGAGGAATGGCAAGCCTCCAAAATACCCAATTGTTCCTCCTCCGGGACACATCGACCAATCACACCATTAGTGCAAATCTTAAACAAATATGGCTCGTCCCAATAAAAATCCAAGCTATCCCGCTTGAGCTTCTTCCTTTGGTTGGAAGAGAGCTCACACGGGATGATTTCGGTAACAAGATAATTTGCGACATCGGCGAACCACGGCATTCCATTCATTGACACCGCAAGGAGTTGCTCGTCAGGAAATGCATCATTTATCTCAAGGCCGTCACAAGGCCTCCCTCCTCCTCCAAACGAGACAAGTGGTCCGCCACTTGATTCTCACTACCTTTCCGGTCAACAATTTCTAGATCAAACTCTTGAAGAAGTAACACCCATCTCATCAATCTCGCCTTGGAGTCTTTCTTGGTCATCAAATACCTAAGGGCGGCATGATCGGTGTGCACTATAATTTTTGTCCCCATAAGGTAAGGTCAAAATTTTTCCATAGCAAATACAATAGCCAACAATTCTTTCTCGGTGACTGTGTAGTTCCTTTGAGCCTCATTCATGATCTTACTTGCGTAGTACACTGGACGAAATATCTTTTTGATCCTTTGGCCCAAAATAGCCCCAACCACAACGTCACTAGCATCACACATGAGCTCGAAAGGCAAGCTCCAATTTGGCGCGAATGATGGGGGTAGAAGTCAACTTGAGCTTAAGAAGCTCGAATGCTTGCATACAACTCTCATCGAACAAGAACTTTGCATCTTTCTCTAGCAACTTGCACAACGGATGTACCACTTTAGAAAACTCCTTTATGAACCTCTGGTAGATACCCGCGTGCCTCACCCCTTTGACAGAAGTAGGGGAGGGAACCTCGAAATAACCTCAATCTTGGCCTTATCAACTTCAATTCCTCGCTTCAAGATCTTGTGACCCAACACTATACCTTCTTCTACCATAAAATGGCATTTTTCCCAATTGAGAACAAGGTTGGTGTCTTCATATCAGGCCAACATTCTATCCAAGTTTACTAAGCATTCCTCAAAAGAATCCCCAACCACGCTGAAATCAACCATGAAGACCTCCAAGATATCCTCCACCATGTTGGTGAAAATAGTCATCATGCAACGTTGGAAGGTCGCCGGAGCATTACACAATCCAAATGGCATTCTAGAGAAAGAGAATGTGCCATAAGGACATGTAAAGGTGGTTTTCTCTTGGTCCTCCGGGGCAATTAGAATTTGATTGTACCCCGAGTAACCATCTAGAAAGCCATAGAAAGCCCGGCCCACAAGACGATCAAGCATTTGGTCAAGGAATGGCAATGGGAAATGATCTTTTCTATTCATCTTGTTCAGCTTCCAGTAATCTATACAAACTCTCCACCCGATGACCGTTCTAGTGGGAATGAGCTCATTGTTGTCATTGGTCACTACGTTCATACCACCCTTCTTCGGCACACATTGCACCGGAGAAGTCCACGAACTGTCAGAAATAGGATAAACCACCCCAGCATCTAGCAACCTGATAACCTCTTTCTTCACCACCTCTTGCATTGCCTCATTTAGTCTTCGTTGATGCTCCAAGGAAGGC
Organism: Nicotiana sylvestris; assembly: GCF_000393655.2. NCBI lineage: Eukaryota > Viridiplantae > Streptophyta > Magnoliopsida > Solanales > Solanaceae > Nicotiana > Nicotiana sylvestris. Next base: position 75,450,163 of record NC_091065.1, on the reverse strand, counting down.
CTTGCATCCTCCTCCAAAATGATCTTATGCATGCAAAATGCAGGGTTTATACCCCGAATGTCCGCTAATATCCATCCAATCGCCTTTTTCCGCTTTTGAAGTGCCGCCAAAGTGGCGTCAACCTGCATGTTAGTTAAGCAAGACGAAATAATAATAGGTAAAGTAGAATTTGAACCCAAGAATTCATACCTGAGGTGTGGAGGAAATGGATTTAACTCCAACACCGGTGGCTCCTCAATCGATGGCATTGTTGGTGGAGTTTTGCAGTTTTCAAGATCCAAAGATAGCTTCCTAGGCTCATATGACTATGAATCCATACCATGCAATGCATTCACGCACTCCACTCTACTAGCATCATCATTGACATCCATATTAAGAAGCACGGCCTCAAGGGGATCTTCAACGTGGATCATGGAACTTGTGTCATCCACTATCACAACTGTGACAATGTCCACAAATAAACACACCTCCGTGCTATTGGGTTGTCATATTGATTTGCAAACATGGAATACCACCTTCTCATCCCCCACCCGGAAAGTCAACTCACCCGCTTCAACATCAACCAATGCCTTCCCCGTAGTGAGGAAAGGTCTACCAAGAATAATCGGCACTTCAAAGTCCACCTCACAATCTAATATGACAAAGTCGGCCGGCAATATAAATTTATCCACCTGGACAAGTACATCATCAATTATGCCCAAAGGTCGCTTCATCGATCGATCCTCCATTTGAAGTCTCATTGAGGTAGGTCGAGGTTGTCCAATTCCCAAATTCTTGAAGACCGAGTACGGCATCAAATTTATGCTAGCCCCCAAGTCACAAAGGGCCTTTGCAAAATCCGCACTCCCAATGGTGTAAGGAATGGTGAAAGCACCAGGATCTTTAAGCTTCGAGGCCATTGAATGCACTATAGCACTAATTTGGTGAGTCATCTTTATAGTCTTACAATCCATAGAACGCTTCTTTGTGACCAAGTCTTTCATGAATTTTGCATAGACCGGCATTTGTTCAAGTGTCTCCACCAATGGCATATTAATAGATAAGCTCTTCATCATATCAATAAACTTTTTAAACTGATTATCATTCTTTCGCGAGCCTCTAAGGATAAGGTAGAGGTGGCCTTGGCAAAGGAGCTTTGGCCTTTGGTACAACCGGCTTGGGCATGTCAATCACGTGTTCCCTAGACGGGTTCATGGCATCTTGAGTCTCTACCTAGGCTTCATCATCAATATCAATCCACACATCATTGTTCACATTCTCTTCAACCACATCTTCAACACCCAAAGGTACATTATCATCACACAACTCAACATCTTCATCCATAACTTGCTTTTACTTTGAGGCATTCACATCACCGCCTCTCCCACTTCTTGTTGTAACCGCTATCACATGATTGTTATTCCCACCCTTCGGGTTCACTACCGTATCACTTCGTAGAGCACCCTTGGGACGAGTATTCAATTCTTGAGAGATTTGGCCTAATTGCACCAACAAGTTCCGGATAGATGTATTATGAGAAGTCAATTGGGCATAGGAATCTTGGTTCTTTTTCATCATTTGCTCGAACATGCTCTCAATTCTTCCCATATCACCTCCGGAAGAACTAGGACCTTGAGAAGGGAAAGGGGGTGGATTGCTCGGTTGTTGGTACATTGGGGGCCTTGGAAAGCCCATCCCCCTGTTGCCTTGGTTTCCATTGTTGTTCCACCCGCCTTGATTGTTGTTGTTGCTCCAATTATTTTTGTTCCCGTTCCAATTGCCTTGATTGTTACCTTGATTACCACAATTATTGTTTTGATTATTGTTGTTCCAATTGCCACCACCTTGTTGTTGGCTGTTATTATTCCAATTACCGCCTCCTTGTTGTTGATTGCCCCAATTTCCTTGGGGACGCCATTATTGATTCGGAGAGTTACCTCTATTCCCTTGGTAGTTATTGACATATTGGACCTCTTCGCTTTGATCATCATAGGACTCATTTGAATAACAACTACCATCATTGTTGTTGTCATATTGTTCACAATTACCTTGAGGTTGTTGTCCTCTTTGCCTCCTTTTCAACATAGAAACGCCTTCCATTGCATTGACTTGGCGCGGATTTTGGACTTGTTGTAATTGCACCTTTTCCAATTGATTCATAATTGTTGTAAGCTCGGCAATAGCTTGGCCATGATCGTGCAATTCCTTGTACAAATGGATGACCGTGGGGTCACCTTGGGGCACATTTGCTCGGTTTTGCCATACCGAAGAGGTGTCGGCCATTTCATCAAGTACATCACATGCCTCTTGGTAAGAAAGTTTCATAAAGTTCCCTCCGGCCATTTGGTTCACAATGCATTGATTCATGGTGTTGATGCCCCGATAAAAGGTTTGTTGAATCATAGCCTCGGTCATGTCGTTATTAGGGTACTCTTTCACCATTGTTCTATATCTTTCCCATATCTCGTGCAAAGGTTCTGTTGGCTCTTGCTTGAAGGCTAGAATTTCATCCCGAAGAGCTGCCATATGACTTGGAGAAAATAACTTGGCAATAAATTTGTCGACCAATTCATCCCATGTTGTAATAGAATGATTGGGGAGCCTTTCTAACCAATCCAATGCTTTACCCCGAAGAGAGAACGGGAAAAGCCACAATCTCAATGCATCCTCGGACACGTTTGTCTGCTTGCTACCCCAGAATGTATCCACGAACCTCTTCAAGTGCTTGTAGGCATTTTGATCGGAGGCGATCGTGAAATACCCTCTTTGCTCGAGCAAGGTCAACATAACAATTGTGATTTGAAAGTTCCCCGCCCGGATTCGTGGAGGAACAATAGCACTGGCGTATCCTTGATTTGGTAAAACTCTGGGGGCCACTCTCGGCAATGGCGGAGGAGGGTCTGGATATTGTTGTTCTCATTTGCATTTACATTGGCATTTCGGCCTCTCCGTGGAACTAGAGGTAAGACCTCATCTTGTTCTAGATCCTCTACCTCCTCTACCGCTGTCACACCTCCTTTTTCCGCCCCCGTGAGGGGTGAAAGAGTTTTTCCAATTAAAGGACAATCAAAACGGGATTTGTTTATTTATTTCAGAGTCGCCACTTGGGAGATTTAGGGTGTCCCAAGTCACCAATTTAATCCCGAATCGAGGAAAAGAATGACACTGTTTAACAGTCCGCGAACCAGAAATCCGGATAAGGAATTCTGTTAACCCGGGAGAAGGTGTTAGGCATTTCCGAATTCTGTGGTTCTAGCACGGTCGCTCAACTGTTGCATTTAGCTATTATCTGATTTTTACATGAATAACCTATGTGCTGATTCTACTTTTTACTGCTTTTACATATACATATTTATTCGAGAGAGTGAACGCCGTTTAAAGTATGTTTCCGGATTGCGCCGCATCAGATGAACCCGCAATCTTAGACACACTCTATTCAACGTTTTAGGATTTGGATTCGGGCCGCATAAAATGCCCACCCATATTTAGGAATGTAATTTACTAAAGTCGCGCTTAAAAATTCTAGCGCGTTATTATCTTTTGGGAGGGACGTGAAATTCGCTAAACGGCCCTTCCCAACTTCTAAAAAAATTTCTTAAACCTTTACTGAGGGTCCTGCAATTTTTTATTATTATTATTTTTTATTTGTTTTTTATTTGACGAAGCTCGTCTCATTTATTTATTTATTTATTTATTAAAAGGAAGGAAAGTAACTACATTTCTATTTTTATTTGTCTCTAAATAAAGAAAAATCCTGGTTAATTACATACTAAAAAACCGTAACTTATTTAATTAATAGATTACAACAGATGCTAACGAAAATTATACTTGAACTTGCAAAAATGGAAAATTGTTTCGCGCCTTATTTCATAAGCTAATGTTACTAAAAAAAGAATTATGTATATATAAAAAAACGTACAAGATTGACTAACGTTACTACAATTAGCCATTGTTAACTGTGGTGAGGTTAACTAAATTATCAAAGCTATAGACTAATTCATTAACCCTAATGGATTCGCAATTTAACTATACTAAATGCTTATTGAAACTACTCTACATTAGTGTAAGTATACTTAATTATTAATACATAAAATTATCGACTACGACCTTTATTTATTTATTTATTTATTTATTTACTTTTATTATTATTATTGGAGCTATAATGTTGACACTACCCAAACACCTTACATTTACATTTTTATCAAGTCCACAATCTATCTATGTGAGATTATTTGTAATATGAATTAATGCCAATATTGATGAGAGTATAATCACTTAAGAGGACTAATGGAAATTAGTTTTAACCATCTAAACGAAATACTAATCGGGTTTTGACTAAGTACTCTTATCTCGTTTATGGACTACTTGAATATATGCATGGAAACAAACAACTAACTAAAGATACGCGGCTTATCATGATTTACCCCATTAATCTGACAAAATTGAAAGGATCATGTTATATCAGCGCATGACCATTTATTCGATTCCTTCTCTTTTCAGTCCAATTAAAAAAAAATTAAAACAATTCACAAAGAAAACAGCTGAATAGACGAGATTGTCTACTATCTACTTTATTGAAGCAGTTGGATTTTATTGCTGCATTTCAACTTCAAAGCTCTATCACTACAAGATTCGAATGTGTACCTGGAATTCGAATTAAAAAATAGAGAAAAGAGGTCAGGAGCAACAATGTACAGCAGTAGCACAGCAACATAATCCCACAGCAAATAACAGCAACAAAACCAGCGATAACCAGTGTAACAATGGTCAGAACCAAACTGAAAAACCCCGGAAAGCCTGACTGAAAATTTAGTAGCACTAAACGCAATCCACAGAAAGCAGTAACAAAGTTCTGATTTCAGTAGTAAAGAAAAGGACCTCACTTTCAATTTTTAGCTCTCAAAGACTGACTTTTAATTTTGAAAAATTAGCCTATTTCTCACTTTGAAGTTCTAAAAAAAATTCCTCTCCAAATTTTTCAGTCTCCTTCTCTATATCAACTCCTCCTATTTATAGGCTAGAACTAAACATTATTTATTCAAAGTTTTCACTTTCAGCCTATATATTCCCTCCTATGTGCATCTATACACTTTTATCATTAATCTCATGCTTATTTTCTGATTTTCCACCCTTAAAGATACCAGACAGAGTGTATTCTGCACTACTAATTCCCTTTTCATTAAATAATTCATTAATTTAATTATACACTAAATATTCAACTGGCAGACTACTAACACTAAACATTTTAAATCTTTTAACACCCAAAAATACCCCTGAAAATCCCCTATTATTATTGTCTTGCCCTCACTCTTAGCAATCTGTATTTAAACCTCTCTGATTTACAATTACACCAAATCACTACACAGCTACAACCAATCCTTAAGTCAAATTCACACAAAAGATTCAAGCATCAAAACAGACCTACGAAGTGATTCATGTTGTATTCGTCCAAACAAAGCAGTCATAAACTAACTATTCGACGAAGTTGTTCAAATCGAATGTAGTTTATAACGCACACTCAAACAAACCGAAGAAAGACCTTGACCAAATAAAAAGGTCTTGAAGAAGAAGGAGAACTAATGAACAAGACAAGATTACAAAATAACACTTTAAACAAAGAATCAATAATCCGAAAAATAGAATGAACAAAACAAGATTATGAACAACACTTAAAACCAAAAAACATAAAAGAAAATAAATCAAATGAACTAAATAATCTTGAAAGAAAAGTCTGACACTTGAACGAACCCAAGTCGAACTCGGAGTTGAACTATTGGAGGTCGAACGGACGGTTTTGTGGACGTCGAAAAAGGACGAAGCAGAAGCTGGTCGTTTGGCCTATGGCGGACTAGATAGAGGGACGAGGGTGTCATGAGGAGTAGCAGCGGCAGCAGCTGGGTTAGCTGCTGCCATGGTCGACGTGACAGTGGCTGGGTTTGGTCGTGAGGAACAGCAACGGGTGGTGGTGAGGAGCAGCTGCGGGTGGTGGTGAGGAGCAGCTGGGCAGCGGGGTTTGGTGGTGAGCAGCAGCGGCATCAGCTGGACGACGGGGAGCAGCAGCGGCGTCGCAAACAGTGGGGTGTTGGCGAGGAGCAGCTGGGCAGCGGGGTTTGGTTGGACGTGAAGAAGGAGCTGGTTTCAATGGAGGAAGAAGGCGAGTTACTGGTTTTTTCGGCGACGAAAAGGGTCGTTTTCTGGTGGTCGCTGAGAGGTTTGGAGGCGGGGAAGACGATGGGGGAATTGGGCTGGTTATCGCGACTGGTTTTTAGTCGTTCGAAATCCTGAAGAAGATGAAGCCTTAGGGTTTTCTTTCTAGGGTTCCTCCTTGTTTTCTTTAGGAAGAAGAAGATGAAGTCAAAGTGTTTTCTCCCTCCCTTCCAAAATCAGTCCGTGTTTTTTTTTGTATTTTCTCAAAGAATATGGACCTCACGTGTGTAGGGGTCCAAGACTTGTGTCCCCCATGCGCGGTGGGGTTCCCCGTGTGTGGTTTTCCGTCCGTGTTCCCCACGCGTGTCCCCCATGTGTGGTGGACTCGGATTATTACGGGCTAGGTCCGAAAATAAGGCCTAAAAACGGGTAGTTTGAACCCAAATATTATTCTTTGTCCAGACCCGAGAATAGAACACGATGTTATTCAATTAATCCTATGCAAGCGAAATAACTACAAAAATACGACTAAAACAAACTATTTTTTTTAAAATAGCTACAAAGCATAAATAAAACTATTTTTGTCATTTTCGTTTTTATATAAAGATAAAATATAAAGTACTATTTTTTGTATTTTTCAAGATTAAAATGGCTACAAAACGTTAATAACTCTTTTTTTTTATAATTTTCGAAATTATACAACGATAAAAATATAAAATACTATTTCTATATTTTTAAGTTTAAAATGACTACAAAACATTAATAAAACTACATTTTTTATAATTTTCGAAATTATATAAAGTACAAAATTAGGTAATATTTTTTTTGTATTTTTTCAAATTTATGGGAAATACACAAACTAAAATTACATATATATTTTTTGTAATTTTTCTTTTGCGAAGAATAAAGTAAAATAGTCAAAATAGCTATATTAGACTCAATTCAAATATTAACGTTTTGTAGCCCTCTTTTTTTTCTTTTTTTTTTGATAAAACTAAAATTCTAAATTGAGCTACAAACTAAATTAACTCCAAAAATACTAATTAAACTCCTAACAACAATTATCATACACAATTAAACACCAATTAAAACAAAATTGCATAATTTGACATTAAATGCTAACAATGCAAGATATTCCTATTTTTTGTGACTTTCATTTTTGCAAAACAAACTTAATTAAATACTAAACGAAAATGTGATATTTTTTATATTTTTATTAATTAAAACAAATAAACATGCACTCATAAAAATACAAATAATTATACAAAATACCACAAAAACAACAAAAATTGCACACAAAGGAAAATTGTTTTATTTTGAATTTTTGGGAGTAATTCTTTCATAGGGAAAAAATCACGTGCTTACACCCGCTATCACATTGCCGAGAGGGTCATTTGCATTAAGAGCCATTTGTACCTAATTGATCGACACAAATAAAATTAGTAAACAAGAAGGAAAGAGAAACAAAACACAAAACTAAATAAACAGATAGTGAACACCGTAAGCTCCCCGGCAACGGCGCCAAAAAGTGATCGCTGTCAACTCGACGCTACACTAAGGTAGGAAGAGCGGGTCGCAATAGCTTTTACCCGATATGTGGGTCGAGATCGATTTCCTCAGGGAGCTAGTAGTGGAGTTGGATTGTCTGTCTAGCCTTGAGATATGTTTTGTACTCCTAATGTCACTTCAAACATTTTTGGGTTTTCGAATTATAACTATTTTTATAAAACTATTGATTAACACTAAATTATGCTACGAGAATATTGCTAAGTTGTATCTAATGGGAAGAAGGGCACTAGGGTCGTGACACTACCTAGGTGGCTAATTGACGGGTAGATATTACTAAGGTTCGATTGACATAATTGGGGCTTATGCTATGACCGTTGCACAATTTTACCTACTCTCACACCTCTCGGTAGAGAGAGTGATTTTGCCCAATTGACTCTCGAGATACCAAATGGGTAGGCAAATTACACCAAGAAACTAGGGTTCAAGTAGGGTAATTACTCTCTCGAGGTTTAACCCGTTAATTGGAACTATCATTTCTCATGAGTCCATCCCAATTCCTTGTTGGGTCAATTTTGGGGTCATAGGCTCTCTTTCTCAAGAAGATTTAAATCCACAAAGCTTGAATTAGTGTTTGCAACCACCAATTCTAGATTAAAACATAAAATCAACATCAAATAGCAAACACCCACAGTCAATCTAACACTAGATGGCAACACCCATCAATTACCCACACTAGGGTTGAGCCACAACCCTATCTAATGGGTTTAGCTACTCATGCTAGATAAAGAAATTGAAGAAATAGATGAAGAACTAAACATATTAATTAATTGCTAAAATTAAACTACAAGAATCTATCGTAAATGTAAAGCAAAAGTGCCAAAAATGGCTACAAATCGTTCTCAGGAGCACAGCTCACGTCTGAATACAAAAGATTACCAAAAAATGGTAAAATGTTCTATTTATATTAGGCTGGAAAAACTGGACAAAAATACCCCTGCGGGTCAGTGGGAGCTGCACTAAATGGACCGCCGCCACACTGGGTTCTTTGACTTTGACTTGTGCTTCTCTGAACATGGACTCCGCGGACCGCGTAGAATGGACTGCGGCCACAGAGGGAGCTGGCGCGGTCCGCACAATCACGACCGCGGACCGCATGGCGTTGGCTTTGCAAACTTTCATCTCTCTGAATCTCATGACCGCGGACCGCACAAAAGAGTAGTGTGGCCGTGGAGCCTTCACCGCGGACTGCGAGATGTGTACCGCTGCCGCGTTGCGTCTAGCCTGGTTTACCAACTCTCTGAACCACCTAGTGCGGCCGCATTCAACTTTGCGCGGTCTGCACTAGGCCTTCTTTCCTTAGATTTCTTGGTCTTTGATACTTGAGCAAGTTTCACTCCTTTTTGAGCCGATCTTTAATATTTTGTCACTTTGTCGATCAGACCTGCAATCAAGCACAACTTATGAGCCTTTTAGTACTATTTTGTAACAATATATGATCAAAGCATAGGCAAGTAGGGGCATAAAACATGTTAAAATCCTAACTTATCACACATGCGTGAACAGTAAACCCGAAAAAATTCTGGACAGAATGTAACTTCTTTCTACCAAATTGGAGCTCGGGGAGAGGCGATTTACGGGAGATTTTTAGAGAAAACAATGGGGTAAGTATTCTTAACTTAATTTTGGTTAGATTACCCGAATCTATTACTAGTTTTGGCATTAAATCTGTGAATTTAGTTGGAAGAGTTTGAAAATACTCTCGGATAGATTTGAGGACTTGAGGGTCAAAATGTTATCGAAATTTAGTAATTTTGGTATGGTTAGACTCGTGGTTGGATGGGGGTTCATATTTCGTAATCATTGTCGGGTTCCAAGACGTGGGCCCCATGGGCGAATTTTTAGTGCAATTTCGGATTTTTAATGGAAAATGTAGAATTCCATGTGGAATTAATTCCTATATTTATTGACTGAATCAAATTATTGTAGCTAGATTCGAGGCATTTGGAGGTCGATTTGAGAGGAAAGGGCATTGCGGAGTAGGATTTTGCGCGAATTGAGGTAAGTAACGGTTATAAATCTGGTCCTGAGGGTACGAAACCCCGGACATTGTGTCGGATGACTATTTTGGAGGTGACGCACATGCTAGGTGACGGGCATGTAGGCGTGCACCATAGGGATTGTGACTTGGTCCGTCCCGTGAGACTGTGGAATTAATTGGCCTACTGTTTAATACATGTTCCCTCTGTTTTCATAGAAATTGACTGTACTTCATGTTAGAAATCATGTTTAGGCCTTATGTGATCACTGTTGAGACCTGCGACGTCGTGTACTTGCTGAATTAGCTGTTAATTGTTGTTTTGTAGTCAGTCATAACTTTTCTTGCTTATTATGCCTCCGTCTGTTACTGTTCGTTGTTGATATATGATATTACTTATGTTTGGGCCAGTTAAATGATTTCTGAGAGCCCAAGAGACTGGAGAGATTGATGACTAAGTGAGGCCAAGGGCTTAAGTATGAGGTTGTTGATACTGTAGCATGTGAGTTGTCCGTGCAGCACGTGAGTCGTCCGTGCGGATCCAGATATTATTATAGCACGTGAGTTGTCCATGCAGCACGTGAGTTATCCATGCGGATCCAGATATTATTATAGCACGTGAGTTGTCCGTGTAGTGTATAGCGCTTGGGTTGAAGAAGCCCCTCCGGAGTCTGCACACCCCCAGTGAACGCAATCGACTATATATATATGGATCGGGCTCCACACCGCAGCGGTTATTATGAGGTACCTGCTGAGTATGAGTGCTGATTGATGAGAGTTGAGTCATGAGGGACTGAGAGGTTTGCCCGAGGGGCTATATAACATACATACGAGTGATGTTTTGCCCGGGGGGCTTGTTTTGTGAAATTTCTGTCTTCACTCATCTTCATACTGAGCCTCTATTAAAAATGTTAAACAAATGTTTTGAACAACTTTCATTGGAACTGGAGTTTTTTTTTGCGAGATGTTTGGAATTAAATTACTGATTTGGTTTTGTTATTTCCACTGAGATTTTTAAATTATGAGATGAGCTGAGTAACTGTTGCCTTGAGGGGCTGTATTTGTTTTCAGTTAATTGCTGCACTTAGTTGCTATTTATCCTTGTCGTACATATTTATGGAGTATTTGATATCTGGTTTATTTGAGTACGCACTGATGAAACTTAAACGGTTAAATTGAAAGTATGGCTATTCTTATTGAAAGTTATTGAGATAACTGTATTTGCATAGCTCGTCACTACTTCTCAGTTCCTTATTTATTTTTGTTACTTACTAAGTTGGTGTACTCACGTTACCCCCTGTACCTCGTGTACAGATCTAGAAACTTCTGGTCATGGTGGTTGTTGATTGAGGAGTCAGACTCAGGAGACTATTGAGGTAGCCGCATGGCGTTCGCTGACCTTGACTCTCCTTTCCTTTTATATTCTACTATTTTATATTTTCAGATAGTGTTTATCAGTCAGATGTTGTTATCATTTAGATGCTCATGCACTCAGTGATACCGGGTTTTACGGATGGATTGTACAGTAATTTTGCAGTTATATTCTATTTTTTAAAAAAAAGGATTTCTTTAATATTAACTGCTTCCGCCTTTATTTAAAAGTTCTATTGTGTTGAGATGTCGAGTTGAGGCTTGCCTAGTTCCACGATAGGCTCCATCACGACAGGTGAGATTTTGGGTCGTGACATATACCCATCAAAACTCTTTTCCTTCTCCAATATGAGACAATATCCCTTTGTCAAAGAAGGAAATTCAAAAATTTTATTTTTTCCTCCCTTTCCCATTCACTCTACTTTCAGCTCTAACAAGCTTAAAATCCAACATAATGTTATTTGACTATTGAGTTATCAGTTTGGTTTCGGTTTGCCGAATTTTATTAATGGTTTAACCGATAGCCCAATAAGCTATAACAAAATTATAATTTTACTCATTAAATATATAAAGCCACCTTATGGGTTCATTCTTTCAATTCTCTCGCCAGTTATTCTTCATCTTCAGACCTTAATCCTTAGAGTAAGTTTTAAACTTTTCTGAATTTCTCATCTTAATCTAATCTTCAATTAAGATTTTTAATTTTAAACTTTAAAAAATTAATTGTTTAGATTTTTGGTTTTTTCTATTTATTTCTTTTGTTGCATTGATTCTTTAGTATTTACAAGATTAGAATTTTTTTTTTGTGAATTATGTCCGCCTACAGTGAGATAATTAAGAAGATTAGATTGTTGAATGTCTTATTCCTTACTCCGACGAACTTATAACTTTAAAAGTTGAGATCATTCATTGTTTTCAAATGCAAATAATTTTTTTTTCTAAAGTTAAGATTTAATCGCTCTTTTCTTAAGAACAAAATTCAATTCCTTTCTCTTAACAGTATGATCACGATTTTTTTAATAAAAAAATGAACTTTTGGATGCTTTTTATTATTATCGGGTAAACCGATAACCGAACTGATAAGGATCGATAACCGTCTAACCAATACCTGATACCTGATATCTTATCGATTTGGTTATCGCTTTAACATATTTATAAATCGATAATCAATTTGTTGAACTGATAGCATTCACAATCGAACCAAAGCAACCAATGACCACCCTTACTTAGTGTAAAGGATTAAATGATGCACCGATTATTGGGTCGGGTACTATAAAAATGTAGATATTCTCACATCGGATGAGATGGGGTCATTGGTCTCATTATATGGTCTTGAGCAATCGACCCTCTTGAGCTAGCTTCTGGGATTTAGCTAAGCCCAAAGTCCATTTTTCTAATATGGTATGAGAGTCAGCTTCGCCCCATATTATATTATCGAAGCTCCAAATATTCAATTCTAGGCATGCGGGATGTGTTGATGTTCCCATATCGAATGGGGATGGGATCATTGGTCTCCTTATATTATTTTGGACAATCCTCACTTCTTGAGCTATTTGGGATTTAGCTACGCACAAGGCCCATTTCTTTAACAATACCTATATTGAAAAATATTAACCAAGAAAACAATGGATGAAGGCCTAAAATATATTAAAAATTCTTTTTTGAAAGAGATATTTGCTCATCCTCAAGATTGTTATTAGATTAATTGTAAATAGCTCTAGTGAATATAACAAGTCTTTAAATTTCTATACTAAGCAAATAATAGAGAATTTTTTCTCCACAAAGCAAGAACTATCGACTTGATCTTTTATATATAGAAGAAATAAATTTAGAGAAAGGTAGGTATTACAAGAGGAAAAGGTTGTTTTTGTTAGAATTTGTTTCAAAATGGAAGACCAGTTATAGTTATATAGACTGTCAAAAGGTTGCCATGAGAGCAATCATGTTTGAGCTAGACGCGGCTGGATGAGAGAAGAAAACAGTTGGACAAAATGAATATTTTTGTATTAATCGTATAGCTACAATATTAATACACTTGTACTAACCGACTAAAACTATCTTATGTACAAATTGCATAACTACCCCTAACTAATATTGTAACTACTTAACCAACTTAATGTCTATATCCTCAACACTCTACCTCAAGTTGTGTAGTGTCAACAAGTTGAACATTCTCACCTTGGATAACAGGAAATCATGTAGTGCTTTCCCTAGTCCTTTTGTTAACACATCTGCTATCTGCAAGTCTGTGAAAATGTGTTCTATTATTTTATTTGGATGAGGCCTTGCTGTATTTTTTCTCAAAAGAAATGAAAGTTTATCTCGATATGTTTGGTTCTCATGATAAATGGGAATTGCAGCAATTTGAATTGTTGCTTTACTGTCACAATGCAGTTTCACTGGTAGCTTCAAGTCCACATTCAACTCCTTGAACAATCCTGCCAACCAAACTATTTATGCAAGTGTATTGGCCATACTCATGTACTCTACTTCTGCATAACTCCTTGATATTGTACTTTGTTTCTTAGATTTCAAAGAAATGAGGGAATCACCCAACTTTACCACAAATCCACTTACTAATTTTCTAGTCATTGGACATGTGGCCCAGTCTGCATCACAGTGGACTTTGAGTTGTTTGGATGGTTTAGAAGGCAACAGCATTCTCAATCCTGGTGCATTCTTCAAATATCTCACAACCCTCAGTGCTCCTTTTATGTGTGACCTCTTTGGTTTATGCACGAATTGGCTTAAATTCTGAACAACATAACTGATATCTAGCCTTGTCATAGTTAGGAACAGTAGTTTCCCAACTAATTTATGGTAGCTACTTGGATCTTTTAGCAACTCATCATCATTCAGATTTTGGTTAAACTCTACACTAGTGAGCCTTTGACTTGTGTGTAATGGTGTGCAAGCTGGCTTGGATCCTATGAATTCAAGTTCAGTGATGAGCTCAAGAGTAAACTTCTTTTAACTGACTAGAATATCATGCATGTTCCTAGAAATTTCAAGACCAAGGAAGTATCTCATCTTCCCCAGGTCCTTGATCTTGAAATGATGTTGGAGCAGGTTTTTAGCCTCTTGTACCAACTAAGAAGAAGAGCATGTGATTAAGAGGTCATCTATATAGATAAGGATTATGACCAAGTTAGAACCAGATTTCCTACTAAAGCATGAGTAGTCAAGATGACTCTACACAAAACCTAAGGATGATAAAGTCTCACTTAGCTTTAAATTCTACTGTCTAGATGCCTTTTTTAGGCCATACAGTGATTTTTGAAGCTTACAAACTTTAAGAGGCTCCCTCTCACCTAGAAGACTAGGAGGAAGAGTCATATATACTTCCTTCATCAGATAACCTTGAAGGAATGCATTAAAGACATCCATTTGGTGTAACTTCCAACCATTCATAGCAGTTAGTGACAATACAATCCTCCTTGTGACCATCTTCACTACAGGAGAAAAGGTCTCTTGATAGTCAAGACCCTCCGTTGGTGTGTATACTTTGGCTACCAAACAAGCCTTATATCTTTTCACCTCTCCTCTAACATTATACTTTACTTTATATACCTATTTACACTGTATAGCCTTTTTTCCGCTGGTAAGGGAACCATACTCCATGTGTGGTTATCCTGCAAAGCCTGCAACTCTTGATCCATTGTAGCTATCCATTTTGGATCCTAGAAAGATTCAACATATGATGTAGGTCGTGCAACAGCTGAGAAGTTACATAGTACCTTGAATAATATGGGGACGGTGAGGCATAGGACATATAGGCAGACATAGGATAGCTAGATCTCAAAGCAGCCGAAGGACCAGGTCTTGGCACTCCATGCACAAATCCATTCAGTTAGGTAGGTGGTTTAGAGGTTCTAGTAGACTTTCTTGGACCTTTTTCTGGTATGCCAAATGAAGGTGGCATAGATATGGGAGGAACTAGCACTTCGTAAGGAGAAGAATCCTGCATCTCTGAGGCTTTAGGAGATGCAATAAGAGGTCCAAGAGATGTAAAAGCTGCAGCTTTTGAACCAGTATCTGCCTCTGAACCTTCTGGATTAGGATCTATAATGAAGGCATCGTCATCATCAACAAACTGCTCAATAATAGGTTCCTTAGTTGTGGATGTTTCTGCCTTGAAAGGAAACATGTACCCTTTGAAGGACATATCTCTGCTCATAAAAAAGGTTTTATTAGTGAGGCTATACAACTTATGGCCCTTTTGAGTAGACGAATACCCCATATGGACTGCTGGCTCTACTCTAACTCCAAATTTATCACTTCTATTAATGACACTGGCATAACATAAGCTCCCTAGCACCCTAAGATGATGCAATTTAGGTTGTCTGACATAGAACACTTCAAAAGGAAACTTCCATGTTAGGGCAGTCAATGGTATTTTGTTAATCAAATAGACTGTATTTTTGCATATAAAGGACCCAGAATTTCAGAGGAATACTTCCCTGAAACTTGATGGCTCTGGCAACTTCAAGAATCTGTATCTGTTTCCTCTCCACCAATCCATTTTGCTGAGGTGTGTAAACACAGGAGCTTTGATGAACAACACCTGTAACCTTAAACAAGTCTGTGCAATGATAATTTAAGGACTTTGTCCCATTATCTGACCTGAACACTTTGATTGCACTATTAAACTTAAGTCTTTATAAGAGACATGAAATCCTTCATTATAATAGGTACATCACTTTTGAGCTTAATCAAAAATATCCAAACCATCCTACTATAGTCATCTACCAAAGTGAGAAATTATCTATTCCCATCATAGGTAGGTATTTTATAAAGACCACATACATATTCATGTATCAAATCAAATGCTATAGAAGTTGTACTAGTGCTTTGTGGAAAATGAAATCTTGTTTGCATTGGTAGAGGGCAGACGGGGCAAACAATGTTGCTATGCAACTTATTGTGCTTTACTATATGCATTTGTTGTAGAACTTTATGAGGTATGTATCTAAGTATCCTATGCCATAACTCTTCTTTATTAGTCATACATCGTGCTGCTGAAGTTTGTATCCTGTCCTTGTCATTGTGAGACCAATGATAGAGTTCTCCTTTCAACCTACCAGTCCCCTTCACCTTCCTAGTGTGAAGGTTCTATATAAGATAGAAATCAAGAAAGAATAGCATACGTCAATTAAATTCCCTATTTAATTTTGATACTAACAGTAGATTATGCTTAAAGCCTGGGATACACAGTATATTAGACATGACTCCTTGATCTAACTTAGACCTTCCTACACAATAAATGGCCAAGCTATCCCCATTTGGCAGATGAAATTTTCCACCATCACATTTAGTCTACTTTTAATCTCAGAAATCATTTTAGAATTTGAAACCATGTAGTATGTTGCACCTGTATCTACTATCCATTTATCATGTTATGCTTTACTTTCAGTAGAATTAGTTACAGTAGCTACATTTGCAAGCACAAAAGGACCAGTTATATCTGCTGCATTAGTTGATGGTTCAGGTGCATTATCCTTATGAAGCATTTTCAGGATCTGGTCATAGTGGTTTCGGGGTAAATGGCATCTTCAATCCAGCTGCATATGCCTGAGGTCTATTGTTATTTGTACTTCCATAAATAGCAGGCAATCTTGTATACCCTACCTTGTTGTGATAACCACCAAGACCAGGTGGTCTTATAGCTCCATGACTTGCGTGCCGTGTGTTCCCCATGTTTTGATGTTATGATGCAGAATTACTAAAATGCACTGAGTTTGCAACCTTCTTCCTCCTCCCTTTGAAATTTGTTGGACACCCAATCAACTGATAGTAATTCTCCTTATTGTGTCCTTTCATTTTACAATACTCAAATTGTATATCGAAAGTCCTTCTAGGTTTCTGAATATGAGATCCTTTGGTACTCCAAAGAGCAGTGATATCATTACCCTCAACTAGTGAATTGAAACCTGCAGAATTGTGCCCTGACGAACCACCTCTTTAAGTCTCATCTTCAATAGCCATAGCATATGCTTGATTCAGAGTGGGTTCAATAGACTTCATGAGATTTGTCGTCTTGCCTGACTATACGAGTCATTCGGACCTCCTAGAAATTAAAATAACCTCTGTTGAATTAGGTGATCAACGTGGTCCTTAACAGAGTTTGGAGGTGGCATTATTGCATCAAACTCTCCCCACAACTCCTTCAATTTTGTGGAATATGTAAAAACATAATCAGTACCTAGAGAAATTATTGTAATTTCCCTATGCAGCTGATAGATCCTCATGTGATTAACTTTGTCAAACCTTTCTCGAAGGTCCTCCCATACTGCTTGTGGATTTGATGCATACACTATACCACTGAGTAGATCTGGTGAAATAGTGTTCATAATCAATGAAAGGACTATAGCATTACATATTTCCCATTCCTCATGCAATGCTATCGGAAACGAAGCCTTAGTGTATTTACCGGTAACAAACCATAGCTTTCGCTTGGCCTGGAGTGCAATCCTCATCGATCTTCGCCACAAGCCATAGTTCTCAGATCCCTTGAGCTGAACTAGAATTAGCACTGAGCTTGGGGTATAGATAGAACAAAGGATGTGTGTGATCTATTTTGTTTTCCCCCATTCCTTAAATGAAAAAAAATCTAATCACAAAAATAAATTGCAAATGTCGGATTTTGAGAAATCAGCTATTTTCTAACTGAGCACTAGCTCTGTAATTGAGCACCTGAGAAGCATATGCAGATCTCCTCGCTCTGATACCATGTCAAAAAGTTGTCATGAGAGTACTCATGCTTGAGCTAGACGCAGCTGGAAGAGAGAAGAGAACAATTGCGCAAAATGAATACTATTGTGTTGATCGTATGGCTACAGTATTAATACACTTATACTGACCGAATAAAACTAACTCATACAAATTACGTAATTATCCTTTACTAACATTGTAGCTACTTAACCAACTTAATGTCTATATCCTCAATACAAACAAAGGTATTTACAAAATTAGTGAAAGGATAAACCATTTCATTTAAGACACGTCTTCTAATTTGAGCTCGCACAGCTGCCTCTAGATTATTGTACTACTTATAATTGAATACACACATAATTTACTCCCATTTCGCAAGATAATAGCTGATTAGTGTTAATTACTACACACTCATGACCGATTTAAAATTTTGGAACACCTCTGCACAGGGACAATAAGTAATAGATGAAGGTTTAAATAACCAAAATAGTTGTAAAGATCATGTTGCTTTGCTTCTTAGAAAGTTACGTTTCATTTGATGATGAATGATGATAAAGAATTATGCAAATAACAAGTAACATGTTCATTTTCTTCTGCGCTGGTGTAGCCTGGTTGACATACACCGGCTTAACCTACATCATAAGGCGCAACATATTTTTGTTGAGGCTTATAGATAAAGACTCAGGTATAGGTGTCTCTAATCACAGGAATGATTATATTTGGTGAAACAGATAATGTCATGTCCACTTATGTGCTATCTCTTATAGTCTTATTGAGTGTGTGTATATTACATACAAATACCTCAGTGCTGTTAGATGAGGATATTATTTCTGCTTTTGTACGTTGTCTTCTGTCACAAGCTATGTAATTACTAATTAGTAAAACTAGATTTCTACTTTCTAAATAAAATTTGATTATACGCGAGCTCCAACCACTTTCTCCCAATTATTCATTGATTTCGATAACCAAATAAAGCATCATCAACTTGACCATACGTCAAAGTCTATCGTAAATATAGCAAATGCCCCATAACTCAAGATATCAACTCCCTATCTATATCTTATTCTGTCGTGTGCCTTCTATTATGCTAAGTTTTAATTCTTGCAAAACATAATTTAATTTACAGTAATTCATTTTTTATTCATGTTTACTACCATCACTTCCCATTAGCTCCACTATAAGTCCTTTTAAAAAATTGGTGTAGTCATGTCCCAACCTGCTAAAAGGATCATCTTGCCCTGCTCCACTAATTTTTTTTGCCTACTCATTTGACATCCCTAACGTGCATTTGTCATGTACACAAGCGTATTTAGAATTTGAACTCTATAATTTAATCTCTAGTATTCTTAGCATTGAACACATTGTATTTTAAAAGTTATGGGTTCATATTCCTAATTTTTGTAATTTTTTGGTGAATTTTTACACATAAATTTATGTTCCGTAGCGAAAATACTGAGTTCAATTGAACCCGACACTCCTTCACTGCATCCGCCCCGAACACATCGTCATGAACTGATTGTTTGCCAATCTTTTTCATAACTTGCTCATCAAATTAGTCAAACAAAAACATACGAACATTATTGTTCCGCTTCCGGCAAAAACAGAAGGAAAAAGAGCTTGTCGAAGAATAATGGAATAGGACATTGTTGCACTTTAGGACACATATATAGTAATTAAATCGGTGGGAAATGGAATTAAAGGACAGGGAACCCAAAAATAAATATCATATTATTACTCACTCCGGTCCAAAATAAGTTCTTTTTTGGCCTTTTTTTTGTGATCCAAAATAAATGATTTTTTCAAATTTTAAGAACGAATTAATTATTATTTTTCTACATTGCCCTTGGAGTAAATAGTATTGAAGTATGTGTTATGAGTATTTATGTAAAGAGATAATAAAAATTAATATGATTAATTTCATTGCTAATTAATGTTATGAACTTTTTAATCTGTGTGAAAACAGCTAAAAAATCACTTATTTTCGATAGGAGGAGAAATGTTCTTGAGTCAGCCGCATAACTTTATATACATGAAAAGCCAATATATTCTCTAAAGTCACTATTATGATTGGACGACTAACTTCTACGTGAAAAGCAACCATCATTACCCTATAATATATTCGAAGCTTTATTATAATTAGTCATAAGAATATATTTGATGTCACCCCAACCCGCAATTTTATCACTTATTATTTATTAATTCTTGAATTATCGCTTTCAAAAAACCCCGTAACTCTGATGTTGGCTCGTTTTCCCATCCCATCAATTCACATTAATTAGGCAAAACGTAATTAATGCACCGCAGTTCTATCAAAAACCAATGAAGCAAACTACCAAGGTTAATATTACACCCAATGACTTTAAAATGAATGATTTTAATTTGTTTGACCCTTGATAATTCCATAGGCAACTCTTTAAGGTAAAAAGTAAAAAGTGTTAGTCCATGGGTCAAGCGAAGGCCAATATTTGTTAAAGTTAAAGTTAAAGTTAAAGTTAAAGTTTTGCTCATACAACAAGTAAGGTAAAAAAAAATCAAGAATGACACTGAAATGTCCTATTAATGCAAATCACCATATCCTAAGGTGGTCGGAGCCCCATGACCAATTTCTAAGTGGGCCCAAATGAGAAATACCTGTTTGATTAAAAGATACTGAAACCTTTTTGATTAAATCAATTAATGAAGATGAAGAGGTAAATCTTAGTCAAACATAATAATCTCCATATCTATAAACAAATCAAAAAATGATGAATAAGATAAAGTAGGGGCGATCAATCTTGTTGTTGTTTTTCATTTTTTCTCTCACCAATCGATGGAGATAATCAGTTTACATAATGTCTGGAAAACTGTTTTGTCTGTCTTTTGCTAAGAATATTATAGAGGAGAGGAAAAGGAAAGAAAAGAGCCCCCCTTCCCCCCCAGGAAGGTTCCCTCCGTATATATAGTTGCATTGTTCCCTGAGTATTGTTCTTTGACTTAGCGGGTACCGTGAGTACGTGGTTTGGAGCAAATCATGGCATTTTTTACTATCCCGCCGCATGGACGAGATCTTAGTTGGGTCGACCATAGCGGTCAGATTTTGACCAATACAGTTAGTCCCTCCGTCTGCCGAGGTCATCTCTTGTCGGGTCTGGCAGACGGATTATGATTTTTACACATCTAAGAGGAATCTGACTATCTACCCTTTGGGCATGACTTTTAGATTCAAGTAATGTAACGACGCTCTTGTGATGCCCTTGAACCGTTGCGGCCGTTTCAGAATCTAAACATCATTTAACTTGAAATGTTGCTCGTGGTTGTTGCCATTATGACACACGTTCCCAGGGGATTGAACCGTTTCATGTCCTATCAGTTTCAATTGGCGACTCTTGGGTTTCGCGCTTGGGGAATTTATGTCTTTTATAAATAGAAGGAAAGCACCATTCGATTGACACACTTCCTTGCCTTTACTTGAAAGAACTTTGCGAATCTTCTTTTCTCCTAATACTTCGGATTTTCGATTTTCTCCGGTTAGGCAGGAGCTTTCGTCTTAGACTCTTCTTTTTTCTTCCATCCCTTTGTTTTATCAAATTGATGCAAATGGCTGGTAATTCTTCTCGTGCTAACCATCCTACCACAACTCCGGTGCCGGAAAGCGATGTTCTTGCCACTGGAAGGGTAGAAGTGGTGGAAGATGAGGGGGTTCCGACGGCGGTTGAGATCTTGCCTCGCCCTGGGAGACCATGGAATGATTTCCATAGTCCCGTCGGGGAGGAGTCAGAACCTGCTCCCTCTATTATAAATAAGGAGGGGATTGCAGAATTGAAGGCCAGGTGGGGAATTCCTCACTACGTCGAAATGCTGCTGGCGGTGGGGATGACATATTCCATTTTGACCGCCCAGGGTATTGCACGTTCTACGCCTATCCCTTTATTGTTGGGTACATGCTTTCTCTCCCTCTCTTGGTGGTAGAGTTTTGCCTCTTTTACGAGGTATGCCCGGCTCAACTTTCGTTGTACCTGTATAAATTATTCCTCATGCTGCTCAAGTTTGCCGAGCTTGCTGGTCGGGAGATCACTTTGAGGCACATGCTCAATATCTTCGCTCCTCAACTCATTCGTGGCACGATAATTCATATGCGCCACCGAGGGACGAAGAGTCTGGTGTTAAAAATAGACGACAAAGCCAACCGTCGTTTCTACGAAAAATTACTTTTATGTGCAGACCGGGCACCTTGTGGCAGATCCTACGGGGTTCCCCGAGAAATGGAACTTTGCACGTAAGTTTCTATACTTTTGGTCGGAATGATGTTTGATCGTTTTCCTTTGGGCAGTACTTAAAGCTATTTTTATTTTTACAGCCGTGAAACTACCCCCTACACCTGTTGATGGTATCCGTGAGTGAGTGAACGCCAACCTTCCTCATACGGCGGGGATCCACACATGGTCGTCCTTCTATGAGAAGTATGGATGCAAGCCCCTTACTGGTAAGTATTATTATTTTCGCTTTTCTCCATTCTTCACCCCCCCCCCCTTTTTTTGACTTTGTTGCTTACGTGATGTTCGCCGATGTCAGGGAGAGTGCGGAGAGTAAGGGCTCTTCCACTAGCATTTTGTTAGCCTACATCATCCGCTCGACCTGCCTCAGGATCTACTACCTGACCTTCATCGAAGGCCGCTTTAGTTGAGTCTGCGGTTGTGGCTGTGCGCACGGAAGCTGCCCCTCGAACTAAAGTTCTGACCCCCGTCACCTACCCAACGGGGGAATCTTCCCGTGCTAAAGATGGGGAGGGGCCATCAAAGAGGCGGCGAGTTGAGTCTGTCTGAAACGGCTCCTTCGGCCGTGGTACATTCAGAGGGTGGTCTCCCATTGACGGGGTCCGAGGCAGGAGTTGATGCTATTCCACCTGCAGAGATAGAGCTAGCCGTGGTGTCCACCCCATCAACGGAGATATAGGCCGCTATGTTTGACCAACGACCTGCCGCGACAAGGAGTTAGAATCCTGAGGCCATTGTTACTGCTTTGGACGGGCATTCATCTTCGGTGCCTGGTCGAGCTTCCTCCTCGGCCGCAGAAAGGGGAAAGGGTGTCGTGGTCGACGACTACGAATTTGAGTCGGATCTCGATCCTGATGACATCAGGATGTTTTAAGAGGTTTTGACCCGTTCGGTGGTTCATGCGGGAGGCCCATCCCATATTCTTGAGATCTCATCGGATATTAATCTTTTGGGGGACACGGATGACCTGGTGTCGCAGCTTGACCTCTTGTGTTCTGCCGCCGAGAGCGGGGCTCTTCGGAATGTTCCTGATATTGATTTGATTCATGAAGTGGCCACTATGGGCTTAAGGATACGTTTTACTTTTCTTTCATGTTCCGTTCATTTTTTTTGGCGATCTGGTCTTAATCCATCTTTTCATTTTCAGACCTACAGGGTGGAAATTGAGAGCGCTCATAGGGCCGATAATCGAGCTAAGATTTTCCTGAAGACGTTGGAGAAATATCGGCGCTATCACAATAAGTTCCATGAGATACACGAGCGGCTGAAGGCAAATCCTGGTGATTGATCCCTCGGCGAGGAATTGGAGAAGAAGGATCAGGAATTGATGCAGGCTATTCACTAAAATAGCGTACTCGAGGAGCAACTTCGTGCAAATGACAAAGAGCTTGAGTTAGGCAAAGGGGTTGCTGCAGAGTGCGAATATCTTCAGGGGAAACTAAGGTCTATGCAATCTAAGATGGATCAGAATGTTATCAGGGTCGAGGCGATGAGTGTAGAGTGAATGGGAAAGTTGACCGAGTTGGAGAGAAAGGTTCTCGGATTGGAAAACATTGAGAGTGCCTGGTCGTCGGCTTTGGAGAAGGCGGCGGCTCTAGAGAACACTATCTGCATCCTCTAATCCATGAAGGAATTGGAGAGGGCGACGACCACACTAAGGGAAGCGAGGCTTGAGGAGCGTATTGGTGAGATCGACCGGGAGGCGTCGACCTTAGGGGTCAAATTTTGATACTCTCGAGGCCGAAAAGGGGCAACTATTGGCTCAGGTCGAATCTTCCTCCGCCGCTGTTCCCCGTCATTTACACGAGCTTTGGGTTCATGCTGAAGCCCAGCAGGACATATAAATGAGTTTGTGTGAGGCAGGCAATGTTTTCGAGGCCGCATATGAAGGAGCGCGGGCGAAGGCACGAGAGGCTCGTGTTAATTTTGGATATGACCCTGCGACACCGGATGCCGATGAGGGTGTTGATGATGAAGGAGGACTTCCTGGAGATGGTGGTGAAGAGGGTGGCAGTGATGGCGCCGAGTGAAAGAATTGTTGTCTTCATTTGTTGTTGTTTTTTTGGTTGTTTATTGTTTTTTCTTTGATTGTGTAAATTTTAGCCGTATGTAATCTGCGGCTGTTTGCACAATAGCTTTGTATAAAGAGGAATTTTTCATTGTTATATGCCTCCTTTATTTCTTTCCTTGTTTGGTTTTTCATAACTCTGGTGCGAAGAAGTAGATCTCTGTGTGGCAAGTTCCCGATTCTTAGGGAATTTGATACCACACGGATTGAGTAGAATTTGGATGACGGCTTAAGCTGTCGGGGCAATTTTTTCAAACTTGTGTTGAAGTACTGTCCCATCACAATTCGTATGGTATCGAACTCTTTTTCTGTTAGCGACCTTAACCGTAGGGATGTTACTTTTGAGCTTATATCGAAGTATTATCCCGTCGTGAGTCCTAGTTTTATTTCCCCCTTTTTTTTATTTAAAATGGCCCTTGACCTAAAGGATGTTACAAACTTTCGTCGAAATACTAATCCGTAATCGTTTGATCGAGGTCAAACTCTTCTCTTTGGCGAAGGCCCTTGGCCTTAAGGGTGTTATTTCGAACTTTCGTCGAAATATTAACATGTCGTTGTTCGATCAAGATCGAACTCTTCTCTTTGGCAAAGGCCCTTGTCCTTAAGGGTGTTATTTCAAACTTTCATCGAAATATGAACCCGTCGTTGTTCGATCGAGGTCGAACTCTTCTCTTTGGCGAAGGACCTTGGCCTTAAGGGTGTTATTTCAAACTTTCGTCGAAATATTAACCCGTCATTGTTCGATCGAGGTTAAACTCTTCTATTTGGTGAAGGCCCTTGGCCTTAAGGGTGTTATTTCGAGCTTTCATCAAAATATTAACCCGTCGTTGTTCGATCGAGGTCTAACTTTTCTCTTTATTGAAGGCCCTTGGCCATAAGGGTGTTATTTCGAACTTTCGTCGAAATATTAACCCGTCATTGTTCGATCGAGGTCTAACTCTTCTCTTTGGCGAAGGCCCTTGGCCTTAAGGGTGTTATGTCGAGTTTTTGTCGAAATATTAACCCGTCGTTGTTCGATCAAGGTCGAACTCTTCTCTTCGGCGAAGGCCCTTGGCCTTAAGGGTGTTCTTTCGAGCTTTCGTCGAAATATTAACCCGTCGTCGTTCGATGAGATCGAACTCTTCTCTTTGGCAAATGCCCTTGTCCTTAAGGGTGTTATTTCGAACTTTAGTGGAAATATTAACTCGTCGTTGTTCGATCGAGGTCGAACTCTTCTCTTTGGCGAAGGCCCTTGGCCTTAAGGGTGTTATTTCGAACTTTCGTCGAAATATTAACTCGTCGTTGTTCGACCGAGGTCGAACTCTTCTCTATGGCGAAGGCCCTTGACCTTAAGGATGTTATTTCGAGCTTTCATCGAAATATTAATCCGTCGTTGTTCGATCGAGGTGGAACTCTTCTCTTTGGCGAAGGCCCTTGGCCTTAATGGTGTTATTTCGAACTTTCATCGAAATATTAACCCGTCGTTGCTCGATCGAGGTCGAACTCTTCTCTTTGGAGAAGGCCCTTAGCCTTAAGGGTGTTATTACGAACTTTCGTTGAAATATTAACCCGCCGTTGTTCGATCGAGGTCGAACTGTTCTCTTTGGCGAAGGCCCTTGGTCTTAAGGGTGTTATTTTGAACTTTCGTCGAAATATTAACTCGTCATTGTTCGATCGAGATCGAACTCTTCTCTTTGGCAAAGACCCTTGTCCTTGTGTTATTTCGATCTTTCATCGAAATATTAACCCTTCGTTGTTCGATCGAGGTCGAAATCTTCTCTTTGGCGAAGGCCCTTCTCCTTAAGGGTGTTATTTCGAACTCTCATCGAAATATTAACCCGTTGTTGTTCGATCGAGGTCGAACTATTCTCTTTGGCGAAACCCTTGACCTTAAGGTTGTTATTTCAAGCTTTCATCGAAATATTAACCCGTCGTTGTTCGATCGAGGTCGAATTCTTCTCTTTGGCGAAGGCCCTTGGCCTTAACAGGTGTTATTTCGAACTTTCGTTGAAATATTAACCCGTCGTTGTTCGATCGAGGTCTAACTCTTCTCTTTAGCAAAGGCCCTTGGCCTTAAGGGTGTTATTTCGAGCTTTCATCGAAATATTAACCCGTCGTTTTTCGATCGAGGTCGAACTCTTCTCTCTGGCGAAGGCCCTTGGCCTTAAGGGTATTATTTCGAGCTTTCATCGAAATATTAATCCGTCATTAGTCCTAGTTTTTTTTGGAGAGTTGGGTATCCTCTGGGGGAGTCCCAATTTTTCTCAACCTCTGCGCTTCCCAGGTAAGTCCCAGTTTGTTTGATCTTATTTCCGTCGAAGGGGGTGGAGTCGGGGAGCATAAGAAGCTGTTGTTTTGCTCACACTCGTATCATGCGCATATTGGAGTTTCCCTGTCAAATCTTTTCGCTTTACGATCTTGAGATGTTATTGGTGGGTGAGACAATGAGTTACACTTTGACCTCGGGGATGTCCCCCTCATCAACCTAATCCCTAAGTCCCTGGGAGGGCTTTTTCGAGACAACTCCTAGTTGAGGGAGAGAGAGTGCAGTTTAAGGGGCGTCATTTTGTAGAAGTTTGGTTGTCAAGTGGACGATATTTCGGTTGTTTTGTAGTGATTTCCCATTCTTCAGTTGAGATGTTTCTTTACTCGCTCGCCCGCGCGACGCTTGTGTTCCTATTTGAGTGAACAACAGAAGGTGGGCCAACATGATATTCTCCTTACCCCGATCCGAGGAGTCGGTAAATGAGGGTGGATCTATAGCGTTGCTCGTTTTGCTTGGCGTTTCAATGGCTGATGGGGCGGTGGCTTCTGAATTTGGCAACCGTATTCAGCTCTCTTTCCCCTCCTTCTTCGTGCATTGGCCCCGCGCGGTTTTAGGCTTGCTTTGGCTGGTTCCTGGGCTGCCCAGCGTGCAGGGGAGGATGTTGGTTGTAGCTTCCGCTTGCATATAGCATTATGATCTAGGTTGACGTATTGGGTGATCATGTTTACGGGTTTTGATCTGGAAGAGACTAGGAAATTTCACTAAGAAATCCCCACAGACGGCGTCAAATTATTTGACGGAAAGATACTGGAACCTTTTTGATTAAATCAATTAATGAAGATGAAGAGGTAAATCTTAGTGAAGCATAATAAACTCCAGATCTATAAACAAATCAGAAAATGATGAATAAGATAAATTAGGGGCGATCAATCTTATTGATGTTTTTCATTTCTTCTCTCACCAATCGATGGAGATAATCAGCTTACATACTGTCTGAAAAATTGTTTTGTAGAGGAGAGGAAAGGGAAATAGAAGAGTGCCCCCCTCCCCCCGTTCTAGGAAGGTTCCCTCCATATATATAGTCATGGAGTCCTTTCCACGTTCTTGGGTCAATGCATCTCCATACCACGTCCGTTATCGCCATTCCCTGAGTATTGTTCTTTGACTTAGCGGGTACCGTGAGTACGTGATTTGGAGCAAATCATGGTGTTCTTTACTATTCCGCCACCTGGAGGGGATCCTAGTTAGGTCGACCATATCGATCAGATTTTAACCAATACAATACCCAAATATACCAAAGGTAGCCCAGTGGGAAGTGGCGGGTTACATCCCGTGAGGGACATGTGAAAGTGCAAATCTTTTTCCTTTCAGTTATTTCTATGACTTGAGTCCCAAGACTTTGACCTCTCAGTGTCTGATGAGAGCTTTGACTGTAGAAGCCATCCATATCATTTATTTATTTTTAAAAAAAATCTTTGAGGTAAGCAAAAAAACAAGAGCAAGAAGTTAATAGAAGCATCACCAGCTAGCTGCATACCACCGCCTTGTATTCCCTTTAGCTGCTTCACTTACCTAATAAGTTTTTAAAATTAGTTCCTATATTTCCAAAGCTAGCTAGAGCAGTTCTTATAAGTATTGTTTAGAGTTTTTAAATTTGAAACATCTTTTTACTGTTGTGCCAAATTGAAATCTAACACCATTTTGTAGGGTATACTTGTATTTTATATTTATTGTTCTAACTCCATTTTGTAGCGTATACTTAGTATATTTTAGATTAATTACTCTAACAATAAATTAAATAATCTCCGTGCTACTACTAGACTTTCTATATAGGCGTTGGTTTGATGAGAGGAATAGAGGATGGCTTATATTATACCAAAATAGTCATACCCAATAAAAACTCAAAATTTAAGCTCATCGGATAGCTTCATTTTAAATTTTTGGACCCAAATTAACAAGCTTCTGCTAATTTCAATAAAATATCTCATATTTGTGGAGCTTAAAATCTTATGAGTTAATACTTTTGATACGACTTTCCGGCATATTTCAGAGAATAATTTAAGAGTTAGTGGATATAATTCATCGCTTATTAAAAGAAGAAAAATAGTGAATATACATGTTATATTATTCCAAAAATTTATATAGCTTTTGTACAAAAATAACTATGTCACATAATATCAATTTAAATTATAACAATTTTTATAAAAATTCCGTA
Source organism: Nicotiana sylvestris (assembly GCF_000393655.2). Taxonomy (NCBI): domain Eukaryota; kingdom Viridiplantae; phylum Streptophyta; class Magnoliopsida; order Solanales; family Solanaceae; genus Nicotiana; species Nicotiana sylvestris. The sequence goes on along the minus strand of NC_091065.1, from coordinate 75,421,630 downwards.
TTAATATGAAAATTTTGGGGCCTAATGCACTTGCTTTAGTTGCTTTAGGCATCAGCGGCCCCTGAACTGCACTCTCTGATGAAAGAGAGCAAGCACAAGGGTCACGTGGTCCTCGTCCGAACCACCCTAAACCCCCCTAACCTGATGATCTGTCGCTCCAAATCAAGGCTCGATATGTCGGCTCGGATCACCCGCCCTAAGTTAAAGATTTCAATCTTATAAATTTTAAAACAAGACGTACAATGATTTTTAAATATAATATTTATATATATTTAATAAATTTTAAATACCGAAAACACTATTTTAGCAAAACCTACCGGGACTGTAGCTTTGCTTGTGCCTGCACACATCCAAACCCAATTAGCAAACAAAACAAAAAAAATATCCTACATTAATTATAACGAAAATCAACCACAAAAAAGAGGAGAAAAAAAAGTGTAACAGAAAATCATTAACCTGACCCTAGTTTTCTTGTTGCAGAGTCACTGCCACTGTTAGCTGTGCTCATTGCTCTTTCTTTCTTCCGCCATCTTTCTCTCCCAAAACCCATATAGTGTATTCAACAAGATTCACTCAAATATCAAAAAAAAATTCTTTTTGTTTCCATTTGCTAGCTGTTGCTTTTTTCAGAAGCCACTCATTTTCTCCTTATATCAAAACTTCTACTTTTTACAAATTTGATGCTGTCTCCATTAAAGCTTTCACGAACCCAATTTGCTCATTTCCCACGAGAACTCGTTGAAGCTTCTCACGGAAAAGCATTACCCAAAGTCTCCACTTTTATACTATATAATCCCTTATAGTACTCATTCTCCTCTTCATTTATACAATGAAGATCAAATTATTGTTTCTATTTTTGGCTCATGCAATCTTTTTTCGGCAATGTGTTGCGATTCTTGAACCAATTGATTTCTTGGCATTACAAGCAATTCATAAAAGCTTGGATGATTTACCCGGTTCGAAATTCTTTGCTTCTTGGGATTTTACTTCCGACCCATGCAACTTCGCTGGAGTTTACTGTGATGGTGATAAGGTGATTGCATTGAACCTTGGTGATCCCCGGGCCGGGTCGCCGGGTCTTACCGGAAGATTAGACCCTGCTATTGGTAAACTCTCTGCTTTAGCTGAGTTCACTGTGGTTCCCGGTCGGATAATCGGAGTACTGCCGGAAAGTTTTTCACATTTGAAGAACTTAAGGTTTTTAGGAGTTAGCCGGAACTTTCTATCTGGACGGATTCCCGCGGGTTTGGGTCAGCTTCGAGGACTTCAAACGCTTGATCTTAGTTTCAATCAGCTCACCGGAAATATACCTTGGTCCATCGGAACAATTCCGGCATTGTTCAACGTTATTCTCTGTCATAACCGTATATCCGGTTCAGTTCCACCTTTTGTTTCTCAGCGGTTAACCCGGCTCGATCTTAAACACAACGAACTTTCCGGTTCACTTTTGCCTATGTCACTTCCTTCCTCGCTTGAGTATCTTTCATTGTCATGGAACCAGTTGAGCGGTCCGGTCGACCATTTATTGTCTCGACTAAACCGGTTGAATTATCTGGACCTCAGTTTAAACCGGTTCACTGGCTGCATTCCAGGAAACTTGTTTAGATTTCCTATAACCAACCTTCAGCTACAAAGGAACCAATTCATCGGCCCGATTTACCCGGTCGGTCAGGTTACAATTCCCATTGTGGACCTTAGCTTCAACCGGTTGTCGGGCGAAATTTCTCCACTGTTCTCGAGTGTGCAGATTTTGTATTTGAATAACAACCGGTTCACGGGTCAGGTTCCTGGTATCTTGGTAGACCGGTTATTATCGGCTAATATACATGTTTTGTATTTGCAACATAACTTTCTGACAGGGATAGCAATTAATCCGGCGGCTGAGATTCCGGTTCGCAGCTCATTGTGTTTGCAGTACAATTGCATGGTACTGCCGGTTCAGACACCTTGCCCTTTGAAAGCGGGGAAGCAGAAAAGCCGGCCTACATCTCAGTGTGGGGAGTGGAGGGGGTAAATGGAGAAATAACACAGAATGTTATTGGATAATTTACAGGTTTTCTTGATATGGTTGATTACATTTTTGTGAAATTAAGGGGTAAAAAAATAGAAGTCCAAAATCATGTGCATAGAGAAGACAGATCAGAGTAATAGGGTAAGAGTTGATCAGTATAGTTACTTGTATGCTCTTTTGTGAGCCAAAAATTGTGACTAGCAATTTTTGGCATTTCTTGGTAATTAGATATACGGATTTCACCTTATTAATTATGTTGCAAATTACTACGTGGAGTAGCTTTTTTTTGAAATGGAGAAAAGTTCTTTCTTTTTATTTTTAGTTTTGTTCTTAATAGATTGATGAAAGGATGTTCTTCTGCATTAATCTTCTTCTTGTTTTGCAACGTTTACAAGGCAAGGTTGTGCAGTGCTGTTTTCCTTTTATTCCTGATTACAGCAGCCTTATTTTAGTGAAGTGGTAGGAGATACAGTGGCTTTTTCCTGTGTTTATGGCTTTGGGGGGGGGGGGAGGGGTGGGGTTGAGACACTGAACTGCCAGTTAGACATGATACAGATTGGACAGCCACAATACAGCTGCATTCGAATATTTTGTTCTTCGTGGTACTAAACTTAGGGACTGTTTTGTTCCTTTCAGTAAGGCCAGGACTCCATCTCTGTTTACCGGCCCATATGATCTCTAAGATTGACCAGTCAGCTAGATGGGTCGTTTGGCTATTCTTTTCTATCGGAAAGCAGTCAGCTGCATCTCCGTTCTTAATGTAATTGGACAAGAATTTTTACTTTGCAAAAAAAAAACTGTTAGCATTATCAAAAGTATACTTAGAACTTGTCAATAAAAAATGTCATGTTATGTTACGTATAATAGCATGTCATGAAGAGTAAAATGATAAATTTAAAGTTAGAAGATTCTAAATATGAAAAGAAAATACAGTCATATAACATGAAACCATTCTGTTTCAATAGAGGTACGAGAAACGGTGGGGGGCAATGAAGTAGGTGAGTGGTTGGATTTTGCATGATTCCGGGGCTGGGATCACGAATGGAGTTCAGTCACCTTCCACCCCCAACTAGAAAGAGGGAGAAGTTTTATTTCTAATACAAAAAATGTGGAATAGTTAGGAGCAATTGTTTCTGTTTTTCCGTAGAACAAGAATGCAAAACCAGTTTTTCTTGTACTAAAGCGAAATGCCAGTAGAGGGGGTACTCTGTAACTCTGGCAGGGGGCAAGTGCGACGCCGTTAAGCAAAAGAAATGACTGTAGTGTTGTAATATTACACCCATTTCAAAGAATTATAACGTGCATCTACCAATGCATCTTTCATTATACTCCTCATTCAAAATCGCATGCAATGCCTAAATTGAGGAGCCACTCATTTTCTCCTTGTGTCAAAATTTTGTGTAGTTTCCATTTGCTAGTTTTACAGTATCTTTTGATGGTTTCCAGAGTAAAAGAATGATGGGATTCATTTTTTAAATTTATGTGAAAGTAAGGGGTTAAAAGTAAAAATCCAAAATGTGCATAAAGAGAAGAGATTCGAGTAAAAGGGTAAGTATTTGCATGCTTTATTGTGAGCCAAAACCGTGACTAGCCATTTTTTTTTTGGCATTTCTTGTAATTAGATATACTGATTACCTTATTAAATATGTTACAAATTACTAGTAGTTTTTTTAAAGGTGGAGAAAAGTTCTTTGTTTTCTTTTTTCCGATCCTTAATAGATTGATCAAGGGATGTTCCTCTTAATTGATCTTTCCAAGTTCTCATCGGTATTGTTCTTCTGCATTAATCTTCTTGTTCTTTTTGGGGTTCTTGTCTTGTAGTATAAATCTCGCTTCTTGCTTAGTGCTGGCTACCTTTTATTCCTGTTTACAACAGCCTTATATTTCTGATTAAAGTGGACTGATAGGGATACAGTAGCTTTTGCCTGCGTTTTAGGCTTTGGGAGGGGAGAGGTAGGGATAAGACACTGAATTGCCATAGACAAATTATACGTGATCCAGAATGTGGACAGCCACAACACAGCTGCATCTTAATTCCTTTGTTCTTTGTGGTACATACTAAACTTAGAGACTGTTTTGTTCTTTTGTTAATTTTTTTTGTTTATGAAAAAACACTCTTTCAGTTCTATTTTACCCAGCAATATTTGTAATTGACACGTAAGTTTAAAAAATGTACACCCTTAAACATGCCACTTGACTGTTGTGGTACAAGCGCATATATCATGAAAAGTAACATTCTTTCAAAATATGCAAAACCAGTTCTTAAACTAAATACAAATGCACGTATTTTATATTATTTTCAAATATCAATAATAATTTACTAGTGTTGGTAGAGGGAGTAGTACTAGTACTAGTTTAATGTGTAGTCTGCCGACTTTGGCTGGCAGCTGCAACGCCGTTAAGAAAACGTAAAGAATGTCGGTACTACAGTAGTAATGAAGTACTCTATCCTTTTCATATTATACGAGGTAGTTTGACTCGGCACAAAGCTTAAGAAAAAAAAAAAAGACTTTTTGAAACTTGTGGTCTTAAAAACTTAATGGATAAAAAGTTTGTGGGGCCATGATATTTGTGTGGCTATAAAAGCTTCTCATTAAGGGTAAATGGGTAAAATGAAAGAGTTTAAAGTTGAATTATTTCCAAATTTAGAAATGTGTCATTTGTTTTGGAACAGACTAAAAAGGAAAGTACCTCATTTAAATGAAACGAAGGGAGAATTTTTTTTCCACTGTTTGATTATGGCCTCCCTTCCGGGAGATTAGCCAACAAAAATGCTCCTTCTACCCTCCTATACGTAGATGTAAAATGTCACTGTACCGTAAAAATCGATCTAAAAAATTGAGTGAATAGGAAGCAACACGTGTCAAGGATTACCAGTTACCAGTGATTCAACCATATTAACACCGGTTACAAATCTGTGGCCGAATAAGATGTTGATATCGGATACAAACCTATGAGATATGACCGTTATAGAAATATGTTACAAAAGACCCCAAGATTCCTCTGGCCTTTATTAGACTTTATTACTCTTTATCACCTTTTATATTACCTCTTTTGTAGCATTATTATTGATAATTAATGGGGCATAATTTGTAGCCCATAGCCTTAGTATAAAGACATCAAGAAATAAAGGCTTTCATTCTATTGTAAGACATCAAAAAATACTGATAGCAAAAGACTAATATTCTTTTTCTCAAGCTTTATTCAAGTTTTGTCGAGATTTTTAATTATTCTTGATCCCGGTGAAAATATTCTGAAGTCAAAGCTTGTTCTTTCTTTAATTGTCTTTATTTTATTTACATTGCTCTTTGTTACTTTACACTTTCGGATCAATTTAATTCACGTGTCTATAAATCATGTTATAAATTTAACAATACCGAAAAAACAGTTTGGCGCTCATCATGGGGCTTAGACAATTGTGATATTATTTTGATCTGTTCATCTTTTACTAACATACTTTGAAGTTTTTCTGTTGTAATCATAAAATAGCTATGGCACCCAATGATGTCAACAACTCGCTAAATATAGGGACAAATAACAACAACGAGCCCCTGGGCAGTCTCCATGATGGAAATCAACAAGATGGTTCAACCAGTGAAACCCGTCTTAATGGGAATGAGTCAACTCCTAACCGGGCTAGAAAGAAAATACTCGACATGAAATGAGTCGTATCCTTGATGATATGGATGATGAGCTGGCAGCTGATACCGTAAAAGTTTTGAAAGCACACCAAAGGAAAATCACGAATCATTTCTCAAGACATGAGCAGATAATGACAGAGCTTCAACAAGCAATATCGGGAGATTCAAATAATTCAAATTGTGGAGTTTGAGTCTCTCTTGGGCTGCCAATAAGTCAAACGAACCCGGGAACCATAAATGTTGCTTTAAGAAGAAAGTTTAGATCAAACTATAACCAAGCGGGTGGAGAACTTATTCGACGAAGATGACATACTTACTTTCATAAATTCTTGAGCGAAGAGGGGGATATGAGCATTGAGCTAGGTGACATAGACACTCAGAGAGTCGTCGGGACTTTGGGTATCGTAGGCGTATAAGAGTCGAGGAGGTTGATGGGCTATTCGTAAGATGGGCAGGGGAGAGCGACCTATCCAGCCGAGATCCCAGTAGAATTTTGGGAGAGTGCGGGTAAGTAGGGCTTGGAGTAGCTCACTGGGTTATTTAATGTCATTTATAGGACGAAGAAGATACCCGATGAATGGAGATAGAGTATGATGGTCCCGATGTATAAGAACAAGGGTGATATCTGAAGTTGCAACAACTACCGGGGCATCAAGTTACTAAGCCATACTATGAAAGTTTGGGAGAGGGTGGTGGACTTGAGGATAAGGAGGATTATGACTATTTCTGAAAATCAGTTCAGATTTATGTCAGGATGTTCGACTACAGAAGTTATTCATCTTGTTAGGAGGTTGATGGAGCAGTATAAGGAGAGGAATTGGGATTTACATATGGTGTTCATCGACTTAGAGAAGGCTTACAATAAAGTGCCAATGGAAGTTTTGTGGAGATGTTTGGAGGTTAGAGGTATTCTTATTGCATACATTAGGGCTATTAAGGACATATATCATGGAGCTAAGACCCGAGCGAGGATCGTGGGAGGGGACTCAGAACACTTTCCTAGTTATGATGGGGTTACACTAGGGATCGCCGAGTCCATTTCTTTTTACCTTGGCGAACGACGCAATGACGTTTCACGTACAAGGGGAGGTGCCGTGGTGCATAGAATTTGCAGACGGCATTGTCCAGATTGATGAGACACGAGGCGGTATTAACGAGAGGTTAAAGGTTTGGAGGTAGACCCTGGAGTCTAAAGGTTTAAAGTTGAGCATGACAAAGACATAATACTTGGAGTGTAAGTTCAGTGGTGCAACTCAGGTAGTGGACGAAGATGTGAGGCTTGATTCACAAGTCATACCTAGGAGAGAAAGTTTTAAATACCTTGGATCAGTTTTACAAGGGAATGGAGAGATTGACGAGGATGTTACATATCGTATTGAGGCGTGGGGGATGAAATGGAGGGTCGCTTTCTGTATTTTATGTGATAAGAATGTGCCACCAAAACTTGAAAGGTAAGTTCTACAGAGCGGTGTTCCGACCGAATATGCTGTATGGGGCGAAGTGTTGGCCAATCAACAACTCTCATGTCCAAAAGATGAAGGTGGCTGAAATGAGGATGTTGAGATAAATGTTCAGGCATACCAGGTTAGCTAGAGTTAGAAATAAAGTTATTCGGGAAAAGGTGCGCATGGACCCTGTGAAGAGGAGAGGCATAAATTCACCGGTGAGGAGGTGTGAGAGATTGTTCCTGGAGGGCCTAAAGAGAGGTAGAGGCAGGCCAAAGAAGTATTGGAGAGAGGTGATTAAGCAAGATATGGTGTTGCTCCAGCTTACTGAGGACATAACCATGGATATGTGTGGAGGTTGCAAAATTAAGGTAGAGGGTTGCAACATGTACCCGAGCGTTGTCCTTGTCGGTAACAGTAGCTTTAGCACGTGATTTAATGTTATTTGTGTATTCTCGTATCCCTTGACTTCTGTGATTACTTGTTATTGCTTTTGTCTCGGCTTTCTGGTTGCAGCACTTAGTGTATTTAGTTTTTTATTTTTGCTTCGGTTTGTCTAATTGGTATGTGTAGACACTAAAATTTTAACAAATTAATATAAATCCTGAATTCAAGATGACTCTTGAAATATTAGGAGTCTATTAAGGTTATTTGGCGGCTACTCCACCCATACCCTAATTCATACCTGTAAATAAGGCTACATATGTCCTTCAAAAATGATCTCAGCAGTTCCATAAACTCTCGGAATATGCACAAAGAGATCAAATATATAATCTCCGAAATTCTATAAAACTCTTGAAATATTCATTAAGAGATCAAAGACATGTCAAATATGTCTTGCTCAAATTTCTAGCAACATTCAAGATCCAAACTGAGTGCTGCTACATGCTTTTAGATCATAAAATACATCAAGGAGATGCATATCATTCTATGTTCGAGATATACGCCACTAAGGGCCTCGAATTATGGATAATAAATCAGAGTGAAGAATCAGCGATAAACAAAGTTGCAACCCCAATGTTTATCAATAAAATCCTTTTTTTATAATTATTTGTGATTGCAATTTTTTACGTATGTCGAAATTTTAGTGCAAACAAGTTAGCACGCCCAGTGGGACCAGTTCTGCCCTTCATCTCTTCCTCCTACAAATCGAAAACTACAAGTTTCAAGATTATCTGTTGTGATGGTCGGGTACTTCAAATCTCGTCTTCAAGTTTCAGCAGCCCTACACCTCGACAAGCCTTGAAGTAGGGGGAATTTGTAGATACTGAAATTTTAACAGATTAAGATAAATCCTGAATTTAAGACGACTCTTGAAATATTAGGAGTCTATTAGGGTTACTCGGTGGCTACTCCACCTAAACCCTAATTCATACGTATAAATAAGGCTACATAGTCCTTCAAAGACGATATCAATAATTTCATAAATCTTGGAATATGCACAAAGAGATCAAATATACGATCTCTAAAATTCCATGAACTCTTAAAATATTCATTAAGAGATCAAAGACATATCAAATATGTCTTGCTCAAATTTCTAGCAACATTCAAGATCCAAACGGAGTGTTGCTACATGCTTCTTGATCACCAAATACATCAAGGAGATGCATATCATTCTACGTTCGAGATATACGTCACTAAGGCCCTCAAATTATGGATAATAAATCAGAGCGAAGAATCAAGGGATAAACAGAGTTGTAACTTGCAATGTTTATCAATAAAATCCTTTTTAATAGTATTTGTGATTGCAATATTTTACGTATTGCAAACAGTATGCATGTTATTGTTGCCCTTCTTTTTACCTATCCTAAGCTGAAGGTCTTTCGGAAACAACCTCTCTGCCTTCTTAAAGGTAGGGGTAAAACCTGTATACACACTACCCTTCCCGGACCTCACTTGTGGGATTACACTAGGTTTATTATTGCTGTTGTTGTATAACCAAGTGAGTGGAGCAGGCAATAGATCTAGAAATGAGAACGATGTAGATGATATTTTCAAAGGCGAACTTAGGGGTGTTCAAAATCGATCCGAAACCGAAAACCGAACCGTAAATTGGCTTATTGGCTTATTGGTATCGGGTTATCGAATTAACGGGAGGCGAACAAATTGAAATTTGATTGTTAACGGCTTATCGATTTGGGGGCGAATTATTCAATTTTCTTATCAGATAAACCGTTAACCCATTAAGAATTTTTATATTTATAATTTTATCCCTATGTATATTAAATATCCCTTCCACTATTAGAAATCCTAAAATCTAAATTCCTAATTTCTAATTTCCCTTAGCAGTCAGAACTCAGAAACATTCTCGCTGTTCCCGCCTCTCACTCTCTACTCTATGAACTTGAGGGTTGAGCAACACGTAACAATAACTCAATGAAACTACCAAAAGGATTCCATAGAAAGGTCTCAAGGTCTCAACTTGAGTACTACACTTCTCTGAACTTGAGGCAACAACAACTCAACCAAACAGTTCTTGCAAGTTGCGACACTAACAAGGCAATAACTCAACGAAAATCCCATTCTCTTCTCTAAGAATCAAGTCACCTCCTCGTTTCCTCCATATGGCCATAGCTAGAGCAGTACTCGGTTAGTTTCTTTCTTCTCCTTTTCGAATCTTTACTTGATGGTCGAATCTTTAGTTCTGCTATTAATAAAATAAATTCACATTATGGATCTCTGTAATCTTATAAAATTTATTTTTGTTCCTTTGAAAATTATTTTATCTTTATTCTCTTGGATACCAAATCAATGTCAAAAGTGTGCGGAAATGTCAAAATTATCCTGGGATTAAAAAGGATTTTAGTTAAACAAAACTTGTGGCAGAAGAATGCTATTTTTCTCGTCATACTTTGTCTAGAAATAAATTTACTTTCTAATTTGATTTCGATTCAGTTCTAAATAAAAAATACTTCTTCGTCATCGAAATGATTGTAGCTTTTTTATCATTTGTATTCATTCCTTTTCTTTTCTTGTTGCACTGACTCATATGTTGATACCCAATTTTTCCTCATATATTTTAACACACACACACACATACACACACACACACACACACACACACACATATATATATATATATATATATATATATATATATATATATTATACACTTTCAAAATAGCACATATGCAACACAAGCATTCATAAGCAGTTTTATAATTTTTTTATAATTTTTAAAAGCTCCAAATTAGTTTATTTCTTCCCTTTTTATTTATAAAATTTCCAATAATTATCCTTCAAATTATTTTTGTGGTTATTTAGTCATATAAATTCTTTATTTATATGAATTTCCAATAGTGTATTTTTTATAATTGCATTTATATTTTTAAGCTAAATTGCATATCCTTGAAATAATAGCCCATGTTAACGTATAACTGCATTATCGATGCATAAAATGGTCTTTTATATTTTTAAAATGTTAAACAACTATTTTAAATCATTTTAGTATATGAAAATATTTTTAGAAATCATTTATTATTTTTATAAATTATGTAACTATTAAAAGTGTCTATTTAAAATCTAGCCTATTTTATTTCAATTTCAGCCCCCAATTTAACCTAATTACGAGCCTAACCCAATTTACCCCAGGCCCAAATTCAATTAGACCCAACCTAGGCCCCTTAATCTTGGCCGTTGATCTCTAAGATCAACAGCCCGTATTCATTCTTACCATAATTAACCTAACGACCCCCCTAACTTAATTCATTTCCCACTTTACTCTGCCGCCCTCAGTTCCCTTTTCTCTCAAACGCTCTTAAACCTAACCCCAATCAAACCTTGCTGACACTCATCTATGGCTATCTCTGGTGGTTTCTCACTACCTCCCAGGCCTCCAATGGCCTCCCTCACGTTAATCTTGCCATCTCTAGGGCCCTCAAAGGACCAGGGCTAGTTGTTTTGCATCTATGGTTCCTCTCTCGCCTGTTTCAGACCATTCCAGTGTGATTCCAAGTAAGATCGTCCTATATTGACTACGATCTATGGTTTTCTAAGCAGGTTTCTTCACCCCTGTATGGTTCTCTTTGAAACCCTAATTTCTTTTCTAAACCTCTTAGATCTGTATAGATCTAAGATGATTTGGGTTTGTTTCATGTGAGTTTTACAACAACCTTAAGATTCTTTACGAGAATCGTATGATTTTCAAGTGATTTTCATTTTTTCCTAAACTAGGGTTTCCGGAATTTCTTTTTACAAATTGTTTGATGACTGTTTGTGTTTAATTTTCTGTTTCTCATATATTTTGACTGATTTTGTAAGTCTGCTACAACCTTACCTTGCTTGTACTGAAAGCCCTAATTTTTTAGGGTTCTTCGTTTGGTTTCTGAGTACTGGTACATCTGAGTATGTTCTTGCTTTGGGTTCTTGTGATTTTCTTGTCCTAATATGCTTCTACTGAATCTCTTAGTTCAACCCTTTCACTGATTCTATATGCTCGTGTTCATCCTGAATATTCATGTCAAGACTTGTACTTTTCTCACTGAATCAGAGTCGTTTAATTTTTGTTTTGTTAAAATTATGTGTCGATTTCCGACTATTCATGTCTTGACTTGTTTTATATGCTAAACATGCTGACTCTTTCATGACTTTCTCTTTGATTATTCTGAATTCCTTGTTTCTTGGTTTGATTTGAACACTTTCCCTTAAACTTTCAATTCTTACCTCTCTACTCGATTTGATTGAATTGCTTGCCTTAATTATTTTTTCCTTGCCCTGTTTATATTTTGCCGATTCTTACTGATTTGTTTCCTTAATTAAAACTTCTGTTCATTTACCCCTAATTACCTATTCTATACCTAAACCTTACTTGATTCTTTTCCTTAAATACTTAGCATGCTTTTACCATTGATTTAATTGTCCCTTGATTTAAGGAAGAACTTGCTGATTTACATGTGACTTCCTTGATTTTCTACTTGATTGATATCTTACCTTATTTGTTAAGCTTTTGATTACTATATAAACCCCCTCTTATTTTAATTTCTAAACAACGAACACAAGTTCAAAGAACACACACTCACACTCGAAACTCTCCTTTCTTTCTCTGCTACTTGTGATAATCATTGATCTAGCCGGCTGTAAGCCAAGGCTAGATATTGAAATGCACTCGCTTTACATTCTATGCTCTCTTCATTAACTGGTATATCTCCAGTTAGATTTTGAAACTCAACTTTATGTGTTCTACGCCTATACATCGATGTTTGTTCCTGTATTAGTTTTTCAATTTGGTTTCTCTATTTGCTGTTATTAAACATGTTTAAATTCTGCCTTATGAGTAATTAGCATGATTGACTTCATTTAAGTTCTTTGATATCTGTCCAGTATGTTTACCTAGTTCTCTTACCCCTCCCTTTAATTGGTATGACTTTGTTAGTTATTTAGTCTTCTAGTACATTCAATTGGTCCTGATTATGTTCAATTCTGTTCAGCATATCTTTGTCATCAACATGATTCTGTCACATTATTTCTCTATGTCTATGACTAATTTGTTCAGTATACTCCTAGTTGTTCTGGACATTTGTTGTATCAGTTTCCCTATTTATGTAGTCTCAACCCAATATATTTCCCAATCCCCTTCACCTCTTGTTTGTAAGCCTACTTGTTAAGTGAATCTAGGTAGTCTTTGATTAATTGGGTTGTTTGCTGAGTGTGTTTTCCTCAAAATAATTTCAAAACTGCTGCTCCTACTCCTAACATTCTTCTCAAAAACTAGTCACTCCGAGTATTTTTTTTAAAAAAAGCTGTTTCTAAATCTTTTCACTTCTAACTGTTTTACCAAACTCTTTCAAAGTCATCATGCACTCTCACATTACTCCTAGAATATTAGGTTCTGCCCCTCTGGCATGTGTACTGCATTGAGATCCTTGAGATCTCTCTAAACTCTGGCATGTCAGAGCTGGCCTTTCCACACTACACCTAAATCAGTTATTATTTGAGAAAATGTCTAGGTGTGAGTACTGTCCGGGATCCTTGAGGTCCTTAGGGAACTCTGACACACATAGACATGAGATTGTCTATGGAACTTTGGCATTTGAGTCTATTGGAGGCTTGGAAGTCATTTGGGCCTACTGCAGGCTCCCTATAGATTAAATTCTGTCCATTTATGTATTTTAATTTATTGGTATGTAATAATTATTGTAAACAATATTGGGGGTGATTAGTGAAAAAAGGGTGGGTAGTTATATATATATATATATATATATATATATATATATATATATATATATATATATATATATATATATATATATATATATATATATATATTGGGTAAATCGGGTAGATATCGTGCCTATAGGGTAATGTTAATTCAAATGTTTTGTCCATGTTTGTTGTACTGCCACAATATTAGAAACCATGCCTATAGGATTTAAATGGTTTTAATAAATAGATATCATACATATAAGATTAAAATCAGCTTTATATATAGATATCATGCATATAGAGATAAAGTAATTGGAGTTCAGTTTTTGTTACAGCATGTATTCACATTCGTCTACTTAGATATTGATGTTTTAAGTGTCAATACCACATAAGAGGGGGGGAGGGATAATTTGTGTGGTACCCAATTTTTGATCTAGAAGAACCAGGTTCATCTAGGTGTTCTAACTACTACTATTTGCGGAATTAAAAGTACATAAAATAAAGAACATAGATATTTTTACGTGGAAAACACCCGGCTCAAAAGGTGAAAAAACCATGACCTACTACTCAGTAGAATTTTCCCCAACACTTTACTAAATCACTGAGCCAAAACAGCATTTACAAAACTCTTTGTAAACCTAAGGATTACCTCTAATCCCGTTGTAGCAACCAGCCTCTAACTGTTGCGACAACTTCAAGTTAGCCTATAATTTGAACTCTCAAAGTACCTAATACAATTGCTTCTATGAAAGCTGGAAAGGTACAACTTTAAACCACATACTACAATTGAACTAGAATAAGTAAAAACACAATAAAACTGGTTCTGCTATCTCGTTCAAGTAGATTCAGGAGTGCACACTCAAATCTCACATAAATTGCTTGCAAAATCGCCTTGCTCTTTTGCTTCCAATTTAGTGTAACTTCTGCGTATGTGCAATACCTATAAAAGAGATCAATCACTGTCATTTAATAGGTTAGTAATCAGAGTTTGATTGGGATTCAATTTCTGATCTTCTATCGTAGTTGAGTCCTTGACGATATCAAACTCTAACACTCTCTTTATCCGGATTGTGTTCTCTTCATATAAGGAGACTTTCTCCCCTTATCCAATATGCAACCTTTTTGATCAGATCAGGAGATATTGCTGCTTGATTAGTGGGACTTATCTCCTTCACGTGCATCTCACATGTATATGTTGATCATGACTGTGCTTCACATGATGGACCTAGTCCATAACTGAGTTCATTTGTCATTATTCAAAACTTCACCTGTTCTTGGGCCAACAAATTCTCCCTTTTTGATGATACAAACTCTGTGCCTTTTACTGATTAAAAGACCTGTAAGAACTCAGCTTAACCATCAACACTAGACTTAGAAAATTTACTTCTCATCAAGGACCAGGTTAATTAGGTTATAAATATCACTTATTCAGAATAATGTGTAAAGCACAATATCTTCCCCCTTTTGGCATCATCGAAAAGTTGCATACTTAATGTGAATTCCAGATTTTAATAAGTACTCATGGTCACTAGGACAACTGCAAGTGAAAACATGGTGCAATTATCAATAATCAACAAACATATTTAAACTATTAAGGTCAGAATCATCATAGAACAAGAGAAAACAGGTGTTATCATTGATCATGATATGTTGCCATTAACAGTCCACAAAAAGAAATAAAAACTTTCAAAACATGAGCAAAAACAGAAAAATCCCTAATCCGGGTCACTGGGGTACTAGACAGGTTCAGAATACAAGTGCTAGGAGACCTAAGGCTTGGAGGAACTAGAGGGTTGAGTCTGGAGAAGGTTCAGCATATTCTGAAGGATTCCATCACTCTTCTCCTTTTCTTTTGCTAGCTCAGTTCTAAGGCCATCCCTCTCAGTTTCCAATTCAGCCACACGAGCCTTGAGCCTAGCAATTTCAGCATCCTTAGTTCCACATTCCTGAGCCAAAGTCCTACCCTTGCTATTGATGGGTGTCTTCAGAGATGAACCAGGTTCAACTAGGATGACATTGACTGAATAGTCACAACAAGAAGAGTCTTAATGCCAAAATGTTCCTTGCTTGATGTCATTTCCCATTTCTTCAAAGGCGCGTTCAGCCTGTCCAGAACAGTGGTCAGTATGAAGCCATATGGAGTAGCATGAGCCTTGGAGCCATTAATGACCCTGTCTAGCAATTTTACAATAAGAGCAGGCCAGTTGATCTACTTTTCTCTCTCAAGGCACTCCATAAGAACTAGGTTCATGTAATTTGCAGTATGTCTTCTCTCTTGTCTGGGCAGTAGGCACTTGTTGACAAACTCAAACACAACCTTGTGCTCATCCCTCATCTCACTTTTCTGCACAGCCCTGGCTTCATTCACATCCTTCGAATCACAGAACCTCTTGGTGATCTCAAGAGCAGTAGGTAGGGAGTCCAGGCATGGCCACCTTTGCCTAGTGTAGTCATCAAACCCTTCAGAGGGTATATCCAGAATTTCTCCCAGTTTCGCAGCATCAAATTGCACTGGGACTCCCTTCACCAAGCTACTGACAACCCCATCCTTAACATCAGCATTAGCCATGAACTCAATTAGTTCATTTCTGGCTAGTCTCCCATCCATCTGAAGGACCATGTCCTTCCAACCTTGAGCAGTTAAAGAGTCAACCAACCTCATCATCCCTGGTTCCACCAGGTCCTTCAACAATCTACCTTTCAAAAAATTTCTCCTGCTAAAGATGACAAACTTGTCCTGTTCCTTCTCAGATTCCTCTTCTTCTTCTTCTCCACTCCATTCTTCATCATCTGAAACTTTTGCTTGTTTAGCTTTCACTGCAGATCTTGTCCTCTTGGCTAGTGAGGGTTCAACAGACACAGGTACAGAAGAAGACTTCTTGGAAGAAGTCTTGGACTTTTTAGGTTTTGGTGTAGGAACCTCCACTATTGTACCCGTTTCTTGATGGACCGGTTCCATCTCCTCTCCTCTACAACCTCAAAGGATTCTACAACCTTTCCCTTTCCCTTCTCCATTTTCTTTTTCTTGCTTTCTTCTAGAGCCTTTTGTAAGTCAGCTTCACTTTATTTTACCATGCTTCTTGTGGCTCTTCCCTTAGGCATTGAAGAGGCAGTAGGTTTTGGGAATGATGTTTTTCTTTTCTTGGGTTGCTTGGGCATATTTGGGACTTTTGGTGTAGTATCTTTGCGTTTCTTTGGGCCATAACTTGTCCCAATCTTTCTTAGTAGATCAGCTAGGGTGTCTTCAGTAGATGAAACAGGTTCATCTCTCCTTTTGCTCAGATGAACCCCTCAGCAACCTCCCCAGACCCACTTCCCCCTGACTTCATGCCACTCTCTTCTAACCTCTCTTGTGCAACCCCACATATAGCAAGAACTGCTCCTTTCCCATTTCCCCTCTCTTCACCACATGCACTCTCTCTCTCTTTTTCTTTTTCAGACTTCTTTTTACCTCCACTCCTACTTGTCTCAGCCAACTTAACATCCCTAATGGGTCCAACCGGAACAAACCTAGTTTCTAAGTTTTCAATAATAGATGAACTTACCTCAGTAGGGAATTCTTGAGTCTTCTCAGAGTCAGAAGACCTATATCCTTCCCTCTCAGTCGCAGATTGAAAGGATTCAGACTTAGAACTGGAATCAGAATTTGGACCTGGGCTTTCTTTCACTTGGCTAGCTTTCAACCTTTCATGTAAAACCTTTCTCAGAGCCCTAGATGCTACAGTTTTTCAAGCCAACATTTTCTGCCTTTGAAACCTAGGTTTTGGGGATTCACTAGAAGGAGTAGATGAGGATGAATTTGAGGGTGATGGTGGTGGAGGAGAACCAGGATGATCTTGTGGGTTAGACATTTTTGTTCGTTTCTTGAGTTAATTTGGGAATTTTAGAGAAGAGAGCAATTAGAGTTGAAGAAGAGAATTTTTGACGGTTTTAGAATAATGAAGGAGATTAGAGATGTGGTGTGTATTAAAGTAGAATTTGACATCAATTCAATAACGATAGCTTTTCAGTGGTCAAATAGAAGTCTAATCAAACTGTAATTCCAGACTTTTAATGATTATTTGGCTTCCCTAGATATTAGGAAAAAATCACGATTTTAGAGTTCTAAATTGACGAAACTGATTCAATGCTTTAACGGATAGAACTTTCTAGGAATTTGGCAAGTATAAGACTTCTGCTCATGATTGAATTGTTAATCTTTCTAATTGTGCAAAGTATTAAAAACATACCTGAGCTTTCATATGAACTCATATTGATAAACCGGGTTCTTCATTTAGAATTCTCTTGAACATGCCTCAAATGCCATAATAGAAAAAACTTTGTAAGAGATTAGTGAGTCATATATACACATGTCACAGGAGTATACTAATTAAAGTATGAGACTGAGTAAGAATTAATCTAGATATTTACACAAAGTTAGAATTCCTAGCCAAAAAATTTTTTTTCTCATTTTTTTTTGTATTCTGAGCTAGACCTATTACGTGATCTTAATCATCCCTAATTCCAACCTGTTCCTCTCAAAGTTTTCTCTACTCAGTGCTTTAGTGAAGATGTCAGCAATCTGCTTATCAATAGCACGAAATTCTATGGAGATCAGACCTTTCTCATAGTTGTCTCTTAAGAAATGGTGCCTAACATCTATGTGCTTAGTCCTTTTATGAAGAACAGAGTTCTTTGTCATACTTATATCACTAGTGTTATCACAGAATATAGGAATGCAACCAACTTCTATACCAAAATCTACCAGCTGCTGTTGAACCATAGCAATTGAGCACAACAAGAAACAACAACAACATATTCAGCTTCAGCAGTTGACAAGGCCACGAAATTTTGCTTTTTAGTAGCCCATAACACAAGACATGAACCAAGGAAGTGTGCCATACATGAGGTGCTCTTCCTATCCACTAGAAAACCTGCATAATCAGCATCAACATATCCTACTAGATTGAAATTTCTACCTTTGGGATACCAAAGACACAGATCAGTGGTGCCTTTCAAGTATCTTAGTATCCTTTTGACATCAGTCAAGTGAGACTCTTAAGGATTTCCCTGAAAGCGAGCACAAAGACCTACACTGAAAACAATGTCAGGTCTGCTAGTAGTAAGATACAAGAGTGAACCAATCATACCCCTATACAACTTTTGATCAACTGATGAACCAGGTTCATCAACATCTAATTTAGTGGCAGTTGCAATTGGTGTGTCTATTTCTTTAGATTCTTCCATTTTAAACTTTTTGATTAGCTCCTTTACATACTTCTGCTGATGGATCATGGTTCCATTTGGACTTTGTTTGATCTGTAAGCCTAAGAAGAAGTTAAGCTCACCCATCATGCTTATTTCAAACTCACTCCCCATTAATTTTGCAATGTCCTTACTTAGCTTATCAGTAGTGGCCCCAAAGATTATGTCATCAACATATATTTGTACAACAAGGAGATCCTTACCTTTTTCCCTTAAGAATGAGGTACTATCAATTTTACCTCTTTTGTAACCATGCTCCAGCAGGAATTTGGACAATCGTTCATACCATGCTCTTGGGGCCTGCTTGAGTTCGTAGAGAGCCTTGTCTAACTTGTACACATGATCAGGACATTCCTTGCTCTCGAACCCTGGAGGTTTTTTCACAAACACTTCTTCTTTCAGGTAGCCATTCAGGAAGGCACTTTTGACATCCATTTGATGAAGAGTGAATTCTATGTATGCTGCAAAGGCTGTGAGGAGTCTGATTGCCTCTAGTCTTGCAACTGGAGCAAAGGTCTCATCATAGTCTATGCCCTCCTCTTGGCTATAACCTTGGACCACCAGTCTTGCCTTGTTTCTTGTAACTGTTCCATCTTCATCGGGTTTGTTTCTGAAGACCCACTTTGTACCAATGACTGATCTGTCGTTGGGTCTTGGAACTAGATGCCAAACTTGCCTTCTCTCAAACTGATTGAGTTCATCTTGCATTGCAATCACCCAGTCTGCATCCTACAAAGCCTCAACAACATTTTTAAGCTCAATAAGAGATAAAAAGGCATTAAAAGCACACAGATTCTTTAATTGTGATCTAGTTTTGACTCCAGATGGTGGATCAGTGATAATGTTCTCAATAGGATGAGAACTTTGATACTTTTGAGGTTTCACAACTAATTGGTTTCTACTAGATATTTTTCCCATGTTCTGTTGCCGAGGAACAGGGTCGTGAACAAGTTCTTTTAGGGAATTTATTTCAATTCCTCCTTGTTTAGTTCGCCCTGTCAGGTTGCCCTGGATGGAAGAACCTATTCCATCACCTGTTCCTTCTTTTGGTGCCACTTTGACTTGTGTTGAGGCTTCAGTCAGATCCTTTACCAATCCAATGGCTTCATCTTCGTGTTCCTGTCTCTCAGAAACAATGTTAGTTTCATCAAATACTACATGTACACTTTCTTCTACACACAAAGTTTTTTTATTGAACACTTTATATTCTTTGCTATGTGAAGAATATCCCAAGAATACTCGCTCATCACTTCTGGGATCAAACTTACCTAGGGAGTCTTTTCCATTATTGTGCACAAAGCACTTGCAACCAAATGCCCTAAGATGGGATATATTTGTTTTTCTCCCTTTAAGTAACTCATATGGAGTCTTCTCTACAAGAGGTCTAGTCATGCATCTATTGATAATGTAACATGCAGTGTTTACAGCCTCTGCCCAGAAGCTATGAGACAATTTACTAGAAAGAAGCATAGTCCTAGTCATGTCTTCAATAGTCCTATTCTTTCTTTCAACTACTCCATTTTGTTGAGGTGTCCTAGGGGCAGAGAAGTTATGATCTATACCATTTTTATCACAAAATTCAGCAAACTTAGCATTCTCAAATTCAGTTCCGTGATCAGACCTAATTGATGCAAGTTGATTTCCTAATTGTTTATGAGTTTTTCCAACAAAGGCAGTAAACATGTCAAATGCTTCATCTTTAGATGTTAGAAACAGTACCCAGGTAAATCTAGAATAGTCATCAACAAGTACCATTACATACTTCTTTCCACCTCTGCTCATGGTTCTCATTGGACCACATAGATCTATATAGACCAGTTCCAACGACTTGGTTGTGCTTACCATTTTTTTGCTTCTGAAGGATGATCTTACCTGCTTCCCCCTTGCACAAGCCTCACAAACTTTATCTTCCTTGAACTTGATGTTAGGTAACCCTATCACCAAATCCTTAGAGACCAATTTGTTTAGCTGATTCAGACTGGCATGACCAAGTCTTTAGTGCCACAGGAGGGGATCATTATCCAGCACACTTAGGAAAGTTAGTTCATTTTCTGAGAGTGTGAACAAATCTACAATGTAAATATTGTTAACTCTTTCTTCCTGCAAAACAATCTTGTCAGTGGTAAGATTAATTACAAAGCATTTAGTAGAGGTGAATGCTACAAGGTTATCTCTGTCACACAGTTGTGACACACTGATAAGGCTATATTTCAAGCTATCTATCAAGTAGACATTCTCAATGTGAGAGTCTGTCTTACCTACCTTTCCAACCCCAATGATCTCACCTTTCTTCCCATTTCCAAAGGAGACATTGCCTCCCTTTAAGTCCTTAAGTGAAAGGAACTGATTCTTGCTTTCAGTCATATGTTTTGAGCAGTCACTATCCATGTACCATATTTGGATGCTTCCCTTCACTTGGACCTGCAAAAAGAAATCAGGGGTTAGTCTTAAGAACCCAAACTAGTTTGGGTCCCTTTCTATGGGCAAAGGGATAAATCAGATTCCTTTTAGCCCACCCAAGCAGCCTATTTTTTTCTTGAACAAAGGTTTTGTTCTTTTGACTGGCCTTTTCTTTTGCATTACATTCATTTTTGTAATGGCCAGTCTTGCCACAATGTGTGCAAATTTTGTTTTCAAGAAGAGTAAGGTACTTGCTTTTAGGATCCCACTTAGGTGCTTGAGTTCCATAACCAAGTCCTCTTTTGTTGCTACTGTGATGTTCGTGTAGCCAGGAGAGTGCATCAGAAGCCTTGTTCCATTTGCAAGTTCTATCTAGTTCATATTTTACCTTCCCTAGATCTTCTTTTAGTACTCTTATCTGCTCATCTTTCCTGTATAGCTCATCCTTCATTTTTCCTAAGTTTTCTTCTAGGGTGAGATGTGTGTGATTAGCTTTCTTCTTCTTGTTCCTAATTTCAATTTTAAGTTCTCAGACCTAAGTTCTAGGATACTAGTGTCAAGTTCAAGAACCTGGTTCTTCAACTCAGTATTTTCACTTTCACTCTCATTTGCCCTAGACTCTAGATTTTTGCACTTGGCTTTTAGGATCATACATTCCCTAGAAAGCTCTTCCTTTTCATTGTTAATTATCTCAAACTCATCAATGAAATCATGCAATAGCTCAGACAACCTTTCTTTAGACAGGAATTTAATCTTGTCTTTGAGATGAAGAATACTTACCTCTTGTTCATCATCAGATTCTCCTATGACCATAAGAGCTTGTTCATCTTCAGCTTCATCTTCTGATTCCTCATCTGATGTTTCTCCCCAGGCAGCAACCATAGCCTTTGTTGATCCTTTGTTCCTTTTTGGTTGAACCTGTTCCTTCTTCCTGCTCCTTCGTTCAGCCCTTTCCTTCTTCCACTCAATTTCCCATTAAGGGCAGTTCTTGATCATGTGATCAGTCTTACCACACTTGTAGCTGTCACACCTCCTTTTTTAACTACACCCCGAAAAGATGATGTATAAGGGAGTTTTTTCCAACTTAAAGTGACAATCGAAACAGGATTATTTTTATTTAAAATATTCAGAGTCGCCACTTGGGAAATTTATGGCGTCCCAAGTCACCGGTTCAAATCCCGAATCGAGGAAAAGATTGACTCTATATTACAGTCTGCGAACACAGAAATCCGGGTAAGGAATTTTGTTAACCCGGGAGAAGGTGTTAGGCATTCCCGGGTTCCGTGGTTCTTGCATGGTCGCTCAACTGTTATAATTGGCCTATTATCTGATTTTCGTACATGTTTTAAACTATGGTGCAATTTTAAACTTTATAACCGCTTCTTATTTAATTATTTTTTATGAAGATTCAACGTCATCTAAAATACGTCTTGAACCACGTCACATAAATGCACCCGCAGTCCACGACACATTTTATCTAATGTTTTTGAGATTTGAATTTGGATCACATAAATGCACACCCGAGTTTAAGGAAATTAATTTAAATTACGCGCCTAAAGCAACTATGCACTTTCAACTTTGCGAGGTCCATGAAAAATTCAGCTAATGACACACCTCGATTTCTAGAGAGTTAAAATTAATTAAGGGCCATGAGTTATGGAAAATTTTTTGTATAGGGAAGGTACGACTTAATTGTTAAAAAACTAAAAGACACAAGGTAATAAAAAAAATCTTTCAAAATTTTCTTTCCCCACACGTTACTTTCCAAATCACAACTAGACAGAAATGGAAATTGATTTATCTAAATCATCCTCACATACCGAAAATTGCCTTAAACAAATTATTTACCAAAAACTTAAACTATTCATTTTTTACATGTAACCTTAACGTGAGAATGACATAAACACATGAGTAAGAGAAATCTTCTTAATTAAGCAAGAAATCAATCAATTAAAACGAAAGCTCAACAAACAGTACATGAACTTCACAAGACAAAAGCAGGTATTAATAAGCACGGTAATGGAATGACATGAAAGTGAAACATGAACCTTTCTTTTTTCAAGCTTTATGAATATGCCAAATAGGAACCTCCAGTCGGCTTATAAAGAAAAGTGAGAACATATGCCGATAAGATTGAACACAAAATCTGACTACGCCGGAAACCTCGGCATGAACTCGAAAAGGACCTCTCGTACTCCGCTTTAAACTCCGGCTGAAAATATTGGATCTTCACTGTTGGTTTTGGACTGTAACCCATCAAGCTTCAGAAGCGATTTTCATGGCCATTTTGGGTGGTGTTTCGATGGTCTAAGGGAGGAGCTAAGGTGATGTTACCGGTGTTTCATGGTGGTTTCAAGCCATGGCTGCTGGTTTACCAGACTCCGACGGAGGTGGGGGCTGTGGTCGTTTGAACTGAACAACGTCGCCGGCAGCGTGGTTGAGGAAGGGAGGTGGTCGTTGGTGCGTGTGTGCGTTTTCAGGCGAGTTCGATGGTGAAGGGAGGAGCTGGTGGGTCCGTTATGAAGGAAACGTCCGTGGAAGGGGCGGTCGTACTGTTCTTGCGGCGCTCTGCTCTTTGCAGAGTGTATAGGCGTTATTTTTTGTGTGTCTTTTTCCTCTCCTCTAGCTGATTAGGCTTACCCCTATTATATAGGTCTAGGTTTAAAGGTGTATTTTTGTATATTTTGCAAATTAGCCCCTAGGTCTTTTGTGTATTTAGGTCCCTAGGTTTTTTAAGAAAGGTGTTAAGGGTATTGGGCTCAGGGAATGGGCTAGGTCTGAAAAATTAGGCCTAAAAATGGGTCGTTTGAGCCCGAATTTTATTCTTTCCCCGCGAACAAGATTAAAATACGATCTTATTTATTAATTAATCCTATGTAAGCAAAATAACTATTAAAATAAGACTGACCGTTAAAACAAAATTATTTTTGGTATTTTCAAGATTTAAAATGACTACAAAACATTAATGAACCTATTTTTTGTAATTTTCGTTTTCTTGTAATAAAATAAAGTAAAAGAGTAAAAGTGAGTTAAAATAGCTATATTAGGCCTAAATTAAATATTTACGTGCTAAAATATAAAAAATCTTGGGGAGAGTCAAAAATCACATGTCTACAGCTGCCCCTCTTTGACTGAAAACACGAAGAGTTTTCAGACAAAGAACGACTAGACAGGTTTTTTGACCCGACCCTTATTTAGGGAGACCAAAACTAAGAGAAAGGAGAATGTGACCGAGCCCTGGTATCTGAGCTGCCTATATATCCTTGGCTATAAAGGAATCAGGCCACGTGTAGTTCAGAGGTGAGTGAGATGATGGAGTATGCCGAGGTGGAGAGCCGGTTGAGGTGCCGCTCCGCCGAGGTTCCATTTTGCGGTCCCGTTATTATATCAAAATCCAAAATGAAAAAGACTAACTAAGCCTATCAGCTACGAGTTACAAAATTCCTATCAATGAGTCTTCTGAAACTTGATCTTGAGTCTTGGTTGGTTCTTCATGCGGACCCTGATCTGAATCTTGATGCTTGTTAGCTGCAGGTGTTGGTTCAATCTTCTTCAGCTTTTCAAACCAAGACAGGACATGCAGAGCTAGTGACCTCAGCCCTATCTTGAGCAGCTCACATCTTTCATTAACTTCTGCATTTGGATTCACTCCTTGTCTTTCTTTTTGTTTTTTTCTTTTTATTCTAGATGATGACTAATTTATGTTGATCATCTAGGACTGTTGACTCGCATTCTTGACGCAAGCTTCTTTTGTTGCTGACTTGAATTGCATTCTGAATTGAATTCCCTTTTTTTTCCAGGTGGGTGCCTGATTGGTGAACTTGAACCATCTTCTCTTGTTACTTGACACTGTTTTCCCTTGCACCTTGAACCATTTTCCCTTGAAACTTGAACTATCTTCCTTCGAAATTGCTTTTCCTTGAAACTTGAGTTGTCTTCCTTCAAAACTGCTTTCCCTTGAAACTTGAGTTATCTTCCCTTGTTCTCCATGTGGGCGCCTGATTACAACAAAATAGACAAAACAAAAGAAATTTTTTCTGCCCCAGTTTGCACTAGGAAGATTTGTGAGTTGTTAGCAAAATTGTAAACCACTTGTACTATTGATGCAATAATGAGAGTAAACTAAAGAATAGACAAGGAAAACTATAAACTAAGCTTGACTAAAGTAAAAATTGACCTTATTCTCCAGGCGGGCCCCCCTGATTTCAAGAAAACTAAACATTGATAATCTTAAGAACACTAAAAATTGACCCCTTTTTTTCAAATCCAGACTTTCCTTTTATTTCTTTTTATTTTATTTTTTCAAAATATCCTAGGAGAAAATTCGTCAGACTAGGTTTTCTATCTTAGGAGAAAGATTCATCAGACTAAGACATTAATCCTAGGAGAAAATTCATCAGACTAGGTCCTTTTTCTCTTCTTTTTTTTGTATCTTAGGAGAAAGATTCATCCGACTAACATTTCTATCCTAGGAGAAAGTTCATCAGATTAGGTCTTCTATCTTAGGAGAAAAATTCATCAGACTAAGATTTTGATCCTAGGAGAAAGTTCATCAGACTAGGTTCTCTTTTTGTTATCTTAGGAGAAAGATTCATCAGACTAAGATTTTGATCCTAGGAGAAAATTCATTAGACTAGGTTTTCTATCTTAGGAGAAAAATTCATCAGACTAAGACATCTATCCTAGGAGAAAGTTCATCAGACTAGGTTTTCTATCTTAGGAGAAAAAGTCATCAGACTAAGCTATTATTGGGAGGAAAATCCATCAGACTAGGACTTTTTATCCTAGGAGGCAAAATGTGACGACCAAATGATAAAATTTTATGCACACGAGCAAGATAGAAAAAATCAAAAATTTGAGAAACTTCCCATTGTCGGCTCTTCTTTTCTTTTCATTTTCATTTTTTTTCTTCTCTTTTTTTTCTATTTTTCTTTCTTTTTCTCTTTTCTTTTCCCTTCTTCTTTCTTTTTTTTTGAACCACATTCCTTGCACTGCTTTGTTCCTATTTCATACAAAGAAAAATTTGTCGGTTTTGAAAATGGTGGTCGGTTTGTGGCCTTGAGTCTTGAGCAGCTTGGCTTTTGCTCGATCATCTTGAGTCGGTCCCAAGAGACTTCTGTTCTGCACCAACTCTGATTGTTTCATACCCAATATGATTTGTATTTGCGGCTCAATCAGCCTTATCCCAACTGGAGATCTTTGCTTAGGTGACCTTTTCCGATATCTTGAATGACTACCTGCTTTTTGAGTAATTTGTGTGTCAAAAAGAATCACCAGTTATCTTTCTTGCGCTAAGCAGGCTGACAATAGTCTTCTGGGGGAGCCTTTGTATGAATCCTCAAGGCATGTTGACATTAACAACTGAGTTTGCTGGCCAAATTTACTTTGTACAACTGAAAAGCTGGTAGCAGATTTTGAAATCTTTTCTTGCTTGTTTTGACAAGGACTGACTCAGAGTGAAGGACAAAATAATGCAAAGAAACAATTATTAACAAAAAATGCCCATGTCGGAAAGACAGAAGGAAGTGTTTTTCTTCTTCTTTTTTTCACTTTTTTTCTTTTTCACTAACTAGCCTTAATGGTCATGACATGCATTTTGGACTTAGTGGCCTATCTATCAAACTGACCAAATCTTCCCTTTTACCATTCTTATGATCTTTGAAGTCGGGCCTATCCGGGCCAATCCTTTGCATCAGCTTCACGACTCACTTTCGACTAATGGTGCCCCGAGGAATTTTCACCTACAAGCCTCTCTCATTTATTCATCTCTACTTACCGTCGTCTTACTGTGCCCGTGAGGGTTTTCACTAATAAGACTCTCTCATTTTTCATTTTCTTTTTCTTTCCCTCTTTTTGTGAGCAACTCGACGATGTTCTACGTCGTGTGACAACTGTTGCTCATTGCATGCGTCTCTTGGCATTCTTGAAGGCATATTGGAAGGTCTTTATTTAGAAGGTTTTTGGATAGGGTTGGAAAGAAAGGTCGACATGAAGGCTCAAAATAAAGTCAAAATGAGGGGTTGTAGACTTACAACTCTTAGAATCGACTCTTTCAAAAATGAAATAAAATCTTTGTCCCAGTTTCAGATGCTGGGGATTTTTGGATTTTTCTATTTTTCTATTTTTTTTCTTTTTCTTCTAAATTCTTATTTGGTTGGACCGAACCGTGAGGCTGCTTACGTATCCTTATTTTAAAGAATCAGGTCTAACGTAGTTCAAACATCTGACCTAAACTGTTTTTCATCTTTCTTTCTGTTCTTCTTTTTTTTCTTTTTTTTTTCTTTTTTTTTTCTTTTCTTTTTCTTCTCTTTTTTTTTCTTTTTCCCTTTTTATTTGCCCTAGCTTCTATTTTTTGAGGGCATGGACCTTCGACAGTTCTTTTTTCTTTTTCTTTCTTTTTTTTTTTCACTTGAACTTTCAAAGAGCTGCCCCAGTTTGTACTCTTAGGGCATGGACTTTTTTTCTTTTTTTTCTCCTCTTTTTTTTTAACTCTAAACTTGATTCCAAAAGAGGGTAGTCAAAGAAAATAACACAGGCTCAAAAGGGGTGACAAGGGGTATAAAGTGTTTGGGTAGCATAAAAAGGGCCTCTCAACCTTGAGAACGCTAAACATAGTATCCTTTCGCAATCACGGCATTGACAAAAATGTCTGTCTTCTTGGTGTGTCGTGGTCACAAGACATTTTTTCATCCCTTAGTGACAAACTTTCCAACAAACTTCAATTGATTAAACATCCTCAAGCCCGATCTTCACAATGATTTGAAAGTAAATTTTACTCGATATTAGTTCCAAAGTATTCCAACTCTTTATTCATCCTCAAATGTATTTTTTAGTTATCCAATTCCAGATTAAATTAGTTCCTAAGATCTGACCAAAATTTACGCATGCATGTCATGTCATGAGAACTAGCGACAAAAGAACTAGGAACAGAATGACTCAAAAGGACAAACTGTATTTTATTGAGTAAAGGATGAAAGGGTTTTACAACTAACAAGCAACCTAAAATACGAGTTACAACCCTAAAATAACCCGAATAATGAAAATAGTAACAGAACAAACAGACAAGACTCACATAAACAGAATGGAGGGATGGAAGGATTTGACTCAATAAAATAAATAAAATCTGAATCACAACCCTGAAATAACCTAGATAATAGAAAAAATATCAAAACAAGCTACCAAGATTCCTTCCTAGTGAGGAGGGAATGACTTTTCAATTGCTAGGCTTGATATTTAGCCACAAATTTGCTCATCAGAATCAGCAGAGCCTTCTCAAATTTCAAAATCATTAACTTCAGTTAGCAAATTCTCGAGAGAATTCTCATACTCCATGTCACCAGGCATCATCCCCACAAAGTGTGCATCATGATGTGCAGGTAAAAGATTCTGCGCGATATTCTGGATGTCACTACCTTGGATCACAATCAGGTTTTCCTGGATCATCCTTTCTATTTCTCTTTTCAAATCCCGACAACTTTCAACATTGTGCCCCTGGGCATTAGAATGGTATTCACACCTTTTAGATGGGTCAAAGCTCCTGGCACGTGGGTCCACACGATTTGGAGGAATGGGTGCAATCATGTCATGATTCTTTAACTTCTCAAATAAGCTTGCATATGACTCTCCTATTAGTATAAAATTATCTTTCAACGTTTGTTCCCTTCTATACCCCTGACAGGGATGTGGGTTATAGGGCGCTTGCAAATTTTGTGAAGGCTGATAGAGATTTTGTGATGCTCGTGCTCGCCTTCTAGGGTGTTTTGGTGGTTGGATGACATACTGAGGTGGAGCAACAGGGTATTATGAGTTCTGAGGTGGATAGTTATGCTCAGGGGAGTCATGGGAAACCTGATGAGGTTGCGCATACCTTTGAGGTGCTCTCTTGTGACCTCTTCTCGACCCTGTTGTCATCATGATTTCTTCATCCTTCTCCTTTGTGTCACTAAAATTATCAGATTCAACCTGGACAACCTGAGTTGCGGCTTTAAGAACTGCTTGACTTATAATTTTGCATGTCTTAAGACCATTCTCTACCATTTCTCCCATTTTGATTGCTTCCGAGAAGGATTTTCCAACTGCGGACATCATGTTTTGAAAGTAATCTGGCTCTTGCGCTTGAAGGAAGACAATGATTAGCTCGTGGTCATCCATGGGTGGCTTAACTCGAGCTGCTTGCTCTCTCCATTTAATGGCATGTTCCATGAAACTTTCACTTGGTTTCTTCTTCAGATTTGAAAGGGAAATGCGGTTTGGGGAAATGTCAATGTTGTATTGGAACTGTTTGACAAAGGCCTGTGTCATGTCATCCCAGACATACCAGCGAGACGTGTCTTGATCCATAAACCATTCATAGGCTACTCCCGTAAGTCTTTCCCCAAAATAAGCCATCAACAATTCTTCATTTCTTCCCACACCTCTCAATTGATTGCAATACCTTTTCAGGTGGGCTATGTGATCTCCATGTCCATCATAATTTTCAAATTTGGGAGTCTTGAAACCAGGCGGCAAGTGGACATAGGGGAACATACATAGATCTTTGAAGGCAACACTCTTTTGACCGGCCAACCCTTGCATGTTTTTCAACCGTTGTTCTAAGCTTTTCACTCTTTGGGTCATTTCTTCCTGTATCATCTTTCGGGCAGGCTTCTCAATGTTTGCAGGAAGATCAAACGAGTACGAGAGGTACTTAGGAGAGTGGTATTGCTCTTGCTGTGTAGCAAATTGTGACTCATGACGAGATTGTCCTTGACCACTGACCCATGCTTGACACATTTTGGTTATTTGTTGTTTCAGCATTCTGTTTTTCTCAAACACAATAGACTCTTGTTGAACCCTCTGACCCTGAGTCTCTTGAGCACTTGTAACAGCTTCGATGTCAGTTATCATTTTTCCTTCGATTTTGTGTTTCCAGCTTACCACAAACCGACCACCTCAACTTTCTTCACAATTCAAAACAAAACATGTTAGAATGGACTCAGTCGGTCCTTATTATTATCAATATTTTTCATTATGTTTTTCGTTTTTTGTTCTTTTTTTTCATTTTTTTTCATTTTTCTTTTTAATGGTTGATCGAACCTGATGTGGGTTGCCTACGTATCATGTGGGAACATGAATCAGATCTTGCGTAGTTCGGGAAGATTAAGAATAAAGTAAATAAACTAACTCTTTTTTATTTATTTTCAAAGAAAGACTTATAAAGAAGAAAGAAAATATTTTTTTGGATTTCGATTTGTTGTTTCTTTTCGAATTTCGAAAGAAAAACTTCTAAAGAACAAAGAAAATATTTTTGAATTTATGAAAGAAATGCTTCTAAAAAGGAAAGAAAATATTTTTGAATTTTGAACTTTCTTTTCAATTTTGAAAGAAGAATGAAAATATTTTTGGATTTTTGGAAGAAATTAAAAGAAAATATTTTTGTATATTTTTTTAAAAAACAATTAGGGTCTAAAAGAAGGCTTTCTAAAGCAAGTAGCGGAAAATATTTTTGGATTTTTTGAAAATTGAAGTCTCAAAAAAAAGACTTTTCTAGAGAGGAAGTAAAGGAAAATATTTTTGGATTTTTTGAAAATTATGGGCCGGAACCGATGAGGTTTGCCTACGTATCTCACATCCGGTAAGAATCAGACTCGCGTAGTTCGCCCAGTTTTGACGGAACAGGAAAACATGACACTTGAAAATTTTGGCTCGTTTTGAAATAACTTTTTTTTTTCCAGAATTTTGGCAAATTTTCAGAATTTTCTCAATACCTACCTCTCACTTTTTGTTTCTTTTTTCTTCTTTCTCCTTTTTTTTTTTGATTTTCTTTTTTTTTTTCATTTTCTTTCCCTATTCTAGAAGCCAGTCAACATGCAAGCCGAAACAGACAGAGACGCAAGTAGCACGTAAGGTGCATCAAGATGGTCTTTTAATTTTTGGGTACACCTGTCCTAGACGGACTCAACCCCTGTGTTGAGTCCCCTAAGTCAAGTGCACATGATGCAAACAAACGTTCCTACTAGGGATCTGATATGAGGCTGAGTTATTCTAGGTTTAAAAACCTGGGTTTATTTGTTCTAGACCTGGCTTACCCGAGCGAACAACTCGAGCCGAGGGGGGGGCTACGTACCGGTAACCAAAAGATCATCCGGCTTTGCAACTTGTCTGAACCTCGTTCTATTTGGGATATGACACAAACAGAAAGAAGTCACGGCCAGCGTGCACTCCTCAGGAGAGAGAAAAGAGGGGTTTCGTAACAGTTTATATATACAGTTCAAATAATATCAAAGCGATAAAAAGCAACATTTTGCACATTAGGCCCAAACATGTAATAAAATCAGATAACAAACAAAGCCAAATATAACAATTCATCTAAGCTCGAATTCTGAACCCTGAACCAGAGATTCTGGGTTTGATCCCCAGTAGAGTCGCCAGAGCTGTCACATCTCCTTTTTTACCTACACCCTGAAAAAGGATGTATAAGGGAGTTTTTTCCAACTTAAAGTGACAATCGAAATGAGATTATTTTTATTTAAAATATTCAGAGTCGCCACTTGGGAATTTTATAGCGTCCCAAGTCACCGGTTCAAATCCCGAATCGAGGAAAAGATTGACTCTGTATTACAGTCTGCGAACATAGAAATTCGGGTAAGGAATTCTGTTAACCCGGGAGAAGGTGTTAGGCATTCCCGGGTTCCGTGGTTCTAGTACAGTCGCTCTACTGTTATAATTGGCCTGATATCTAATTTTAGTACATGTTTTAGCCTATGGTGCAATTTTAAACTTTATAACCGCTTCTTATTTAATTATTTTTTAGGAAGATTCAACGTCATCTAAAACACGTCTTGAACCACGTCACATAAATGCACCCACGGTCCACGACACATTTTATCTAATATTTTTGAGATTTGAATTTGGGTCACATAAATGCACACCCGAGTTTAAGGAAATTAATTTAAATTACGCGGCTAAAGCAACTATGCACTTTCAACTTTGCGAGGGCCATGGAAAATTCAGCTAATGGCACACCTCGATTTCTAAAGAGTTAAAATTAATTAAGGGCCATGAGTTATGGAAAATTTTTTGTAGAGGGAAGGTACGACTTAATTGTTAAAAAACTAAAAGATACAACGTAATAAAAAAAAACTTTCAAAATTTTCTTTCCCCACACGTTACTTTCCAAATCACAACTAGACAGAAATGGAAATTGATTTATCTAAATCATCCTCACATACCGAAAATTGCCTTAAACAAATTATTTACCAAAAACTTAAACTATTCATTTTTTACATGTAACCTTAACGTGAGAATGACATAAACACACGAGTAAGAGAAATCTTCTTAATTAAGCAAGAAATCAATCAATTAAAACGAAAGCTCAACAAACAGTACATGAACTTCACAAGACAAAAGCAGGTATTAATAAGCACGGTAATGGAATGACATGAAAGTGAAACATGAACCTTTCTTTTTTCAAGCTTTATGAATATGCCAAATAGGAACCTCCAGTCGGCTTACAAAGAAAAGTGAGAACATATGCCGATAAGATTGAACACAAAATCTGACTATGCCGGAAACCTCGTCATGAACTCGAAAAGGACCTCTCGAACTCCGCTTTAAACTCCGGCTGAAAATATTGGATCTTCACTGTTGGTTTTGGACTGTAACCCATCAAGCTTCAGAAGCGATTTTCATGGCCATTTTGGGTGGTGTTTTGATGGTCTAAGGGAGGAGCTAAGGTGATGTTACCGGTGTTTCATGGTGGTTTCAAGCCATGGCTGCTGGTTTACCAGACTCCGACGGAGGTGGGGGCTGTGGTTGTTTGAACTGAACAACGTCGCCGGCAGCGTGGTTGAGGAAGGGAGGTGGTCGTTGGTGCGTGTGCGTTTTCAGGCGAGTTCGGTGGTGAAGGGAGGAGCTGGTGGGTCCGTTATGAAGAAAACGTCCGTGGAAGGGGCGGTCGTACTGTTTTTGCGGCGCTCAGCTTTTTGCAGAGTGTATAGGCTTTATTTTTTGTGTGTCTTTTTCCTCTCCTCTAGAGGATTAGGCTTACCCCTATTACATAGGTCTAGGTTTAAAGGTGTATTTTTATGTATTTTGCATATTAGCCCCTAGGTCTTTTGTGTATTCGGTCCCTAGGTTTTTTTAAGAAAGGTGTTAAGGGTATTGGGCTCAGGGAATGGGCTTAGGAATTATGGCCTAGATCCGAAAAAATTGGCCTAAAAATGAGTCGTTTGAGCCCGAATTTTATTCTTTCCCGACGAACGAGACTAAAATACGATCTTATTTATTAATTAATCATACGTAAGTAAAATAACTATTAAAATAAGACTGACCGTTAAAACAAAATTATTTTTGGTATTTTCAAGATTTAAAATGACTACAAAATATTAATGAACCTATTTTTTGTAATTTTCGTTTTCTTGTAATAAAATAAAGTAAAAGAGTAAAAGTGAGTTGAAATAGCTATATTAGGCCTAAATTAAATATTTACGTGCTAAAATATAAAAAATCTTGGGGAGGGTCAAAAATCACATGTCTAGAGCAGCATCCCTCATTGGTTTGTTTCTTAGGAGCCCTTGGTTTGTTGAAGGTTGTACCTCTTGAAGTCCCCTTTCCTCTCATCAAGTAATTTTTGAATATTCTAGTGATCATAGCCATTTCATCATCCTCCAGATCTGAACCTTCAGCAATTCTGAGAGCCAGACTTCTTTCCTTCTTGGGTGCATCCATTTTCATGGTCTGCCTTCTCAGTTCATAGGCAATAAGGTTTCCTATTAGTTAATCTAGCTTGAGGGTAGCAATGTTCTTTGATTCCTGAATAGCAGTGATTTTGCTTTCCCAAGAGACTGGCAGAACCCTAGTCAAAATCTTCTCAACTTTGTCTTCTTCGAGAATAATCCTTCCAAGAGATTTAAGTTCATTTGTTAGTGTGGTGAACCTTGTATACATCTCTTGGATGGTTTCTCCTTCCTTCATGGTGAAGTTCTCATACTGGGAGTACAACAGTGTTCCTCTGGACCTCTTCACTTAAGGTGTTCCTTCATGAGCCACATGCAAAATGTCCCAGATTATCTTAGCAGTGGTACAACTTTGAATTCTACTGTACTCATCTGGACCTAGTCCACACACAATCCATTTCTTGGCCTTAGCATTCTTCTCCCACTTCTTCAGGTCTTCAGCAGTGCAGTCAGCTCTAGTCTTTGACACATCCACTCCTTCAGCATTCTTCTTTGTAGTTACTAAAGGGCCATCGGTGACTATGTCCCAGAGTTCATAGTCTTCTCCTATGATGTGATCCCTCATCTTGTTTTTCCACCAAGAATAGTACTGACCGTTGAACAGTGGAAGCCTGACAGTGGATTGCCCTTCCCAGTTTCCAGGTGGTGCACTCATGTTGATCTTTTCCTAAGGTGTTAGCCTCTTCAAAGATAACCTGCTCTGATACCAATTGATGTTTTAAGCGTCAATACCACACAAGAGGGGAGGGGGTGATTTGTGTTGTACCCAATTTTCAATCTAGAAGAACCAGGTTCTTCTAGGTATTCTAACTACTACTGTTTGCAGAATTAAAAGTACATAAAATAAAGAACACAGAGATTTTTACGTGGAAAACACCCGGCTCAAAAGGTGAAAAAACCACGACCTACTACTCAGTAGGATTTTCCCCAACACTTTACTAAATCACTGAGCCAAACTAGCATTTACAAAACTCTTTGTAAACCTAAGGATTACCTCTAATCCCGCTGTAGCAACCAGCCTCTAACTGTTGCGACAACTTCAAGTTAGCCTTTAACTTGAACTCTCAAAGTACCTAATACAATTGCTTCTATGAAAGCTGGAAAGGTACAACTTTAAACCACCTACTATAATTGAACTAGAATAAGAAAAAACACAATAGAATTGGTTCTTCTATCTCGTTCAAGTAGCTTCAGGAGTGCACACTCAAATCTCACATAAATTGCCGGCAAAATCGCCTTGCACTTTTACTTCCAATTTAGTTTAACTTCTGCGTATGTGCAATACCTGTAAAAGAGATCAATCACTGTCATTTAATAGGTTAGTAATCAAAGTTTGATTGGGATTCGATTTCTGATCTTCTATCGTAGTTGAGTCCTTGACGATATCAAACTCTAACACTCTCTTTATCCGGATTGTGTTCTCTTCATATAAGGAGACTTTCTCCCCTTATCCAATATGCAACCTTTTTTATTAGATCAGGAGATATTGCTACTTGATCAGTGAGACTTATCTCCTTCACGTGCATCTCACATGTATAGGTTGATCATGATTGTGCTTCACATGATAGACCTGGTCCATGACTGAGTTCATTTGTCATTCTTCCAAACTTCACCTATTCTTGAGCCAATAGATATCATGCCTATAAGTTCAAGAATCAGCTTTAATAACTAGATATCATGCCATATAGGGATTAAAACCAGCTCTATTAGAAACCATGTCTATAGAACTTAAAAATCAATTTAGTTAAACAAATCAGTTAATTCATGTTTGAATTGGTTTAATTAACTGTCCATTTCTTTAAATAAGTTTTCAAACACTGCTTTAAATTATACCACTAGAAAACATGTCTATAGGATCTCAAGTTATCTGTTTAAGAATTGCTCACTGTTTTACTCATTCCTAATCAATATAGATATCATATCTTTAGGACATCACTATTACGCCTAGGCAACCCTATATGGCGATTAAAATTCTGCAACTATAAAACTGTGCTTTGTTATTTATAACTGCTCACATTTAACAGGTCTGAAATTAGTAGGCAGGCCAATAGGCCTTTGACGCTTGGTCCTAATCCGTGTTGTATACTTCCTGCTCACCTAGATATCATGTTCTAAGTTTTATTAAATATCTGAAACACTTGGTTGAGACGTGCATATTTTTGTTCTGCTTGTGGAGGTAAAAAAATGTGAGCCATTACTTGTTCCTTCTTTATGTGCAGTCCTAAATATTTTGATTGGCGCTTAGACTTTTCTCCTTTAAATAACTTAGGAGGATCTAGAACTGTCCAAAAGTAGAGGTCCTAAAATACCTCCAGGGCCACGAGGAAGGGACGCGTAGTGCACACATAGGACATTTTCAAGGTTGCTAGAGCGCTTTTGGCTATGACCAAGGGGAGGGAATTGGGTAGTAAGGATATGATGACTACGCGCTAATGTCACGTGTAGCCCCTCATTGAGGAGTGTTTACCGGACATTGCGTGGGGTGATCCTGTAGGCTAACCAACCTAAGACCCCTCTTTCCAACTCCCCGTGCTTAAACTTTACCTTCTCTATATGTATGCAACTTGTTTTAGTCTTTTCCTTTTTTACTTGAGTCATATAATGTCCAAACACATGCCTCTATTTGCAAGTATGTGTTTAAACTATTTATTCGTTAAAAGACTAATTCATAAGCATAAGTTCGGTCGGGACCCACCGTTGTGGATCAAGAGGGGTGTCTAACACCTTCCCCTAAAGGTTATTTCGAGCCTTTACCCTAAATCTCTGGTAATGCAAACTAGTCTAAGAGTTAATCACTCTAGGTGCCCTAACGCACCATAATCCATTAGGTGGCGACTCTTCAAAACCCAAATTCTCCAAAAAGGAAATGAGTTATTACCCCCATGAACGTCGAAACCCGAACTTCTCTCTCTCTCCGCGGAGGGAATAAAGGGGGGGCGACAGCATGGCGATTCTGCTTGGGATAGTTTAGCCTCTTACCATAACGAACTTATCTCTTGTGAGTTAGTCCAGGCATGCTATATCCCGTACCTCTTTCCCCTTATTTGAATTTAACTGTTTATTTTCAAGTATTTATGATTTCTTTATTCCTGAAACTAACTTGTCTCCTTGTTTTCTTTTTCTGTAACTGTCTTTCAATTATTTAAATACTGCATTTATTATTTTCTTACGTGCAAATACTTGACTACATGCTATTTATTGTTGCATAAATCATGTTTCACATCATATTCCACTCGTGCATATTAAATCTTATAGCAGCGCTTGATGAGTGGTTGCGCTCTTCCTATTTATTACCCTTAAATTCGGAAAGGCTTATTTGCAGTAAAACTAGTCGATCAACAGTGCAGTCGATGATTACGTGCCTTTACCCCTCAAGTTGTCCGCTTGAGAGTACCAGTCTAAACCCCTATAGTAACCTTACTCTGATCGAAATTGTACATGCATCATGGTCAAACCTAGTCAGATCAATATGTTGTCCACATAATGATCCTTTAAGATGAGCCTTATCCAAAAGTCCAACGGGATTTTCATAATCCCAACGGACACAACCATGTTCTATGCATTAATTTGGAGAACTAAATGTCATGCTAATCATGAATGTATAAATAGTCGAGTCTGGTGGGGGAGAAAGGCCTAACCTTTTTGTAGAAAACAAGGCACGAGGTCCCTAGATTCGATATGGTTAGCAACATTCCACCATTGCTGCTAGATTGGTGGGAGGACCTTTCCTCAAGTGACAAGAAACATTTAAGAAAGTACTTGGGTAACTTGCCTTCCCTACTAGACATTGAGCCAAACAACAAGTTGATCGAGGGTGCCACTTTGTTCTAGGACAGTGAAAGGTCTGTGTTCCGTTTTGGTGACATAAAAATAACACCACTTCTAGAGGAAATTGGAGGGATTGCGGGATTGACTTGGGATAGTCCCGGGTTATTGGTGCCGGAGAACCATACCGGTAAAGGGTATTTAAAGATGATGGAGCTGAAGAAAAATGCTGACCTGATATGACTGAAGGAATCTTACATACCCTTCGAATATTTGTATGAGAGGTATGGCCATAGCAAGTCCTACCGTACCTACCATGATGAGCTCTCCCTTACTTCTCTAGGCCACATCCACCGCAGAGTGTTCGTGTTCATTGTATTCTTCTTAGGCCTGATAGTATTCTCAATGAAAAGGGAAAGAATCCACACTAGGTTGGCCATGGTCGCCAAGACTTGATGGAAGGGATCAATGGAGAGACATACTCTATAGTCCCCATGATCATAGCCGACATCTACAGGGCTCTGGAGCGCTATCAAAGAGGGGCCAATCATTTTGAGTGTTGTAACTTGTTGCTACAGCTGTGGTTATTAGAACATCTTCAAAAGGGTCACTACCTCCAAGAATTTCCGCGAAGGGCTTGGAACAACCATATTGCCTTCCATCACCCCAAGTGAATGACTTACATTCCAGATAGATTTGCTTAGACGGAAAGTGCCAAAGAATGGGTAGAGTTCTGCGACAATCTGACCGAGGAACAGGTGCAATGGATGTTTGAATGGTTCCCAACAGGCGAATTCATCATCAGATCCAGGGACGCTCCACACCTGGTGCTGATTGGGTTAAGTGGGATATACCCTTATGTCCTTATCCGAGTTATGAGGCAAGCAGGCAGGAAACAGGTTGTACCAAGGGTTGCCAAGATGAGTCATTTCAGAGCAGACTTTCAAGACGGCGACGTCCCTTACAAGTGCCAACCTCAGCACATATGGCACTGCAAAATCATT
Source organism: Nicotiana sylvestris (assembly GCF_000393655.2). Taxonomy (NCBI): domain Eukaryota; kingdom Viridiplantae; phylum Streptophyta; class Magnoliopsida; order Solanales; family Solanaceae; genus Nicotiana; species Nicotiana sylvestris. The sequence goes on along the minus strand of NC_091065.1, from coordinate 75,383,263 downwards.
ATGGAAAAGAACACCATTGAGCCAGACAGGTATCATGTGAGGTGTGAACCTCTCTACCCAGCATGGTTAGAGGACAATCTAAAAGGAATGGTGATGCCAAGAGCCGGTCGAGGGAATAGAATCAAAGACGAAGAAGCTAAAACTCAAGTCAAATACCACAAGCTGCGCAAGAGGGTCCATGACTCTGAGAATGAGCACCGGGAAATACATGAGAGGAATGTGAGATTGAACGAAGAATGGAAAGAAATGGCAGTCACTTCCAATAGGAAATTAGAATATTTGGAGCGAGGAATAGTGGAGCTGGAAGGTAAAGTCATAAGAAAGATCGAGGATTGCCAAAACGATGAAGGAACTGAAGGAAGACATCTGGCCAGAGCCTACTTGCTGCTAAGTCTGCGTGAGCTGGGGGACCTATATGACGGAGTTAGGAAGATAAAATCTGGGGAAGGTCCTTCTGGGACCAAGTAGGCTAGATTTATTTGCTTTCCTAAATGTAATAAGGCCAAGTGCTAGTAGTGACTTACTTTTCTATTATCTTAGTGTCGTTTTGGGATTCATCTACTTTTACATTATGAAATGAAGTATTTATTTGCATCCAAAGTTCTCCAAATCTATTTGTTGCTAGGCCTACCTCGGGCAAAATGAGGCTCCCAAATTAGGACACGAATTTACATTTCTGCAATATGTGTTTAAATACTGCAAACATTTCAGAATCCTCACTGACTTGTTACCTCTTTGTTTTTCCTTATTTTGATTATTCTCATCCCCTTAGGTTGGTTCACTCATACTAGCCTCACCAGCGTATCATACCAGATCTAGAGGCCCTCCACCTCCTCCTCCTCCAAGCAATACAAAAGGCAGAGGAAAAGCAAAAATGGACGATTTAAGTGGTATCCGAAAGGAGAATGTTGAGAACACAGAAACTTCAGATGGACGGAGTACTTCGGCACCAAACGACCTAGTCTTGAGATTGGAACAAAAGATACTAGAACTGCAAGGAGAACTTGAGCATGTTCGTAACTTGGAACACTTATCACTCACCCTAAATGTCCCTGACATCAACCAACAGAGCACAAAGAACCCATCACCTCCCCAAAACACACTAAACCAATATCCACAAAATCTTCTCACACCAAATCTATATGCAACCCCACCCCAAAATCTCAATCCCCTACCAATACCAACTCCACCACAACACCACCATCAACCAATTCATTACCCACCAACCTCCACCTATGACCCTCCACAAAACACACCACATCTCATTTTCAATACTCAAAACTCAACCAATGACCATCATTACACCCAAGTTCCTGGCACCCATCAAAGCAACCATATATACGTAGAAACCGTACCGCACTCTATCCAACCAATCTCCTATACACCGGAATCCTAAGAGAAGGACCTACTCATTAAGAACATAGCTGAAGAACTCAAGAAATTGACGAGTCGAGTTCAGAATGTTAAAGGTGACAAAGGAATAGAAGGTTTGAACTATGAAGACCTATGCATACAGCCAGATGTAGAACTGCCAGAGGAGTACAAACCTCCTAAGTTCGAGATGTTCGACGGTATAAGTGATCCCAGGGTTCATCTAAGGACCTACTGTGACAAGCTTGTCGGGGTCGAGAAAAATGAAAAGATCCGAATGAAACTCTTTATGAGGAGTCTTACTAGGGATGCTTTATCTTGGTACATCAGCCAAGATCCCAAGAAATGGTCCAATTGGATGAGTATGGTGTCAGATTTCATAGACCAGTTTAGGTTCAATATAGAGAACGCACCGGATGTTTTCTATATTCAAAATCTTAAGAAGAAACCTACTGAGACTTTTTGCGAGTATACTACTCGTTGGAGGTCGAAAGCGACCAAGGTCAGGCCATCTTTGGACGAGGAATAGATGAACAAGTTCTTCACCAGAGCACAAGATCTGCAATATTATGAAAGGTTGATGGTTATCAAAAATCATAAATTCTCCGATATCATCAAACTTGGAGAAAAATCGAAGAAGGAATCAAGAGCGGGATGGTAATGAACTTTGAGGCACTACAGGCCACAAATAAGGCATTACAATCGGGTGGCATATCGAAGAAGAGAGATGTTGGGGTAGTAATGGTGGCTTAGGGCTTGAAATCTCCACTTACATATCAAACATCTCCGCCCACATATCAAACACCTCCACCCACATATCAAACACCTCAACCCACATACCAAGCACCATCACCCATATATCAACCCTCATCTCCCAGATATTTCCAACCAGCCACTATCTATCACACCTATAACTCTCAACCGTCTCATTTCCAATCACCCCCAAATCATCAAAAATATCCAAGACCACGACCAAACTTTGACCGCAAGCCACCCAGACAATATACTACCATTGTTGAGCCCATTGACCAGTTGTATGAAAGGCTGAAAGCCGCGAGTTACGTCACTCTTATTCCCGTTGTGGCATTAGAAAATCCATCCCAATGGATCAATCCAAACAAAATTGTGCGTACCATTCCGGTATGAAGGGGCACACCACTGATGAGTATCGAACATTGAAAGATAAGATCCAGATGCTGATCGACAACAAGGTCATACAGGCCAAAGAAGCCGCACCTAATGTTCGCAACAACCCCCTCCCTGATCATAGAGGTAGTGGAGTACATATGATAGAGACGAACGAAGAATGGGGCCCTGGGGGGTCAATTGGGATTATTCGAGAAGGCGATGCCTTTAAAGTTTCAGTCACACTTACTCCTATTGTGGTACAGACTCAGTCACCAATCGAGGTTGAGGTAGCTGCACCGGTTCCTTTTGAGGTAGATGTGGCTTCATCTGCGGCCACCCCCGCTCCATTTGAAGTAGAAGTGGTTACACCTTTCACTGTGATAATATCAACCACACCTCCATTCGACTCAAAAGCAATACCCTGGGATTGCGTTGCCGAGGCTCGGCGAAAAGGGAAGGCCAAGGTAGAAGAATCTAACGCTGCACAAGAAATAATTAGGACTGGATGAGTCTATACACCTGAACACTTGGGAAGATCGAGTAAGGATGCCATTACTAGGCAGCTTGTCATCGAGACAGGGCCAGATGACTTGTGGAGGAAAGTACAAGCAAAGGAGTATTGTGTCGTTGATCATTTGAACAAAACCTCTGCTTAGATATCTATCCTATCACTATTGCAAAGCTCAGAGGCACATAAGAACACTTTAATGAAGGTGTTGAGCGAGGCTTATGTACCCAATAACATCACTGACGAAGAAAAGGCCAATATGGTGGGACAAGTACTGGAAAGTCATAAGATCATCTTCTATGAAGATGAGCTGCCACTTGAGGGGTTGAATCACAATCGAGCATTGCATATTACAATGCAATTTGAAGACAAATTCATTGTCAGGGTCTTGGTTGACGGAGGTTCAAGCCTCAATATTTATCCGTTGGACACTGTGAAAAGGTTGGACAAACGTTTTCATGAAATACGGGTAGTAATCATGAATATAAAAGCCTTCGATGGGTCCCAAAGGGCCACAATCGGGGATATCAACCTTTGCTTGCAGATGGGGCAAACTTGGTTCGACGTCGAGTTTTAAGTGTTTGACATACCAGCCTCATATAATATTCTGTTGGGCCGACCATGGATCCATGCCGCTGGAGCCGTGCCTTCCACACTACATCAAGCCGTGAAATTTGAATGGAATCGTTAGGAGGTGATCATTCACGGAGATGGGAGCAACCCCATTTACACTAGTCAAACCATCCCGGTTATTGGACATAGAAGAAGGCTAGGAGGGGAAACCTATCATCATAATAAACGGCTCAATGCCGTCGAGAAGGATAAATGGTGGGGTAGTAAAATAGAAAGCATATTGGCCTGGTCTGGATATGAACCCGGCAAAGGGTTGGGGAAGAACCTCCAAGGTATCACTAAACCGATACGGTTGGAAGGTCATGGTACCACCTTTGGGCTCAGATATCAGTACACATGGTAAGAATACAATGATTGGTCGCCTCCATGGCGCTGACCGTATTACCCTCTCAAGCAACCAGTGCTACGCTTAGAACAAGCTTTTCACCAAGCTGATACGATACGGGAAATTGCAGAAGAGGAAGCATTAGCTGGGTTGAAGAATTTGTTCTTGGAGGATGAAGACATGGACTGCAGTGCCATAATTGAGGAGGGGGAGGAAGAAGGCCTCACTATTCAGACCGTAAAGAAGGGAGCTATTTTCGGGAACTGGACTGCCACACCATCCCGAGCCCGCCGAGTCCCTGGGTAGCGTTGCAGATTCTTACTTCTATGGCCATCCTAAGCATTTAAGATTTCCAGTAATTTTGTTTTAAGATTTACTTGTTTCAAAATAAATGCTTGATTCATCGAGCCGTACTTGTTTGGATGATTTTTCGATTTTAATCAAATGCATTTGCTCTTATTATTCATTACTATTTTTTTACACTTTTTCTTTCAACAGCATTATTATTAATTTTCCTGATGAACCGGCGGCTGCGACATGTAATGAGGCAATACAACATGAGAATAGCGATTCAGATGAAGAGGATGAAATATCCGAGGAAGTTGAAAACTTTGAGAATAAGCCTAAGTCCAATCTGGATGAAACCGAAGTAGTAAATTTGGGGGACGCCGAGACCGTTAAGGAAATTCGCATCAGCATTCACTTGTCACCAATAGAGAAGGAAGAGTACATCTATTTTCTAAAAGAATATGAGGACATTTTCGCATGGTCATATGATGACATGACCGGTTTGAGCACGTCCATAGTGGCTCACAAGTTGCCTACTAATCCCATGTGTCCTCCAGTGAAGCAAAAACTCAGAAAATTCAAACTAGACATGAGCATGAAAATCAAGGAGGAAGTTACCAAATAGATCAAAGCCAAAGTTCTCAGGGTGGTCGAGTACCCAACCTGGTTAGCTAACATTGTGCCAGTTTCGAAGAAGGATGGGAAAGTCAGGGTATGTGTTGACTATCGGGATTTAAACAGAGCAAGTCCCAAGGATGACTTTCCATTGCCAAACATACATATTTTGATCGATAACTGCGCCAAGCATGAACTCCAATCCTTTATAGATTGCTTCGCGGGTTATCACCAGATCTGGATAGATGAAGAAGACGTGGAGAAAATAGCTTTTTTCACACCTTGGGGGGTATACTGCTACAAGATGATGCCAATTGGTCTAAAGAATGCTGGGCTACCTACATGAGAGCCATGACAACCATCTTCCATGATATGATAAACAAGAAAATAGAAGTGTATGTGGACGACGTCATTATTAAATCCAAGAGGGCCGCAGATCACATAACGGACTTGAGAAAGTTCTTTAACAGGTTAAGGAGGTACAACTTGAAGTTGAACCTCGCAAAATGTGTATTCGGGGTTCCCGCTGGAAAGTTACTGGGATTCATCGTCAGTCGCCGAGGGATCGAGCTGGATCCATCTAAGGTCAAAGCTATTCAGGAGTTACCGCCACCTAGGAGCAAAAAGAACATGATGAGCTTCGTAGGATGTCTCTGTCACACCTCCTTTTTTACCACCTAGGAGGGTATATAAGGAAGTTTTCCAATTAAAGTGACATTAATCGAAATGAGATTATTTTATTTATTTTTTAGAGTCGCCACTTGAAATAATTTATTTTGGTGTCCCAAGTCACCGGTTTATTTAAAAATCCCAAATCGAGGAAATTTTTGACTTTATTTAAAAGTCTGCAAACCAAAAATTATAGATATGGAGTTCTATTAACCCGGGAGAAGGTGTTAGGCATTTCCGGGTTCCGTGGTTCTAGCACGGTAACTTAGCGATTTATACTTGGCTTAAGTTATTTAACTACTCATTTTAGGACCTATGTACATTTTTATCTTTTACCGCTTTTTAATTGCTTGATTATTTGTAATTAAAGAATTGAGTCATGCGTACGTGTACTCATTTCGTTTAGCGCGTCAAAATTATGTCACGCGTACGTGTCACAATTAATCAAGATTTATTAATTATTAAGAAAGTTCAATTGAAGTTGCGCGAACGCATACCTCGATTTAATTTTAGAAAAATCATAATTATGTTACGCGAACGTATACATAATCACGATAACAAGTTATAAGCGTGCCCAAGCAAGCTACAAGGACAGTTAAACAAACAAGAATGCGAGCTCGAAAAAATTTCTAAGATTAATAGAGTAAAATTGCGTTAAAAAAATCCAAATCTGCTTTTTAAATCAAGTCTCATGTCCCAACATTCCAACAACAGAAGGATGTAAACTTTAATTGCTTTCCATTGATCTCTTAGTTACTTAAATCAATCCAAACTCATTCCGTATATCAAGGAACCTAGCACCATGTCAATGTTAACATAAGGACATTAATTAAAAAAAAAGTCTTTAAAATAACTCAAACAAACAGATAGTCCATTTAGGGGTGGGCATAAAATCCGAAAAACCGAATTCCGAACCGGACCGAATTAATTCGGTATTTCGGTTTCGATTTTTTCGGTATTTCAATCTAATTCGGTATTGCATTTTTGGTATTTCGGTATTTTGGTACGGTCGTCGGTATTAGAATTTTTAAATTTCGGTATACCGAAATACCAAATTACCAAATTTTTAAAGACATTTTTTTAAGTTGGACCTATATCTCACTGCCCAGCCCAGCGCCCAAGCCCAAACATTTTTAATTTAATTCCCAGCGCCTCAACCCATCGCCCCAGCCCAACTGCCAAGCCTAACAACAACATATTTCGTTATCTTTGTTTCCAGGCTAGCACGCTATTTTAATATTTTTAGTGCCATCAATGTTCAGATGTCGTGGAATCAATTGGGTGTGAAGATGTCACTACAGTTTCCTCGTTGAATCAATTGAGTCGTTGAATCTTTTTTACTGAAAATGAGAAGCTAAGATATCAGCTTCTTTAGCTCGTAAGATGGCGCGGAGAATTGAACAACCGCCAAACTCGAATAGGGATTAGCTCGAAAAATTACAGTTTACAGATAATATACAGTTAAGCAGTTTTTGTATGCAGTTGGTTTGGACGCCGGGAAAGCTAGTACGATGATATTATTAGAAGGCGCTTTATGTTTTTTATGTATTTGTTGTAGTTTTAGTTAATTTTCAATTTGTAATGCAAGTTGTAAAAAATCAAAAGTTTCTGTTTTTGAAGTTCTTTCTTCTCCTCTGTTTGATTCAGAATTGATCAATAGTACTTTGTTCATATACTACTAATAGGAGTGTGTGTGAACTAATCAACTAATAGAGAGAAGTTGCATCAACCCAGGAAGGTAGAAGCCATAGTATTAAATCGAAATCGTACCGAACCAAAATAATAAATACCGAACCGTACCGAAATATTTTGGTACGGTATTTAATATACACAATTGATAAATCGAATACCGAACCGAAATTCTTAAATAGCGAACCGAAATACTGAACGCTCACCCCTAAGTCCAGTACTCTAGTGCTATTTTTTGAGTCTGAAAGATATATGATTGGTGGAAAACTAGTATTCCTTCAATACACGTGTATTACAAAGAAATACAATAATAAAATTCAAAATCCTGCTAATAAAACTTTTTCCTAACACATTGCTTTTCTGAGAGCAATTATTTCATCTTCCTTTTTTTTTTTCTTTTGAACATCAATCTTTTCAAGTTAAAAGCTACTTATATTTCTTTTATTTCACAGTCAAGCCACTCTGAGAAAAGTAGAGTTTACAAATGCAAAATGAGCAGTATATTGCTTAATCCTCCAAATTAAGGAATCGATTAATTACTTGTTGAATTCCATGACCCAAGTGTTGTAAGCGCAAAATTAATACTCTAGTGCTATCATAATACAATGAGATGAGAATAAAAATTGAGAAAAAAATCTTTTATTGATGAATAAAGCTAAAAAATTACAAATCAATCGGGCTAAACAAAGTAACAAACTTTAAACCAGAATACCGAAATTATAAACCGAAACCTCGACTTTGAAGCTTGCCGGAACTCGACGAACCTCGGACAGCACCTAAAAAATTTATCCCAGACGTTGTTGGTGGAGCTACTGTTCTCGCTTTTGTTTTGGGAATTTGAGACAGTGGTCTCTTTTTTTCCTTTTGGAATTGACGCCGCCTCTTTATTTCGTTTAAGTCCCAATCTTCTGTCTTCAATCAGATTCTCTTTCTCAATTTTTAGATCATTCTCTAAACAAACTTTAAGCTGTCGTTTTCTATTAGGAATGGGAGTTCCTCCGTTTCCTTTTTGGGAATCGGCTCCTTTTTTCCAAAAAAATCAAGAGAGAGTCCGATTTTTGTTCTCCATGGAAATCGACGGGTCTGCCGTTTTTTGTGTAGTTTAGGTGTAGGAATTGAAAAACTTAGGGGTAGAATTTCTATAATTTAGTATTTTATATGGAGGTGGGAAGGGTTAATCGCCATTAGATTAGAAGGAAATAGATGACTATGATTAAATCTTTCACTTAAATGGGCCATGGGTTGGGAAGAATGGTTTTGAACTTAGACTAAAAAGATCAAATAATACAATGTATCTATAAAAATGTAAAAATTACTCTAAATTAAAATAAACTAATATAAAACTAAATACTACGAGTGAAACTAATTTTTTTTGTATTTTCAAATGTTATAATACTATAAATATAATATACTAATTGACTTTAAACTAAGGATAAAAATATATATATATTTTTGTAATTTTTATTTTTATGATAAAATCAAGTAAAAGAGTCAAAACTATTTAAAATAGCGATACTAAACCTAAATTAAATAGTTATGCTAAAATGTGTAAAATCTTGGGGAGGGTCAAAAATTACATGTCTATAGTCTCAACTATATTAGTCGCTTCATAGCACAATCCATAGTTATATGTGAACCCATCTTCAAGATGTTAAGAAAAGATGCCGAGACAAGTTGGACCGAGGATTGTCAGATAGCTTTTGACAAGATCAAGGAGTACCTGTCCACATCACCAGTTCTGGTACCGCTAGAACCAGGATGGCCTTTGCTACTCTATCTATCTATTTTGGATGGAGCATTCGGATGTGTTCTGGGACAACATGTCGAGAAAGGAAGAAAGGAGCAAACCATATATTACTTGAGCAAGAAGTTCACACCTTACGAAGCACGGTACTCTCTACTGGAACGCACTTGCTGTGCTTTGACCTGGACAACTCAAAAATTGAGGCATTACTTCTGTGCCTACACCACCTACCTTATATCCAGGATGGATCCTCTGAAGTACATATTCCAGAAGCCCATACTGACTGGGAAGTTAACCAAGTGGTAGATACTGTTGAGTGAGTTCGACATCGTCTATGTAACTCAAAAGGCAGTCAAAGGACAAGCATTGGCAGATCACCTTGTTGAAAATCCGATGGGAGGAGAATCCGAACCCTTGAAAATGTATTTTCCTGACGAAGAAGTATCATTCATAGGAGAAGACATCACCGAAGCATACGATGGTTGGAGGATGTTCTTCGACGGGGTTGCAAATTTCAAAGGAGTGCACATTTTGGTGTCAGAAACGGGTCAACATTATCCGGTATCTACTAAACTCAGATTTTTCTACACCAACAATATGGCGGAGTATGAAGCCTGCATACTAGGGCTCAACATGGCAGTCGACATGAAAAATCAAGAGCTGCTGGTGATTAGTGATTCAGATTTGCTTGTGCACCAGGTACAAGGAGAGTGAGCCACCAAGAATTCCAAGATATTGCTATATCTGCACCATGTGCAGGAATTGAGAAATAGGTTCACGAAGATAGAATTCTGACATGTGCCTAGAATTCAGAATGAGTTTGCCGATGCATTGGCCACTTTGTCATACATGATACAACATCCAGATAAGAATTATATTGATCTCATTCAGATGAGAATCCATAATCAGCCGGCATATTATGCTCATGTTGAAGAAGAAACAGATGGAAAACCTTGGTTCCATGACATCAAGGAGTATTTGTTGAAGGGAGAATATCCAGAGCATGCAAATCACACTCAGAAACTCACACTCCGAAGATTGTCCAATCACTTCTTCCACAGTGGAGGAAATCTGTATAGAAGAACTCCCGATTTGGGATTGCTAAGATGTGTTGACGCAAGAGAACCTTCTAAACTGCTTGAGGATGTGCATGTTGAAACCTGTGGCCTAGAACATGAATGGTTTTGTCTTGGCTAAGAAGATACTTAGGGCCAGATACTTTTGGATGACCATGGAGACAGATTGCATACAGTATGTCCGCAAATGCTTTCAATGCCAAGTACATGCCGACATGATAAAAGTGCCGCCAAACGAGCTCAATGCAACAAGCTCACCTTGGCCATTCGTAGCCTGAGGAATGGATATTATTGGTTCGATTGAGCCCACTGCTTCAAACGGATACAGGTTTATTCTGGTAGCTATTGATTACTTCACAAAATGGGTAGAGGTTGCATCTTACAAAGCTATAACCAAGAAAGTCATCGCAGATTTATTCAAAGATTGCATTATTTGTCGATTCGGAGTTCCCAAGTCCATTGTTACTGATAATGACGCTAATCTCAACAATGATCTGATGAAAGCTATGTGTGAAACTTTCAAAATCAAGCTCAAGAATTCCACAGTCTACATACCTTAGATGAATGGAGTCGTAGTAGCTACCGACAAAAACATTAAGAAGATACTAAGGAAGACGGTAGAGAATCACAAACAATGGCACGAGAAGCTACCTTTTTCTTTATTGGGATTCCGCACATCGCACATCAACCGGATCAACTCCTTACATGTTGGTTTATGGTACCAAGGCTGTCATCCCAGCCAAGGTAGAGATTCCTTCTTTAAGAATCATACAGGAAGCTGAACTTAGTGATGCAGAGTGGATAAGGAGTTGCTATGAACAATTGGCGCTTATTGATAGAAAGAGGATGAACGCAGTATGTCACGACCAACTTTATCAAAACAAAATGTCTAGAGCTTTCAATAAAAGGGTCAAACCAAGGCAATTTGCGCCAGGTCAGTTGGTGCTGAAGAAGATCTTCCCTCATCAAGATGAAGCCAAAGGAAAATTCTCTCCCAACTGGCAAGGTTCGTACATGGTTCACAAAATACTGACAGGAGGAAAACTCATTGTAAGCACGTAATTTTTGCCCTATGAAAGAATTACTCCCAAAAAATTCAAAATAAAACGATTTTCCTTGGTGCGCAATTTTGAGAATTTTTGTGACATTTTGGATAATTATTTGTATTTGTATGTGCATGTTTATTTGTTAAATTAATAAAAAATACAAAAATATGCCGCATTTGCATTTAGGATTTAATTCTACAATTAGGAATAATTAAGCTTGTTTTACAAGAATGAAAATTACAAAAATATGCATCGTTTGCATTTTTAGCATTTAATGTCCAATTGTACAATTTTATGCTTAATTATTACTTAATTGTGTGTTAATTGTTATTGGAAGTTAATTTGCACTTTTATAAATTAACTTAGTTCTATATGATAATTTAAGGATTTTTAGAATTTAGTTTAAGAAAAATAAAAGAAGAAAAGAGAGCAAATATATAAAGAAAATCGGAATTGGGCTCTTCTCCAATTTTGAACCGAGGCCCAAAACACTTATACCCAACCTTCCCCTACGACCCGGTCCATTTCAAATCGGGTCGACCCAGTCCATAACCCAAATACCCAACACCCCTATCTTCCTATCTTACATTTCACAAAAAAAAAAGAAGAAAAAAACCTAAACCTAGACCAAACCCATCCGCCCCCCTCTCTCTTTCCCTCTTCTTCTCCATCACCTTCCCCAAGCAGCCATGGCTGCTGCCCTTCTCCCTCACACGACCTCACACCTCCATCACCTTCGACACAAGCACACACCCACACAGCTCCAAACAAAAAGCCAAGCAAACTGCTTTCTTCTTCGTCGTCGAGCTCGAGCTCGAGCTCCCATGGCGGCCTTCTTCGTCGAGCTCCATGTTTGTTTACCACCACGAACGATCCTGCTTCATCTTCTTCATCATCTTCACGACCTCCATCTCGAATACACAAACCAAAACCTAGCAGCCCCGGAACAAGAAGCAGGAGGAAGCTATTTGCTCCATCACCATCGCTGCTTCTGCTACGTCCAAACAGACCCCGTCACTGCTGCTTCATCTTTTTCGTCTCCGTCGAGCTCGAGCCTGAGCTCCCATGGTTTCTGGTTGCTGCGTTTTCTGCTTCACGTCCAGCTGAGTTACTGCGTTGCTGCGTCTTCACGTTCATCGTCTTCAACCAAACGACCATAGTCCTTCAACACCAAGCTCCACCACGACAATATGTCGTCGTCCGCTACTTCATCTTCTTCAGTCGACCACTAGCGTCCATCGTCAAACGACCACCCCCAGCTGTTGTCTCGTCGTTCGACAGCAGCAACCAGCGACCCCAGCAAACGCAACTGTTGTCTCGCCGTTCTTCAGCTCACCCAGTCGCCACCCTCACGTCCAAACGACCGCTTGCAACGTCCAGCCATGAATGACCCTCCCTCATCACCATAACTAACCAGAAAACACACACACACACGCTAAAACCCAACTGAAAACGTTCAAAAATCGCCCAGAAGTTCTGTCCAGGGTGAGGTCCGTTCGAGTTCGTCGTTGGTCAGTCGTTGTTCGTGGTTCCGATCCGGTTAGTTGTTTTAACCAATTCGTGTTTATCGTTTTTTCTTATTTTTTCTTCAGTTTGTTTCATGTTTCTTGTTTATTTTTAGGTAGAAATTGTTAGTAATTATAATGTTTTTAGATTTAAGTTGAAGTTCAATTAATTATGTCTTTAGTTTTTTTTATTAATTTTAAAAAGATTTAGTATAGAAGAGTGTTAGTTTAATCATTTGAATCCGTCATGTTTGTTTTTTAATATAGATTTAATTCATGTTCATTTTTTGTTTGAAGTTCGTTTTTAATCCAGTCATTTAATGTGAGTTTATGTTTTGATTTTTAATTTTTTGATTTAGTTTGAATCATGTATCTTTGTTGTTAATATTATTGTCTCCTTGCTCATTCATTTGTGTCTAAGTTAACCAGGATTGGTTCCCAATATGGTTAACTTGTTCCCATTAATTTGATGTTGTTCAATCTGTATTCATGTGATTTGTTTAGAAATTGGTTATATTTGCTATATTTTGGTTGGAATTGATTAGGTGAATTGGTTATAGCTGATGAGGGTAGATTGGTAAATTGCAGTACGTTCAGGGGGTAAAATGGTAATTTCAGTAAGGACGGAGGGGTATTTTTGGAATTGAATATTTGAACAATTATTTAATCTAAGTGCTCTGTCCACTAGGCATTAACAATATTAAAATAGTACATTGTGGGGGACAAGACATAAATTAGTGGGAAGATGATATAATTGTTTAATATTGTGGGGGACAAAACATGTAGGCATGGGGAACAAATGAATTAAATAAGAAAAACATTAAGTAGTGGGGGGGCAAGGCATGCAATTAAAAGAATATTTCGGGTTAGTGGTTCAAGGCAAAAGTCTTGCTATAAATAAGAGTCATTTTTGACATAGAAGGAGGGGATTTTGGAGAGAACATTTCAGGAAGACATTTTTTTTACAAAGATAGTTTTAGAGAGGATTATTTTTGGAGAGAGGAAGACATTCTGAAAATCCTAAGAGAGTGTTGGAGAGTTTAAAAAGAGAAAACAAAAACAAAGTGAGAAACGAGTTTAGTTTCGGGTTTAATACACGCGTGGGTTGTTGCTGTTTAGTTTGTTTACATACTTTTGGGTTTTGTTCTATTGAGTTGTTCGATTTTCTTCAAAGTTTTCTGGGCCTTGAATCTGGTTCGAATTGCTGCTGTTGGGTTGTTGTTGCGTTGTTGTGTTATTACTGCTGCTAACTCCTCCTTCTTTTCTTCTTGTACTGCCATTTCCAGGTACACATTTGTACACTCTCGGTTTGAAGCGAAATGAAGTATTAACCAGGCTTTGTTCCTGTTGAATGCCTCCTGTTTAGATTTGTGCTTGAATAGAATTTTCCTTTCTTTGTATAAAAATGTAGTTGACTGATTAATGAGTAATGGGGTTGCATATGTATAACTTCTTCATCTAATAATGTTAGTTTAAATTAATCAAAGACTAGTTAATTTGTTTTGATATTATGGTGTGTCAATCTCATGTTCTAGTATTATTAAATAATAGAATATAGAATGAAAGCAGTCTTTCTTTGTACAAACTCGATCGCAATTTTCCATTCGTATTAGCCGTAAACTAATAACTAATAAGTTACGTTTTTTTTTAGCATGTAATTAATCGGGAGATTTTCTTTTATTTTAGAGACGAATTTAATAGAAAAAATGTAGTCACTATAGGTTTATTCTTTTAAATAAAAATGAGACGAGCCTCGCCAAATAAAACGCACAGAGTGCGGGGCCCTCACAAAAATGTATGTGTTAATTACTTAGAACTCGGGATAGGCCGCTTAGCGAACTCCACGGCCTTACCCAAAATAACAACACGCTAGTTTCTTTAGGACGCGTCTTAATTAATCTTACTTTCTTAAACTCGGGTGCACATTTATGTGACCCAAATCCAAATCTCAGTGGAGTCGAAATGTGTCTCTAATCACGGGTACATTGATTGTGACGTGGTTCGAGATGCGTGTCCATGGCGTTGCAAATTCCTTTTAAAAAATAAGAATGATATGAGCCTCGCCGAATAAAAAATACAAAAATTGCGGGGCCCTCAGTAAATATTTGCTTTAAAATTGCTTAGACTTCGGGATGGACCGTTTAGCAAAATTTCACGGCCCTACCCAAAGTAAATGATACGCTAGTCGCTTTAGGCGCGCCTTTAATAATTTAATTTTCTTAAACTCGGGTGCACATTTATGTGACCCAAATCTAAATCTCAACGGAGTCAAAGTGTGTCGACGACCACGGGTGCATTGATTGTGATGTGGTTCGAGATACATTTTCACAACGTCGCAATTCCCTGTAAAATAATAATAATAATGACAAAAGTGGTTAAAAGTTAAAACTTGTGCATGGGCTCATAATTGTGTAAAATCAGATAAAAAAGCCGAATATGACAGTTGAGTGACCGTGCTAGAACCACGGAACTCGGGAATGCCTAACACCTTCTCCCGGGTTAACATAATTCCTTATCCGGATTTCTGGTTCGTAATACAGAGTCATTCTTTTCCTCGATTCGGGATTAAATTGGTGACTTGGGACACCCTAAATCTCCCAAGTGACAACTCTGAAATAAATAAACAAATCCCGTTTCGATTGTCCTTTAATTGGAAAAACTCCTTCACCCCTCGCGGGGGCGGAAAAAGGAGGTGTGACACTCATACTTGCAGAAATGGATGGAGAAATCTTGCCAAAACCTATCAATTCAGACGCAGTCAAGAGATACTATGCTTAGATTATTAATATTTCTTCATCTGATGTAATTGAACTACATTTGACCTGATTCCTGTTTAATATGGGATACACAGGCAACCTTATGGGTTCGGTCATATCATAATAAAATTTCCATTTTCCCCCAAGATCAGAAACTGGGGCAGAATTTTGAGGAGGACCCTCAAAATTCCGGAGCAAGTCCAGCGAACGCCAACATATGTCAGACGGTCAGAGATCGGTTAAGAAACTAGGGAAATTATCAGCAAAGCCTATTATCTGCAAACGGTCAAAAGATCATCTACCAAACTGGGGCAGAATTTTGAGGGGGACCCTCAAAATTCCAATACAAGAGAGCTGCAATGCCTTTGAGATGTGTTACAATCACTAGTTCATCAAAAATTACTTAATATATCAATATGTTTCTAAAATTACTCTATTTTTATCGATGATTGCATATTTTTTGAATACTTTATTTCCGTGACAGTCAGATGTTACCCAGGGGAACTCAAAAAGGCCTTCAGAACGGAGCAAAGCAAGGCAAGCGGATGAAGGCATGGACCAACCTCCCCTCACAAAACTTACAATTTTTCTTTAAATGCAGGCACATCTGATGTAGCGATAGCATCCGCAAATATAAACACGTAACAAATTCGCGATCAATCAGGACATCAGACACTGAATATATCTCTAGCTAAGACATATACTACTCTTATTTGCTACTTGCTCTTTGCATGAGGCTAATCCTTGCCTCCACATTCACATGAGGCTCATCCTTGCCTCCATATTTGCATAAGGCTAATCCCTGCATCCATATCTGCATCCCTTCCTCCATACTTGCATGGGGCTAATCCATGCCTCCATACTTGCATGAGGCTAATCCCTGCCTCCCTATCTTGCATGAGGCTAATCCTTGCCTCCCATTTCTACATGAGGCTAATCCTTGCCTTCACTATTTGCATGAGGCTTATCCTTGCCTACATACTTGCATGAGGCTAATCCCTGCCTCCCCATCCGCATGAGGCTAATCCCTGCCCACATATCTGCATGAGGCTAATCTTTGCCTCCATATTTGCATGAGGATAATCCTTGCCTCCATATCTGCATGAGGTTAATTCTTGCCTCCCTATCTGCATGAGACTAAGAACTGTCCCTATTTGCACAAATATTGCTCTATTTCTAGTATTATCTATTTGCTTTTCAATCGGGCTAAGCTCTACCCTCCATTTTACAAGACTAAGCCTTGTCTTGTTAACATCATATTACTGCATCCCATGGGATGAAATATCGCCAATCTATATAAAGATGCCATAGTCTAAAAG
The DNA here is from genome assembly GCF_000393655.2 of Nicotiana sylvestris. NCBI lineage: Eukaryota > Viridiplantae > Streptophyta > Magnoliopsida > Solanales > Solanaceae > Nicotiana > Nicotiana sylvestris. Next base: position 75,366,591 of record NC_091065.1, on the reverse strand, counting down.
GCATCATCCTCATAGCCGGAAGACACCATGCCATGGCCTGAGGATCCCTCAAATTTGCATATCATTATTCAAAGGCGTCCTGGTTCGGAGGCACCATCTGCATGGCCCGAGAACAATATTTCATGGCCTGCGAATCCCTCACTAAATAATTCATGGCCCAGGACATCATGATTCAAGGACGTCATCCTTAATCGTCCGAAGACAACCTTCATGGTCCAAACGGAATCCGCATCATGTTTAAATTTTTGCGCAAATACATGTCAGCAACATCTTTTCATCGGCAGGTGACCAGCAAGAAACCGCTATCCCAACAGAAGCAACCTCGCTCCAGTTTCTTTCAATTATCTCAAGCTTAACCATAACCATTCTTTCACCTATCCCAAAATCTCGTGTCCATTCTTGTAATGACTTTATCGGTATATTTCGCCGATGAATCCAAAGCTACATATGGCCTGATTCCTATAATACTAGGGATATGTAGGCAACTCGAAGATCGGAGTCTGGACTCTGTCTTTCAAAACATCCCGCCTGGTCAAAATTGGCCATCATTTCTTTACCCAAAAATTCTTTCATCCTTCCCGGGTAAAGAGGGGCAACTGTTGGTACCCAATTTTTCCTCATATGTTTTAATATATATATATATACACTTTCAAAATAGCACATATGCCGTTACAATCATGCATAAGCATTTTTATAATTTTTTTATAATTTTTAAAAGCTCCAAATTGGTTTATTTATTCCCTTTTTATTTATAAAATTTCCAATAATTATCCTTCAAATTATTTTTTGTGGTGATTTAGTCATCTAAATTCTTTATTTATGCTAAAATATTGTTTAAATATTTTTAGTGCATTTTTTATGATTGCATTTACATTTTTAGGCTAAATTGCATATCTTTGCAATAATAGCCATCTTAACGTATAATTGCATTATCGATGCATAAAATGGTCTTTTATATTTTTAAAATATTAAACAACTATTTTAAATCATTTTAGTACATGAAAGTATTTTTAGAAATTATTTATTATATTTATTAATTATGTAACTATTAAAAGTGGCTATTTAAAATCTAGCCTATTTTAATTCAATTTCAGCCCCCAATTTAACCCAATTACCAGCCTAACCCAATTCACTCTAGGCCCAAATTCAATTAGACCCGACCCAGGCCCCCCTAATCTTGGCCGTTAATCTCTGAGATCAACGGCCCATATTCATTCATACCATAATTAACATAACGACCCCCCTCTAACCTAATTCATTTCCCACTTTATTCCGCCGCCCTCAATTCCCTTTTCTCTCAAAATCTGTCAAACCTAACCCTAATCAAACCTTGCTGACACTCATCTATGGCTATCTCCGGTGGTTTCTCACCACCTCCCAGGCCTCCAATGGACTCCCTCACGTTAATCTTGATATCTCTAGGGCCCTCAAGGGACCAGGGCTAGTTTGCTTGCATCTATGGTTCTTCTCTATCCTGTTTCAAGCCATTCCAGTGTGATTTCGAGTAAGATCGTCCTATATTGACTACGATATATGGTTTTTCTAAGCGGGTTTCTTTGCCTCTGTATGGTTCTCTTTGAAACCCTAATTTCTTTTCTAAACCTCCTAGATCTGTATAGATCTAAGATAATTTGGGTTTTTTGATGTGAGTTTTACAACAGACTTAAGATTATTTATAAGAATCGTATGATTTTCAAGTGATTTTCATTTTTTCCTAAACTAGGGTTTCAAGAATTTCTTTTTACAAATTGTTTGATGACAGTTTGTGTTTAATCTTCTACTTCTCATATATTTTGACTGATTTTGTAAGTCTTCTACAACCTTAGCTTGCTTGTACTGAAAGCCCTAATTTTTTAGGGTTATTCGTTTGGTTTCTGAGTACTGGTACATCTGAGTATGTTCTTGCTTTGGGTTCTTATGATTTCTCGTGATTTTCTTGTCCTTATATGCTTCTACTGAATCTCTTAGTTCAACCCTTTCACTCATTCTATATGCTCGTGTTCATCCAGACTATTCATGTCAAGACCTGTACTTTTCTCACTGAATCAATGTCGTTTAACCTTTGTTTTGTTAAAATTATGTGTTGATTTCCGACTATTCATGTCTTGCCTTGTTTTATATGCTAAACACACTGACTCTTTCATGAATTTCTCTTTGATTATTCCGAATTCCTTGTTAATTGGTTTGATTTGAACACTTTCTCTTAAACCTTCAATTCTTACCTCTCTACTCGATTTGATTGAATTGCTTGCCTTAATTATTTTTCTCCTTGCCTTGTTTATATTTTGCCGATTCTTACTGATTTGTTTCCTTAATTAAAACTTCTGTTCATTTACCCCTAATTACCTATTCTATACCTAAACCTTACTTGATTATTTTTATTAAATACTTAGCATGCTTTTACCGTTGATTTAATTGCCCCTTGATTAAAGGAAGAACTTGCTGATTTACATGTGACTTCCCCGATTTGCTACTTGATTGATCTCTTACCTTATTTGTTAAGCTTTTGCTTAATATATAAGCCCCCTCTTATTTTAATTTCTAAACAACGAACACAAGTTCAAAGAACACACACACACACACACTCGAAACTCTCCTTTCTTTCTCTGCTACTTGTGATAATCACTGATCTAGCTGGCTGTAAGCCATGGCTAGATATTGAACTGCACTCGCTTTACATTCTGTGCTCTCTTCATTAACTGGTATGTCTCCAGTTAGATTTTGAAACTCAACTTTATGTGTTCTATGCCTATATATCTATGCTTGTTCCTGTATTAGTTATTCAATTTGGTTTCTCTATTTGCTGTTATTAAGCATGTTTAAATTCTTCCTTATGAGTAATTAGCATGACTGACTTCATTTAAGTTCTTTGATATCTGTCCAGCATGTTTACCTAGTTCCCTTACCCCTCCCTTTAATTGGTATGACTTTGTTAGTTATTTAGTCTTCTAGTGCATTCAATTGGTCCTGATTATGTTCAATTCTGTTCAGCATATCTTTGTTATTCACATGATTCTGTCAAATTCTTTCTATTTGTCTATGAATAATTTGTTCAGTATACTCCTAGTTGTTCTGGATATTTGTTGTATCAGTTTCCCTGTTTATGTAGTCTCAACCCTATATGTTTCCCAATCCCCTTCACCCTTTGTTTATAAGCCTGCTTGTTAAGTGAATCTGGGTAGTCCTTGATTAATTGGGTTGTTTGTTGAGTATGTTTTCCTCAGAATGATTTCAAAACTGCTACTCCTACTCCTAGCATTCTTCTCAAAAACTGGTCACTCCCAGTATTTTTTTTAAAAGAAAGTTGTTTCTGAATCTTTTCACTTCTAACTTTTACTCTAAACTCTTTCAAAGTCATCATGCACTCTTACATTACTCCTAGAATATTAGGTTCTGCCCCTCTGGCATGTGTACTGCCTTGAGATCCTTGAGATCTCTCTGACTTCTGGCATGTCAGAGCTGGCCTTTCCACACTGCACTTAAATCAGTTATTATTTGAGAAAAGGTCTAGGTGTTAGCACTGCCCAGGATCCTAGAGGTCCTCAGGGAACTCTGACACACCTAGACATGAGATTGTCTATGGAACTTTGGCATTTGAGTCTATTGGAGGCTTGGAAGTCATTTGGGCCTACTGCAGGCTCCCTATAGATTAACTTCTGTCCATTTATGTATTTTAATTCATTGGTCTATAATAATTATTGTAAATAACATTAGGGTGCTTAGTGAAAAAGGGGTGGGTAGTTATATATATATATGTTGGGTAAATCGGGTAGATATCATACCTATAAGGTTATGTTAATTCAAATGTGTTGGTCGTGTTTGTTGTACTGCCACAATATTAGAAACCATACCTATAGGATTTAAATGGTTTTAATAATATATATCATGTCTATAAGGTTAAAATCAGCTTTATATTTAGATATCATGCATATAGAGATAAAGTAATTGGAGTTCAGTTTTTGTTACAGCATGTATTCACGTTCATCTTCTTAGATACCATAAGTTCAAGAGTTAGATTTAATTACTAGATACCATGCCTATAAGTTCAAGAGTTAGATTTAATTGCTAGATACCATGCCTATAAGTTAAAGAGTCAGCTTTAATAACTAGATACCATGCCTATAGGGATTAAAATCAACTCTAATAGAAATCATGCCTATAAAACTTAAAAATCAATTTAGTTAAACAAATCAGTTAATTCATGTTTGAATTGGTTTAATTAACTGTCCGTTTCTTTAAATAAGTTTTCAAACACTGCTTTAAATTATACCGCTAGAAAACATGTCTATAGGATCTCAAGTTATCTGTTTAAGAATTTCTTACTATTTTACTTCATTCCTAATCAATATAGATATCATGTTTTTAGGACATCACTATTACGCCTAGGCAAGCCTATAGGGCGATTAAAATTCTGCAACTATAAAACTGTGCTTTGTTATTTAAAACTGCTCACATTTAACAGGTCTAAAATCAGTAGGCAAGCCAATAGGTCTTTGACACTTGGTCCTAATCCATGCTGTATACTTCCTGCTCACCTAGATATCATGTTCTAAGTTTTATTAAATATCTGAAACACTTGGTTTAGACGTGTATTTATTTGTTCTGCTTGTGGAGGTAAAAAAATGTGAGCCATTACTTGTTCCTTCTTTATGTACAGTCCTAAATGTTTTGATTGGTGCTTAGACTTTTCTCCTTTAAATAACTTAGAACTGTCCAAAAGTAGAGGTCCTAAAATAGCTCCAGGGCCATGAGGAAGGGACGTGTAGTGCACACATAGGATATTTTCAAGGTTGCTAGAGCGCTTTAGGCTATGACCAAGGGGAAGAAATTGGGTATTAAGGATATGATGACTACACGCTAATGTCATTGAAGCCCCTCATTGAGGAGTGTTTACTAGGCATTGCATGGGGTGATCCTGTAGGCTAACCAACCTAGGAGGGGCCTTTCCAACTCCCGGTGCTTAAACTTTACCTTCTCTATATGTATGCAACTTGTTTAAGTCTTTTCCTTTTTTACATGAGTCATACAATGTCCAAAATATGCCTTTATTTTCAAGTATGTGTTTAATCTATTTATTCTTTAAAGTACTAATTCATAAGCATAAGTTCGGTTGGGACCTACCGTTGTGGACCAAGAGGGGTATCTAACACCTTCCCCTCAAGGTTATTTTGAGCCCTTACCCTAAATCTCAAGTAATACAAACTAGTCTAAGAGTTAATCACTCTAGGTGCCCTAACGCACCATAATCCGTTAGGTGGCGACTCTTCAAAACCCAAATTTCCCAAAAAGAAAATAAGTTATACTCCCCGTGAATGTCGAAACCCGAACTTTTCTCTCTCCGTAGAGGGAAAAAAGGGGGCGCGACATCATAGCATGACTGAAAATATACAAAGTGATAAGGTGATGGGTGAAAGTGGGACTTTTAATTCAAATACAATAAGTCAAGCATAAACAACCGAGTCAAAAAAAGAAAAAAAAAAGGTCTGTTGTGTGGGATCATTTTACAGAAATTATTACTTTTGAAAGGAGTAAAAATGAAAAATGTGACTATTGCTTTCATGAGTATTGTTTTAAGACAAAAGGCGTCAAGTCGACACTTCTTTCTCATATGTTTAAATTTCCTAAATGCCCATATAATATTGATAAAAAATAATCAAATTTAAGCTTTCAATCTGTTTCGGGGGTAGTCAGGGTGACATAGCTGTTGTTACTTGAAAATTGATCAAGAAAAGTGTAGGAAGGCGTTATGTCGTATGGTAATAGTTGATGAGCTTCCTTTCAACTTTGTTGAGAAAGAAGGTTTTAGAAACTTTATGAAAGTGGTGTAACCTTATTTTCGGATCCCTTCCCGTAGTATTGTAACCAGGGATTGTTTTTATCTTTTTAATGAAGAATAGCAAAAGTTGAAGAGGTCTTTTATAGAAACAAAAAAAGTATTATCAGTGATACCTGGACTTTTATACAAAGAATCAAATACATGTGTATCACTGCCCATTGGATTGATAGTGAATGGAATATGCATAAGAGAATAATTAATTTTTGTCCTATTGTTAGCCATAAAAGAGAAGATACAACAAATGGTATTGGTAGGTGATTACGTGAGCGGGATATAAATAAGATCTTCATTGTCACAGTTGATAATTCAAGTTCAAATGATGTGACAGTAAAAGAATTGTCTAAGAAATTAACAAAAATGGGAACTAATTTGATGAACGGTAATTACCTTCATGTGAGATGTATTGATCACATCATGAATCTTGTAGTCCATGATGGTTTAAAAGAATCTCCAGTGTATATTGAACGTGTTAGGTATGCAGTGAAATATTTTAGGCAGTCTCCTGCGATGTTAAAGAGGTTTCAAGAAAGTTTTGATGATGAATAACTCAATTGAAAAAAAACTTTATGCTTGGATGTTCCAACTAGGTGGAATTCCACCTACTTGATGTTGCATAGGGCTGTTGAATTTGAAAGTGTATTTTCACATTATACTTCTAGTGAAATTGGCATGAGACATTATCTTGAGCATTCTTATATTGAAGTTGGAATTCCTACTGGTGAACTTTTGAGTAGTGATTGGGAGAATGTAAAAAGAATTACAAAGTTTCTTGAAATCTTCTATCTTCTTACTTTGAAAATATTTGGATCATGTTATGTTAAATCAAATATTCATTTTCTTGAAATTTTTGCGGTTTTGTTTTTGAAGCAATTTATGGCAAATGAAGATACAGTTTTAAGTGAAATGATAAAGAAGATGAAAGAAAATTTTGATAAGTATTAGGGTGATCCAGGAAAAATGATCCAGATAATTTTCATCTCATGTATTTTGGATCCATGTTACGAGTTCGAATCAGTTGGCTATGCACTTGTAAAGATGTTTGATAAAAATACCGGGGAAACAATATAAGCAGAAGTGAAGAAATACATGACTTCATTATTTAGTGAGTATGTAAAGACCAGCTCAAAAGGTGTCGCACTTGCTTCATCTTCACATTGCTTTTCATGGGACACTTCTACTTCCGGGCTTTCTGGCAATCAAGTAAGCACCCAAAATACAGGATTTTTAGAATCACTCATGCAAGATCAAAATATAAAACTATTAGTGAAGGTGTGGAAACTAGAACAGAGTTAGATAAATATTTCGGTGAAGAAACTGAGGATGACACTAAAGAATTTGATGTTCTTTTCTGGTGGAAATGGAACTCAGCTAGATTTCTTGTTCTTGCGGAGATGGCTCGTGATGTATTAGTTATTCTAGTTTCAAGTGTGGCATCTGAATGTGTATATAGTATGGGAGGATGTTTTCTTGATTTAGTTAGGAGTTCATTAACTCCTAAATTGGTGCAAGCTCTAGTATGTCTTCAAGATTGGCTTCGAAATGAAAAATTAAAACAACCTGTGTCACAACGCAAATTTCATAATAAGTCATGGTGACACCCAAATATGTTGCTAGGAAAGCCAACACGTGAACCTCCACCAAATTATCCATTTTAATTTTTTAAAATCAGGAATTTTATTAAATAAATAGAATAAAATCTGACACTTATAGAAACCTGTGCTTTTCTTTACCAAATTTCCAAATATAAATAAATCATAAAGTAAAGTGTTAATAATAACATGAACTACAATAATGAACATCCACTAGGAACCCCCAAAACCCGGTGTCACAAATGCATGAGCATCTATTAGAACAATACAATACTTGTCACGACCCAAAATCCAACCCGTCGTGATGACACCTAACCCAAACCGCTAGGTAAGCAAAATAACAATAAAACACAATATACTGTTAATGATAAGAGTCAAAAATGAAAAAACTGAATTTTTATACAACTCTCAAAAGTTTGGTAGTACTAGTCATGAGCCATTAAGATTTAGATTTTATAAAAAAACTAAACTGAAATAATTACAACATCTGTTTGGATTGTACATGAACAAAATTGGAATCTAAAGCTATCAAGGACAAGTGATAGCCACCACTGGAATACAGGTACATCTTTAATACCAGCTCCCGCCGTATATAGTAGCAACAACTCCAAGATCTGCACGCAAAGTGGAAAAGTGTAGTATGAGTACAACCGACCCCATGTATTCAATAAGTATCCTAACTAACGTCGGCAAGGTAAAAGACGCAAGAACTATAGATGATACTCATTAACACCTGTGCAGTTCATAATTTCAACAAATATAGAACAAATATATGATCAAATAAGGAAATCTCAGGTAAAACCACTTTGATGCTCACAATTCTTTGTTTTAAACTGTTTCGCTCAGTCAACAATCCAGCATATACAGAATATATGCAAGTAAATCAAGTAAATAGTCAAGGAAGTTGAAAATAAAGATGAAATGTAATAACTAAATATCAGTCCGTTGCGTGGCGCAACCCGATCCAATAACCATAAGACAATAAGGTCTGCTGCGACGTGCAACCCGATCCCATAATAGTAACCAACTCTCCCAAATCTCAAATCAACCAGAAACCCCTCTGTTTCTCACAATCTACGTGTACACCATCAAGAGAGAAACATGAGAGGGTGACCCTGGGGTGGATCCTTATCCACACGTAAGCACGCCAATTAACATGCTACCAGTCTGGCATGGTCATTGGCTCAATATCATAATTCGCACGGAGTGGTCACAAGAATATCATCACAATCCGCCTGACATGGCCACATGCATTTCAACACAATCTGCCATGCGTGGTCACATGCATGATAACACAATCCGCCTGACGTGGTCACATGCATCCAGTCCAATCATATCACACATGAGCAAATAAATAAGAACACATGCATATGACGAATGAATAACAAATCTCATGCTCCTGGACTAGTATAAATGACATGCTAAAGTATAAGCATGCGCAAAGTATTCTATCATAGCTCAAATCCGCAATTTTCATCACAGAATAGTATTTATCAAGTTCATTCAAGGATTAAACCTCTATGTAGCCTCAAACATGGCTCAAATAGTTCACACAATGTTACAAATATGAGAAACATCATAGCTTAAAGCTTAATAGTCAATTATAGGATTATCATAGCCTAAGCACAACCCGAGCATGGATAAGTACCCTCGGTGTTAGAACATGGCTCAAACCCTACACATGTACACACCCATAGCACGTAGCTATCACAAATAAACCAGGCTACTACTGCCTCAACCAAGTTATGCTTCTACGCAATCACAGGTGTGAGGCTAAAGCCCACTTCTACACAAACTCTCAACGAAGTTGTCATCCGTTTTTGCGATCAGATTCCCGCTCCTGCAGACGCGCAGATTCACCCAGCCTTCCGCTTTTGTGGTCTTCCATCATCCAGCCTTGCTTCACTTCTGCGTCCATGTGACCGCATCTGCAGCCACCGCATAGACACCGCACCTGCGCCCATTACCCCGCAAGTGCGACCACACCAGATCCAGCAAAGACCAGCCATCACACATGAATGAAAAATAATTCGAAACACGTTTACATCTCACCCGAGCCCCTCGGGACCCTGTCCAAACATACCAACAAGTCTCAAAACATAACACGGACCTACTCGAGGCCTCATATCACACATAACAACATCAAAATCACAAATTGCATCTCGAATCAAACTAAATTAACTTTTAACTTCCACAACTCGTGCCGAACCAAAGTCAACTCCCGGCCAAACTTATGAACTTTCCAAACCTTCAAATTGCCAAATTTTGCCAATTAGTTTTGAAACCTTCTAAAATCATCAAAATGCAATTTCGGGCATATCCCCGAGTCCAAAACAAGCATCCGGATCCAACAAAACCATCAAAACTCTGTTTTGAGGTCAAATATACAAAAGTCAAACTTGGTCAACTCTTCCAACTTTAAGCTTCCTAGTTGAAAATCATTCTTCCAAATCAATTCTGAAACATCTAAAAACCAAAATGGGCGATTCACACAAGTCATAAAATATCATATGAAGAAAATCAAGACCTCAAATGGCTTAACGGAATGCAAATGCTCAAAATGATCGGTCGGGTCGTTACATTCTCCCCCACTTAAATATAAGTTTGTCCTAGAACGTACGAAGAGTTGTTCCAATGTCATCCAATCACTGTGTAACCTTGCCATGCACATACCTAGGGGTGATCCCATATCACCCTATTCCACATAAGTATGATATCACAACATAGCTGAAGATCCTCACTTCATATTTAGCCCATAAACCTTGGTACCCAATTTCCAACAACCTGAATTCCTTACAACACCTGAATCTCGCATCGACACACTGTACAAGTCCGAACAAACTGTATCAAGCCATAACCATAACCGAAGATGAAATCACATAATACATCACATAACTCGCATACTTGTAGCAATAATGTCCGATCATAGTAGCTGCTCAAAAACAGACCCGGTGCCGGTAATGAAACTTATATTAAATAAAACTTTGTTCAAAACCTTTGTACACTGCTGATGATAAAAGAAACATGCAAAAATTCATAACCACTCATCAGATCAACAAATTATGGATCTCTCTCTCTCTCTCTCTCTCTCTCTCTCTCTCTCTCTCTCTCGTTCGACAAGAACCATAGCCAAATCCTAAGCCGACTTCTAATATTATTCTTCCAAACATATTGTAATCAAATCTGATAGTATCCATTTTAGGTCCAATGACCTTATCTCATCAAACACCACTATTCTATTGACATGCCACACTGATACAACCTATAGCCACAACCATGCAATCTATGCATCAATAAGCAAGAATGCAAGTGTACTCAAACATGGGAAATGACTCAAATGAGAGAACCGTCCCGCAAGCTCAACAAGTTCTACCACAACGCAATACTATGAACCCATCACACATGGTATAATAAAAATACACGAATCTATCACAACGGATCATATCCCAACATAACCCCGCTGCAATGCTTGACCCCATCCAAATACCAGTCCATATGAGATACATCAAGCCACAATGCTCAAAATCAACAACTATACGCAATTCGACATCAAGTACACGAAGTGAATGAACATAACCATGAAGAAGAAAATAACACAATGTACCACAACCCAGAAAGACCATAACCAAGGTGCAATCAACCATTCCACACCCCAATCACCATCTCACTCGAATTCTGTTACAATGCCCAAACAGAACCGCATCATGCGTACATATAATCAACGAATAACAATTTCTCGTAGCACTGAAGAGTAACACATAGAACATATCATAAAATGAACAAGCTCAACTCTAACCAAATGACACACCCCTCAACACTAACATTTTTGAGTCAACAAATCGAACCTGGTGTAGAATACACATCCTCCTCGGGCCAAACAATAGGCCCCCAAATCAACTCTGGTCATCCCAAAATGGATAAATAGCCCTCCAAAGGTCCACAATGATCTAACTATAACACTTACTGCCATCTGGCTAACTTTGACCACATCATCACAGTCCGTAACCCCGAAACAACCTACTTCTGAGAACTCTCAGTCTCCAAATCTTTAGAACGCATGAATCACCATAGCCGATCCCAACTCCACCACTTGAATGACTAACACATCTCTCATACATAATCAACCCATGAGAAATACTTTTAAATTCCCCCCCCCCCACAATGGAAAAATCTGAACATCAGTTATCGCTCAACCAGACAAGTACCGCAACACCAATAAAGCATCCGAAGTCAGAACACAGTGCTCCTTCAAAAATATGTACCCTTCAAGCAATACCAAGTATTAATAGCATTAATATAAACATCTGAAGCAGTCCATGCTATTCAAATTCATGACCTTTACTCCAAAATTAAACCACCATCTTGTACTTGCGAATCTCAATCACACATGACGCACTGCATCTATCATGCCATCATGTGAAAAGCGTGAGAATCTCATTATAATCTCTGAGTCACAAACAGATACGTACCCCACCAATCAGAAACCTTCCATTTTATCCCATCCAGGAGAAAATCACAACACGCCACATACCTCTCATACCTGTAGATAATATCCATCTCAAGTTGTGGCATAAATCATTGAGAAGAATTTGAAACCCATTTGCATATAACCAAGCCATGCATGTCGCCAAACCCAAGAGTATTTCCTCGAAATACCAGTAGAGACTCACCACAACATCAGTACCCAAAGAACCGATCATATCCATTACCGTGCCGATCTAACCTACTACCAAACTGTCCTATATCTCCGAGTTTCCTTCCGAATTGCCTTCAAATTAGCACTCTCCTTGCCAGTACACTACCATCCCTAACCCAAAGCTCACTATAAGAGATCCTACCATGAAACCACACCGCCTTAAGGCCCGTAAGCCATTGTATTCCCTCTTAAGCACCCCAAATGTACCATAACTAAGACACCCATTCTGAAAAGACCTTTTGTGAGTTTAAAGTTGTTCCTTTTACCTTCTTATACTAAAATATAGAATCCATAGTGATATAGAAAAACCACGATTTCGACACCATCCAATGCAAATCTCAAATTCTAGCCATATATAAATCCGATAAAATTCTCAATTGCCACATATAAATATTGAATCCATTAGAACCTTCTCGAGAGTCATCCACTACGCTCAAATCTCAATTGTACTGCCCAAATTGTCCGAATGACCTATTCCCTATTAGCACGACAACACCTAAAGAAGTAATCCCGCTTTAACACAACCACGCAAATTCCTACTCCATGCGTGCTATATCCTTCACGAATAACAACTCAAATAATTAAATGATTTCTATATACCCATAAAGTGTAATACACCTTGCATCCAGAAATTTACTTCCTTAAGTCATCTTTAGAATCAACATCATCAAGTCATAACCGATCCACAAATATGTTTCATATCGAAACCAATACAACACGTAACCATATAATCAAATCGTCGATAGAAGACTCCCCACTTGGCTCAAAGCCATAGAATAAAACATTTGATAACTCACCATACCCATACTCTATTACTGCCCTAATCTCGCAGTGAGATTCAACTTAATTCTTCACAAGCTCATGCAACACAAACCATAAAATACCTCAAATCATCTGCAAAACTCGCAGTCATCCTCGTGACAGTTAGGTCAACTTTCTCAACCAATAATTCAAATTGCAACACATATAACCCACTAGTAGAAATAAACCATCCACACAACATTATAAGGATCACACATCCGTAGATTACCCTACAGGTGATAATCCACCTGCTTAGCCTCAAACTGACATCTCTCTATACCCTTTCATAGCCACAACTACTACGCAATCACTTAATCTTCCTGAGTCTGAACTCATCAACAAGACATGAAAATCTACTTCGTTCCACAAATGAAATAACATGATAGAATCCCTCAAAACCCTCATAACTCTAGACTATATAAAATTCCACAGAAATTGAGCATCCAATGGTCCTTTTCACTTCTCAAGCAAACTCTTCTCGCCACATTCAAACCATCTGAACATATCCCACAGTCACAACAGAATCATCATATAGCCATCTAACCACTGATCGCAGCCTACTCCATACTACTAAAAAGTAGGAAGAGAGGGTCGCAATAGCTTTTACCCGATTTGTGGGTCAGGATCGATTTCCACAGGGAGATAGGAATGGAGTCGAGTATCTATTTAGATTGGGATTGTATAATTGTTCCAAATATCACTTCCAATCATTTTTGGGTTTTTCTTTAATAATCTACTATTATCAACTACTAATTATAATTGCAACTAGATTATGCTAAGCGAGAATTGCTACAAGTTGTATCTAATGGATAAAAAGGCACTAGGGTAGTGGCATCCTTCTAGGTGGCCAATTGACGGGTAATTGAACCTAAGGCACGATTGACATAATTGGGGAATATGCTATAACCGTTGCACAATTTTACCCACTCTCACACCTCTCAGTAAAGAGAGTGATTTTGCCCAATTGACTTTCTCAAGACCAATAGGGTAGGCAAATTTTCTCAAGCAACTGGAGTTCAAGTCGGGTATTACTCTCTTGAGGTTTAACCCTTTAATTGGGACTGTCGATTCTCTTGAGTCCATCCCAATTCCTTGTTGGGTCCATTACAGAGACTTAGGCTCTCTTTCTCATGAAGAACCCAAGTCAACTTAGCACAAACTAGTGTTTGCAACCACTAATTCATAGATTAAATCATGAAATTGACCCAAATAACAAACACCAATAGTCAATCTAACCTTAAATCACAACACACATCAATTACTCACACTATGGTTGAGCCACAACCCTAGCTAATGGGTCTAGCTACTCATTCTTGAAGAGAAAAATAGAGAAATAGATGAAGATAAAGACATATTAATTAATTGCTAAGGTAAATACAAAAATTCAATGATAAAAACTATGTAAAAATGCCCAAAATGGCTAAGAAAAGTCTTCTCACGAGCGCAGCTAACGTCTGATAATATATGATATCCTAAAAATGGAAAAAGGTTCTATTTATACTAAGCTGGAAAAACAGGACAAAAATGCCCCTGCGGGGTCAGTACGGACCGCACAAAATGGTGTACGGCCGCACTAGGCTCTTGATTCTGCAATTTCAACTCTCTGAACCTAGGCTCCGCGGACCGCATAGAATGGACTGCGACTGCGGAGTCTTTTAATGCGGTCCGCGTAGAATGGACTACGGACCGCACAGGCTTGAACCCTGGCACTTGACATCTCTCTGAACATTGCTTCTGCGAACCGCATGAAATGGTGGTGCAGCCACAGTGTCTTCAGTGTGGGCTACACAATATCTACTGCGGCCGCACTTCTTTGTTGTCTTCAAATCCAGGACTCTGAATTTCCCTAGCGCAGACCGCACAAAGTGTACTGCGGCCACACTAGGCCTGTTGGTCCTGAGTTTGTCTTGTCTTTGGTACTTGTGCAGGTTTCACTCCTTTTGAGCCGATCTTTGACATCTCATCACTTTGTTGATCAACCCTGCAATCAAGCACAACTTATGAGCCTTTTGGGACTATTTTGTATGAATTTATAATCAAAGCGTATGCAAGAAAGAGCATGAAATGCGGAAAAATCCCTAGTTATCAACTCCCCCAAACTTATACTTTTGCTTGTCCTCAAGAAAACAAAATAGGACCCACCCCTAGAGGGAAAATCCAAGAATTTTCAGCTGTCCTAAAATAACCTAAACTAATATCAATTAGTACTAACAATTGCCCTCAATATAAATAAATCATTAACAACATTTAACTTTTGAAAAACCATGGATCAAGTGCGACACGAGAGCATCAAGAGTTGACTCAACACATCAAAGAACTCTCTCAATTACTTTGGTCATTGTGGAACTCAAACTCACACATCCTCAACTCTTCCTAAGCAAACCTCACCTTTTTTAATATTGGCACAAAAACCGAGGTTAATGGAAATCCACTTATCTCTCTCAAGAAAAAGTTACAAGTCCGGATCTAAGTACCATATGCTTGCCCCTCATGTGAGTATCCACTAATGTAAGCATCATTCAACTCAAGATCATATAGGGCTTTTGTGTAGTCATTACGAAGGCTTTTGGTTCAGGGCAGGGAATGTTTTGATCTAAGTGGGTTCCATATTCCCTTAAGCACTTCTTTTGATTCATTCAGCATACATTTTCTTGACTCTTTGAGTCATCTCACGTCTTTCTAAGGGGTTAGAGGGACACGTTGTCACTCTTTCTTATACAATTCAAACCGTTTCTCTTTTTTCAACTTTCCACACCTTTCATTCTTTTGCTTTTCTTGAATCCCTTTTTATTCTTTTTCACATTGAGCATTCTTTTTGTCTTTTGCTTTTCTTTCTTTTTCATTGCCTTTCCTTTTCATAATTTTTGTGCCTTTTACCACTTTGTTGCCACCCTCGTCTCTCCCCCCAAACTTATACTTTTGCCATGTGCTCAAGGAAAGATCGGGTGCCAAAAGAGGGTATATTTTAGAACGGGTATAGACTTGTCTCATGGTTCTTGAAAGAAAAAGGTCTAAGGCTCAAAAGGGTTAACTAGGGATCATATCATTGGTAGGCTATGGAATTTTTTAAGCTATTATTTGGATTAATGAGGGCCTATAATCAGGTCTCAAGTCGAAATTCACTTAGGATTTCGCCTCAACAAACATTCGGGGCAAGTTCTAGACCAATGGCTCGGGAATTACTTACCACACAAGCTAAAGGATCGCTAAAGACATAGAGTCGGGGGCCCACAACGACCTTAGATACGATTTGAGCACACAATGGTCTCGAAAAACCACTTGATGATTATCGGTCAACACAAGAGTCTCAAGGTCACGACTTTCACCATCCTAAACACAACATTTTGTCTTTGACCATGGGATTAAAGGGAAATGTGCTAGGCCCAAGTGAAGCTTTGCTTGAGGTGTCCTTAACTATAAACTACTAAAAACAAAAACAAAAACGGACTCAAACCAGAAGGTTGTCAAACCATCTATCATTGGGAAGAGCCACCCGGTTCACACAACACTCTACCTTTGGAAAGAACCGTGGCATTAAGAAAACCAAAGGCTTATTGAAAACGTCCAAAACAAAACAAAAGCTACGAACATAAATAAGAAGATAAAAACAAGAAATTTTTGCGAAAAATAGAATGAATATATACAATAGGGAGTTGAATATACAACGAGGGATGAATATATACAATATGATGTAACTTTATATACAGACCCAAGGAAAGATAAAAAAATGAGATAAAAGTAACTAAATATAAAAATATATACAGACCAAATGAAAAATCAAGAAAACATAAAGATATCAATATATACAGTCATCCATAAATGTGTAGGGCTCACCCCCTCAAATAAAAGTTGGCATTGTCCCCAATGCCAACTAGTCTAAATAAGCACCAAAAACAATATAAAAAAAGGACATAGAAGACTCCCTAAGTTGTGTCTGTCTGCATATGCTCATGGGTGGTCCCTGGGTCCTCTGTGTGCTCGGGAACCTTAGACTGGTTCCCGGTGGTCTGCTCTGCTGCTACTGGGACCTAGCCCTGGACCTCGACAGGCTGTGGAACTGGTACATCCTGTGGCAAACTAGAGGAAGCCTCCAGTGGGTCCGCCAACTAGATGATGGCATCATATGCTCTAGGGATCGTCCTCCTCTTCGTAGGCCTCTGGGTCTGCTCCGGCTGTGGATGAGCTACTAAGACTGGGTCATCAAGAAACAGGTCCAAAGGCAGCTGGTCTGCCTTCAGTCTATCTACATTTGCCCGCAGCTCCTTCACGGAATCCTTGGAGGCCCGTGTCTTCCTAAGCTTCTTATGCTCTCGAGCAAACTCCTTGAGAGCCTTGCTGTGTGAATCGACTACCTTGGTGAATGTCTCCTGAGTAGTGAGGATTTTCTTCTGGTTCTCAAGTATCTCTTTCAAAGCATCCTCTATCGACTGGTGCACCTATGGGGCTGGAGGAGCCGACTGAGCCTCTACTATGGTAGTCAATGTGGACAACTTGGATGAGGCAGTCTACATCCAGTTGTTTATACTAAGAAGGGTTTGGCTCAGCCGGTGGGCACTGATGGGATGGGCCCGGGTAGATGGGATCTTCGGGCCTGCTGATGTGGAAGGTCTGGGAGGCATCTCAACATGAATGGAGGCAGGCTCAGCGGGGGTCTCTACCACAACTGGCTCTTCAGACTTGCCAGTTGGGACAGAAGCAGGGGCTTTCTAGTTCTTGTCCTTGGGGTTATCATTCCCCTTCAAGCTGTACCAGGAGAACGGGGCAGTCACCTTGACCTTGATGTCATATGTCCTCTTGTCCACCCCCAAGTCCCGGAAGTACATAATGAGGGTGTTAGGGAAAGGATAGTTCTGGTCATGCTCGACACCTACTATAGAAATGATTCGGGACATCACATTCCCCACGTTGATGGGGTATCCTTCCATAATGGAAGAAACCAAAACAGTCCGGTGGAGAGGAAGAGTCTGGTCATGGGTAGTAGGATCTAACCGGCTGCACACAAATGTCTCCCAACCCCTCGCCTCAAAGTTTAGGGTCCTCCGTAGTATTTTGACCCCAGCTGTCAACTAATCAGGAACTGTACCCGGGATTGCCAGGTACTAAGTTAACCATGGATGTACCTCCTCACCCATCTCCATCTTTGCCATATAAAGAGACTCATCCTCCTCGTTGAAACCCAGATATTCGTTGAGCGACTTCCCGTAAAACAACACCTTAAGGTTCCGAACCTTGGTCACTTTGGAGCCCTTTAAGATGTGGGCTACATTAAAATAGAACTCTTTGACCAAGTGTTCGTTGGCGTCTACACAAGCATCTAAGAAGTGTTCCCAACCTATTCTAGTTCTGAACTGTCTCTGCACGTCAGGGTTGTGGGGTAAAAGGTCTCTATCAATGAAACTCCACTCCGGTATCAATTTTCTCACCGGCCACCACTCCCTAAACTTGTGGTACGCCACCTGGCTTACAAACCTATCCTCCCAAAACATCGGGCTTTCTAGTTTGGGCAATGCCTCCAACCTCAGGCTCACCACCCTCAGCTACCTCCTCATCCCCTTGCCCTTCCTCCTCACCTCCGTCTGCACCTTCCCCAGATAATGAAGCTGTGGGGGAGGTGGAGTATTCACCACTTCCGGCTGCTGAGCCCTCAGATGACTCAGCAGAAACATACCCTAGTGCTTGGGAAGTGGGTTATGAGGGAGGGGTGTCTCTATGTCTGGCCCTCTCCAGATACGGGATGTATTCTAGGACTGAGTCCAAAGAGATCTCCTGAGAGGGATCGTACTCACTCCTCGACATGTCAATGGCTCTGTCAGTCGCTTTTATGGCCTTCCTCATGTTCTTTATGTTTTGACGAGCCTGGGGAGTAAGTTTAACCATTTTTTGATTTCCACCCCGGGAAGATTCACCTATGCCGGGTTGTTTGGAGCCTTTTCCTCTTTGTTTAACCATTGCCTGCAAACATAATTCAATATATTTGTTAGTATCTATGCATCAGTTGAAAACAACATTACAAAATGAGTTGCAGAACAAGCCAACAGAATTGCCGATAGTTGCAGAAACAGTCCAGTGCGAACCGCACAAAATGGAGTGCGGCCGCACAGGGACCAACACAGACCGCACAAAAATGACCGAGGTCCGCACAGGTATGGGGTTCAGACTACCCATCCACTGAATCTTACCGGTGTGGATCGCAAAATGGTACCGCGGCCGCACTAGGCCAGTGCGGACCGCACAAAATGTAGTGCGGCCACACTAGGCAAGGGTCACCTTGACACAAGATCATCAGTGCGGTCCGCACAAAGTGGTACTGCAGACCGTACTAGGGCACCGTGGACCGCATAAAAATGACCCCGATCCGCACAACGTCCCTAGAAGTGGCACTGAGTTAGGATTTATCAGAATTGCCTTAAAGTCCAATTTTCCACTAAATTATTGTCCCTAAACGATTTACCCAGTCCATAAAACTACTAAGTCCACAGAAATCAACCTTTAAACTAATCTAATCTTAGAGTCGAACTAAATATGGTAGGAAGAAGAAGAAGTATAAGCTAAGAAAAGAAAATGAAAATAGAACAAAATTACAAAATTAAACATGGAAGGAATGAGTGTAATGTTACCAGATTATGAGATGGAGTGAAGTTAATCAATGCTAAGCAAGTTTTCACGATCAATTTCAGGGAGTGAACAGTAATAATATGCTCTGAGATTCAATATTTGCGTAAAGAGTAAAAAAGGGGTCCCCAGGGTCTATTTATAGAAAAGCCCCTGGGGTCCAGCCTCACATACCAGTGTAGACCGCATAAAATGGACCGCGGTCTGCACTGAGCTGTTATGATTGAGCTTGGCCAATTATCCCACTGCGGTCCGCACAAAACAGACTGCGGCCGCAGTGGTCCACTACGGACCGCACAAAGTGTAGTGCGGCCGCAGTGGCCGACTTCAGAAAGGTATCACTTTGGCCTTCACCAGTGCGGACCACACAGAGTGTAGTGCGGCTATACTGGCAACTTCAGAGACTGAACATTTTCTTCACTATGTCTTGCACTGTATCAACAGAATCCCTGCAACATCTCACAACCAGTCAGCCCAAAAATCAATCCTATACTACAAAGAAAATCAAAGTAAACAAGAAGAAAAACACATGGGTTGCCTCCCAAAAAGCGCCTGATTTAACAACGCGACACGACACATGTTACTATCACATCATTTGAGATGAAGGAGCACCACCACATGGTTGCCATCAAACTTTCCAAGATAATGCTTTACCCTGTGCCCATTAACTCTAAAGACTTCACCATTTTTGTTTTTCAAATCAAGAACACCAAAAAGGGTCACAAACACTACTTCAAACGGTCCACTCCATTTGGATTTGAGCTTTCCCGGAAATAGACATAACCGAGAGTTGAAAAAGAGAACCAAATCACCTATGTTGAACTCCTTTCCACGAACATATTTGTCATGAAGATACTTCATCTTGTCCTTATACAAGGATGAACTGGAGTAGACATGGAATCTAAATTCATCAAGTTCATTAAGTTGTTCAACACGAAGATTAGTTGTAACATCCCATTCAAGATTCAACTTCCTCAAAGCCCACATGGCCTTGTGCTCTAACTCAACCGGAAGATGGCATGCTTTCTCAAACACCAACCGATATGGAGACATCCCAATCGGAGTTTTGTAAGCTATCCGATAAGCCCATAGAGCATCATCCAACTTCTTCGACCAATCGGTCCTATTTGCATTGACCGTCTTTGACAATATACTTTTGATTTCTCTGTTGGAGACTTCCACTTGACCTAGCTTGAGGATGATAAGGGGTTGAAACCTTATGATTGACACCATAACTGGAAAGCAATGTGTCGAAAGCTTTATTGCAAAAGTGAAACCCCCTATCACTAATAATCGCACGAGGAGTGCCAAACCTTGTGAAAATGCTCTTTTTAAGAAATGCAACAACACTCCGGGCTTCATTGTTAGGCAAAGCCATGGCTTCAACCCATTTTGAGACATAGTCAACTGCCACGAGAATGTAAGTATTCCCACAAGAGCTAACAAATGGACCCATGAAATTGATGCCCCAAACATCAAAGATATCCACTTCAAGAATGGTATTGAAAGGCATCTCATCCCTTTTTGAAATTCCACCCCGCTCTTCGGAAATTGTCACATCTCTTCACAAAATCACCCACATATTTGAACAAGGTGGACAATAGAATCCACAACTAAGAACTTTCGAGGCGGTCCTCACCTCACCATGATGGCCACCATAGGGTGAAGAATGGCAAGCCTCTAAGATAGTCAATTGTTCTTCCTCCGGGACACATCTACGAATCACACCATCCATGAAAATCTTGAGTAGTATGGCTCATCCTAATAGAAATCCAAACTATCCCGCTTGAGCTTCTTCCTTTAGTTAGAAGAGAGCTCACACGGGATTACTCTAGTCACAAGGTAATTGGAAACATCGGCAAACCATGGCATATCATTCATTGACACCGCAAGGAGTTGTTCGTCGGGAAATGAATCATTGATCTCAAGGCCATCACAAGGCCTCCCCTCCTCCTCCAAACGGGACAAGTGGTCCGCCACTTGGTTCTCACTACCTTTCCGATCCATAATTTCTAGATCCAACTCTTGAAGTAGTAACACCCATCTCATCAATCTTGCCTTGGAGTTTTTCTTTGTCATCAAGTACCTAAGAGCAGCATGATAGGTGTGCACTATGACCTTGGCTCCCATAAGATACGGCCAAAACTTTTCCATTGCAAATACTTAAGCCAACAACTCTTTCCCGGTGACTGTATAGTTCCTTTTAGCCTCATTCATGGTCTTGCTTGCGTAGTACACCAGATGAAACATCTTTTTAATCCTTGACCTAAAACAGCCCCAACCGCAACGTCACTTGCGTCACATATGAGCTCGAAGGGCAATCTCCAATTTGGTACGGTAATGATAAGGGTAGTGGTCAACTTAAGCTTGAGAAGCTCGAATGCTTGCATACATCCCTCATCGAACACAAACTTTGCATCCTTTTCTAGCAACTTGCACAAGGGATTTACCACTTTTGAAAAATCTTTTATAAACCTCCGGTAAAAACCCGCGTGCCCAAGAAAACTCCTCACACCTTTGATAGAAATGGGGGGAGGAAGCCTTGAAATCACCTTTATCTTGGCTTTGTCAACTTCAGTTCCATGCTTTGAAATTTTGTGACCCTACACTATACCCTCTTCAACCATGAAATGACATTTTTCCCAATTGAGTATGAGGTTTGGTGTCTTCACATCGGGCCAATACTCTATCCAAATTTCTCAAACATTCTTCAAAGGAATCACCAACCACACTGAAATCATCCATGAAGACCTCCAATATATCTTCAACCATGTCGGTGAAAATAGCCATCATGCATCTTTGGAATGTCACCGGAACATTACACAATCCGAACGACATCCGAGAGAAAGCGAAGGTTCCATACAGACAAGTAAAGGTGGTCTTCTCTTGGTCCTCCGGGGCAATTAAAATTTGATTATACCCCGAGTACCCATCCAAAATGCAATAAAAAGCACACCCCGCGAGACGATCAAGCATTTGGTCAAGGAATGGTAATGGGAAATACTCCTTTCAGGTCACCTTGTTTAGCTTCCGGTAGTCCATGCAAACCCTCCAACCTATGACTGTCCGAGTAGGAATAAGTTCATTATTGTCAGTGGTCACCACAGTCATACCACCCTTTTTCGGTACACATTGCACCGGAGAAGTCCATGAGCTATAAGAAATGGGGTACACAACCCCGACATCCAACCATTTGATTACTTCTTTCTTCACCACTTCTTGCATAGCCTCGTTCAATATTCTTTGATGCTCCAAGGAAGGCTTTGCATCATCGTCCAAGATAATTTTGTGCATACAAAATGCGGGGCTTATTCCCTGAATGTCAGCTAGAGTCCATCCAATTGCCCTTTTCCGCTTTTGAAGAACCGCCAAAGTGGCCTCAACCTGCATGTTAGTAAGTCAAGAAGAAAGAATAACTGGTAAAGTATAGTTTAAGCCCAAGAATTTATACCTGAGGTGTGGAGGAAGTGGTTTCAACTCCAACACCAGTGGCTCCTCAATTGATGGTTTTGTTGGTGGAGTTTTCCGGTTTTCAAGATCCAAAGACAATTTTTGAGGCTCATAAGAATAAGAGCTCATCCCATGTAAGGCATTCACGCACTCCACTCTACTTGTATCCTCATTGACATCAAGATTTAATAGCACGACCTCAAGAGGATCTTCCACGTTGATCATAGCACTGGTATCATCCACAATCACAGCTGTGATAAGGTTTACTAATGAGCACACCTCGGTGCTATTGGGTTGCTTCATAGACTTGCAAACATGGAAAACAACCTTTTCATCTCCCACTCGGAAAGTAAGCTCACCCGCTTCAACATCAACCAATGCCTTCCCCGTTGCAAGGAAAGGTCTGCCCAAGATAATATGAGCCTCATAATCTACTTCACAATCCAAAATGACAAAGTCAGCCGGCAAAATGAATTTGTCCACCCGGACAAGCACATCATGAATAATGCCCAAAGGTCGCTTCATCGATCGATCTGCCATTTGAAGTCTCATTGAGATTGGTATAGGTTGCCCGATACCCAAAGTTTTGAAAATCAAGTAGGGCATTAAATTGATACTAGCTCCCAAGTCACATAGAGCCTTGGCAATATCCGCACTCCCAATGGTGCAAGGAATGGTGAAAGCACCGGGATCTTCAAGCTTTGGGACCATTGAATGCACTAATCACTAACTTGGTGAGTCATTTTTATAGTTTCACAATCCATAGAATGCTTCTTTATAACCAAGTCTTTCATGAATTTTGCATAACCAAGAATTTGTTCAAGTGCCTCCACCAAAGGCACATTAATAGATAAGCTTTTCATCATGTTAATGAACTTTTTAAACTGATTATCATTCTTCTTCTTCACGAGCCTTTGAGGTTAAGGTGGAGGTAGCCTTGGCAAATGATCCTTGGCTTTTGGCATAACCGGCTCCGGCATGTCAATTATGTGTTCCCTAGATGGATTCACATCATTTTGGGTTTCCACCTCAACTTCTTGAATATCAATCCTCACTTCATTGTTCACATTTTCATCAATAACATCTTCAACTACCAAAGGGACTTCGTCATCTTGCAACTCAACATCATCATCCACGACTTGGTTTTGCTTAGAGGCATTCACATCACCGCCTCTCCCACTTCTTGTTGTGACCGCCATAACATGATTATTCCCACCCTTTGGGTTCACTACCGTATCACTTGGTAGAGCACCTTTCGGGAGATTATTCAATGACTGAGAATTTGGCCTAATTGCACCTCCAAGTTTCGGATAGAGGTGTTGTGAGAAGCTAATTGTGCATCAGAATCCGCATTCCTCTTCATCATCTGCTCGAACATCATTTCAATTCTACCCATATTATTACCATAAAAACTAGGACCTTGAGAAGGGAAAGGGGGTGGATTGTTCGGTTGTTGGTACATTGGGGGCCTTTGAAAGCCTTGCCCCCGGTTGCCTTGGTTTCCATTGTTGTTCCACCCGCCTTGATTGTTGTTGTTGCCCCAATTGTTTTTATTTCCATTCCAATTGCCTTGGTTGTTGTTTTGATTACCCTAATTGTTGTTTTGGTTGTTGTTGTTCCAATTGCCACCACCTTGTTGTTGATTGCCCCAATTTCCTTGGGGTCGCCATTGTTGGTTTGAAAAGTTGACTCTATTGCCGTGATAGTTGTTAACATATTGTACCTCTTCACTTTGGTCATCATAACCATCATTTTGACACCCATCATATTCATCAACAAATTGCTCAGAATTTCCTCGATTTTGTTGCCTCATTTGCCTTCTCTTGTTGACAAGTATACTAACACCCTCTATGGTATTCACTTGGTGAGGATTCTGAACTTGTTGCAACTGCGCCTTAGCCAATTGGTTCATAGTAGTAGTAAGCTCAGCTATCGCTTGCCCGTGGTCGTGCAATTCCTTGTGCAAATAGATAACCGTAGGGTCACCTTGAGGCACATTTGCTCTACTCTGCCATGCTGAAGAAGTGTCCGCTATTTCATCAAGTACTTCACATGCCTCATCATAAGAAAGCTTCATAAAATTTCCCCCGGCCAATTGGTTAACAATGCATTTATTTGTAGTATTTATGCCCCGGTAGAAGGGTTGTTGGATCATGGCCTCAGTCATATCATTATTTGGGCACTCCTTCACCATCGTTCTATACCGCTCCCAAATCTCATGAAAAGGTTCCGTTGGCTCTTACTTGAAGGCTAATATTTCATCTCGAAGTGCCGCCATATGACTAAGAGAGAAGAATTTGGCAATAAACGTATCCGCCAACTCATCCCAAGTTGTGATGGAATTGTTGGGGAGTCTCGCGAGCCAGTCTGATGCCTTCCCCCAAAGTGAGAACGGGAAAAGTCTCAATCTCAGCGCATCCTTGGATACATTCGTCTGCTTGCTCCCCCAACATGTATCTACGAACCCCTTGAGATGTTTGTAGGCATTTTGATTCGCAGTGCCCATGAAGTATCCACGCTGCTCAAGTAAGGTCAACATCACATTGGTTATCTGAAAGTTGCCCGCCCGGATTCTGGGTGGGACAATAGCACTTGCATAACCCTGATTCGGAAGTACTCTGGGGGCCACTCTTGGAGGTGGCGGAGGAGGGTCTGGAATATAGTCATTTGGATTCGCATTGGCATTGCGGCCTCTATGTTGTCCTTGAGGTGCAAGAGGCACCTCATCTTGCTCAAGATCATCTACCTTCTCCCCTGCTATCACGTTTCCAAGAGGGTCATTAGCATTGTCTAAAGCCATGTTGGTACCTGAGTAGTGACACAAACGAGTAAGTAACAAAGAAGGAAAGAAGAACAATACACAAAACTAACTAAATAGATAGGCAAAAATGTTAGCTCCCCGGCGACGGCGCCAAAAAGTGATCGCAACCTACTCCGCACTGCTAAAAAGTAAGAAGAGAGGGTCGCAATAGCTTTTACCCGATTTGTGGGTCGGGATCGATTTCCACAGGGAGCTAGGAATAGAGTCGAGTATCTATTTAGATTGGGATTGTGTAATTGTTCCAAATATCACTTCCAATCATTTTTGGGTTTTTCTTTAATAATTTACTATTATCAACTACTAATTATAATTGCAACTAGATTATGCTAAGCGAGAATTGCTACAAGTTGTATCTAATGGATAAAAAGGCACTAGGGTAGTGGCATCCTCCTAGGTGGCCAATTGACGGGTAATTGAACCTAAGGCACGATTGACATAATTGGAGAATATGCTATAACCGTTTCACAATTTTATCCACTCTCACATCTCTCGATAGAGAGAGTGATTTTGCCCAATTGACTTTCTCAAGACCAATAGGGTAGGCAAATTTGCTCAAGCAACTGGGGTTCAAGTGGGGTATTACTCTCTCGAGGTTTAACCCTTTAATTGGGACTATCAATTCTCTTGAGTCCATCCCAATTCCTTGTTGGGTCCATTTCGGAGACTTAGGCTCTCTTTCTCAAGAAGAACCCAAGTCAACTTATCACAAACTAGTGTTTGCAACCACTAATTCATAGATTAAACCATGAAATTGACCCAAATAACAAACACACATAGTCAATCCAACCTTAAATCACAACACCCATCAATTACCCACACTAGGGTTGAGCCACAGCCCTAGCTAATAGGTCTAGCTACTCATGCTTGAAGAGAAAAATAGAGAAATAGATGAAGATAAAGACATATTAATTAATTGCTAAGGTAAAGATTCAATGATAAAAACTAAGTAAAAATGCCCAAAATGGCTAAGAAAAGTCTTCTCACGAGCGCAGCTAACGTCTGATAATATCTGATACCCTAAAAATGGAAAAAGGTTCTATTTATACTAAGATGGAAAAACTGGACAAAAATGCCCCTGCGGGGTTAGTGTAGACCGCGGCTGCAGAGGCTTCCAATGCGGTCCGCGCAGAATGGACTGCGGACCGCACAGGCTTGAACCCTTTCACTTGACATCTCTCTGAACATTGCTTCTGCGGACCGTATGAAATGGTGGCGCGGCCGCGGTGTCTTCAGTGCAGGCCGCACAATATCTACTGCGACTGCACTTTGTTGCCTTCAAATCCAGGTCTCTGAATCTCCCTAGTGCGAACCGCACAAAGTGCACTACGGCCCCACTAGGCCTGTTTGTCCTGAGTTTGTCTTGTCTTTGGTACTTGTGCAGGTTTCACTCCTTTGAGCCGATCTTTGACATCTCGTCACTTTGTTGATCAACCCTACAATCAAGCACAACTTATGAGCCTTTTGGGACTATTTTGTATTAATTTATAATCAAAGCGTAAGCAAGAAGGAGCATGAAATGTGGCAAAATCCCTAGTTATCAACCACTCATTGAGCCATCAATCCTGCTCCTTGGGGAACAATCGGACATATGAGTCTAAAGCACATATCACACAACTAAAACCATCGAGCCCAAGCTGCGGTCAAAACCCTGGTCTCGAGTACTCTAGACTAGCCTAACTCTAAAACATAGCAACACATCTCACATCCTATCAATGGAATCCACAAGTCATCGCTGCACAGCTGATACTGGCGCTCACATACGCATACGAGTGAGTGGAAGGAATTCAAAGAGATACGCTTCAAGCTGAATCAAGGTCGTACGATAAGTAAAGAAAGACGAGAAGTTTATCCTAGATGCCCTATAGCCTGTCGAAGATAGGCATGGATGCTATCATACCGATCTGTAAGACTCTATTAGATACTTTCTTGTGACTCATAGAGCCTATGAACCTAGAGCTCTAATACCAACTTGTCACGACCCAAAATCCAACCCGTCATGATGATACCTAACCCAACCCGCTAGGTAAGCAAAATAATAATAAAACACAATATAGTGATAATGATAAGAGTCAAAAATGAAATAACTGAATTTTAATACAACTCTCAAAGGATTGGTAGTACTAGTCATGAGCCATTAAGATTTAGATTTTACAAAAATACTGAACTGAATACAACGTCTGTTTGGATTGTACATGAATAGAATTGGAATCTAAAGCTACAAAGGACAAGTGATAGCCATAACTGAAACATAGGTACATCTTCAATGCCAGCTCCCATCATACACAGTAGCAAAAACTCCAAGATTTTTTCCCAAGGTGCAAAAGCGTAGTATGAGTACAACTGACCCCATGTACTCAATAAGTATCCTAACTAGTGTCGGCGAGGTAAAAGAAGCAAGAACTATAGATGATACTCACTAAAACTTGTGCAGTTCATAATTTCAACAAGTATAGAACAGATATATGATCAAATTAGGAAATCTCAAGTAAAACTACTTTGATGCTCACAATTCTTTATTTTAAAGTATTCTGCTCAATCAACAATCCAACATATATGGAAGATATGCAAGTAAATCAGGTAAACAGTCAAGGAAGATGAAAGTATAGATGAAATGCAATAACCAAATATTAGTCCGTTATGGTGCGCAACCTGATCTAATAACCATAAGCCAATAAGGCCTGTTGTGACGTGCAACTCGATCCCATAACAGTAACAAGCTCTCCCAGAGCTCACATCAACCAGAAACCCATCAATTTCTCATAATCCGCGACATCCAGAGAGAAACTTGAGAGGGTGACCCTAGGGGGATGGATCCGTATCCACACGCAAGCACGGCTAATTCACCGTGCTACTAGCTGTCCACTCCTAATCCACACTCAATAATGAGTGGAAGAGGTCGTTGGAAGAATGGTACCAAACATTGAGTCGGAGTCGATCTCCTTAGGGAGCTAAATGTGGGTGTTAGAGTGTACACTTGAGGAGTGTAGAAGAAATAGCTAAAATACGCTTTCAATCAAGATTATTTTGAAAATTACATCTACAATCTATACAACAGTGATCAGCTAGAGGAATGAAACTAGAGATTGATTAATTGTCTTTGGTTGTTTTCAAATAGGTGAAGGCCTAGGGATGCAACCTTCGCCTAGGTGTTAGCCTAATGCGTTAATTATGTTAACACTTGTTTTAGTGATCGGGGGTGTATTATAGCTCTTAACTCTAAATTACTCACTCAATACCTCTCGGTCATCGAGTGATTTTGCCTAATTTGGCTTTCTCAAGCCTAAATGGGTATCAACCCAAATAGTTGATATAAATTCAGTCGGATTTTTCCTATCTCTAGTTCAAACCCTTTAATTAGGCTAGTCAAAACCTTAACTAGCCCAATTTCTTGTTAGCCAAGTTTCCCTAGACTAGGTCTCTCTTTCTCAAGTAAAGACCAAATCAAAAAGGCATGAATCAATGTTTTCAACCATTAATTCTAAAATTAAAGCATGAACAGGGCTAAATAACAAATATCCAATTATAAATAAGCATTAAATTAATTACCCATAAGGTTTACACACTAGGGTTTGGTCACAACCCTAGAAAATATCTAGCTACTCATAATAGAAATAGAAGAAAATAAAGAATAAACATTAATTAAAGCCATAATAGCAAATTAAAATGATAAACTAATGTGTTTTTAACCCAAATTGCTCACAAATTACCAAAAGTGGTAAACTACAACGCCAACAGCTTAAAAAACTACCAAACTTAACCTATAAAGTGATTCCCGTCTATTTGTAGTGGCCCAAAATTCGCTGAAAAAATGCCCTTTGGGAGGATCGGCATCCGCACAATTCTATGTGCGGTCCGTGCTTCACTTGGCTCTGTAGGTTGAAGACTTTGCCGGCCACACGTCAGTTTTTTTGGCCGTACGTTTCCTTCTGTGGATGCACTCTTGGCAAGGCTTCATACTTGGTTATTTTGCAAACTATTTAAACTTCTTGAATTCTTGTCAGTCGACCATGTTTTGCGGCCACACAAATTATGTGTGGTCCGCACTTTAATTCAATTATCATATGAGCATCAACATCAGTTCTGCACTGCATAGAGAAATCTACGGTCCGCGCTTTCTTCTGCGGACCGCACTTTGGGCCTGATGCACTCCTTCTTGCCTTATGAGCTAGAACACTCCTTTTTGAGTTAGATTTCTTATTTTAAGTCTAATTCTCTAACATTCTTGCAATTTGCACAATTTCATTAGTTTTGAGAACATAAATCAACACTTTCGGACTAAAACTAAAGAAAGAAGGTATTAATAAGTGGTTGAAATCCACACTTATCAACTCCTCCAAACTTCAGTTTTTGCTTGTACTCAAGCAAATAGACTAGTGCCCACCTCCTCAGAGTGAAAGGTCATGTCAGAGAGTCAATGGTAAGCCATTTATACTCAGTTGAACCAACAATTACCTACATTACTCATGCATTATCAACAAGGTGACAAATCACATATTATGAACATATAGTTCTAATATGACATTTGAGCTTCAAGAATTGATTTTACTCATCAAGGACTCTTATTCTATCATGTAGATCATGGTGGACTCCAAACTCTTCCTCATCTACCTTCCATTTGACTATTTTACTTCAAAAGTTAGCACTCAATCATGAGTTTAATGAAAGGTTCACTATTCTCTCACAAAAGAATGTCACAAGTACGACTTCAAGTACCATAGGCTTGCCTCTTATGTAAATTACCACTAATGTAAGCTCACTCGGTTCAAAATCAAGTAGGACTTCATTCGGGTTGTAATGAAGGCTTTTGGATTGGGGTAGGATACTATATGGGTAAGTGGTTACACCTTTCCTTAAGCACTCCACATTTTCATTTCTTGGCTCATATTTACCAACTCTTAGAGGCATTCGTTTTTTCTTGGGGTTTAGAAAGACTTGACATCACTCTTTCTTGTTCATTTCATTCCTTTTCTCCCTTGATGCTCATGCTAGAAATAATTACCTCTTTTTGATTTCACAAACCCTCCTTTTTGTTCTCTTTTTGGCATTTTCTTTTTGTTATCTTGCCTTCTCTTTTCATATAGATCATTTCTTTTATCTTTTTGGTGCCATGATACCTCCTTCAAATTTCTGAACTCTTCCCCAAAAACTTATGCCTTAAGCCACTTATTTCACAAGAGTGTTAAGGAAGGTCCGGGTGCCAAGAGAGGATTATGACAAAACGAGTAAAGGATTATATCATAGTTACCAAATGAGAAAGGCTAAAGAGTCAATGGGAGTTGGCTAGGGATAACAACATCGATTGGCAATAGAAAGCTCAAATGGACTAAGGAGAGCCTACAATTATTTACCAAACCAAGCAAACTTAAGATTTCGCT
The DNA here is from genome assembly GCF_000393655.2 of Nicotiana sylvestris. NCBI lineage: Eukaryota > Viridiplantae > Streptophyta > Magnoliopsida > Solanales > Solanaceae > Nicotiana > Nicotiana sylvestris. The sequence goes on along the minus strand of NC_091065.1, from coordinate 75,335,411 downwards.
TTGAAGCACATTCGGGGAAAGTTCTAGACCATTTGCATAGGTACTCTGACTAGCAACGAAAGATCACCTCATCCCTCATGCAACTAGACCGTAAAAGAGGATAGAGTCGAGTGCCTACAATAACCATAATCAAGTTAAAGATCACTATGGTCCAATAAACCACTCGATGATTGCCAAAGTCAACTCAAGAGTCTCAAAGTCACTGACTAGAGCTATTTTTTTTTGAAAAACCTTGTTTCAAACCATAAGCATGTAGTTAAGTGTGTTGGTACCAAATAAAGGACGAATAACTCTTTTTCAAGAATGACTCGATTAGGCTTTTTATTCATTACTATTACTATTATTATTATTACCTAAAAACAAAAATGGACTCATTCCTTTAAGAAGGTTGTCACGCCATCCATCCTCGAAAAGAGTCGCCAGGTTCACACATAACTACCTTTGAAAAGAACCATGGCATTAAGAAAACTAAAGGCTTATTATCTATACTACTATGAAAAACATGAAAATAAGCTACTAACAAAACTAAAACCAAAGTGGAAAATTAAAGAAGCTAATGAGAGCAATAACTAACTAAAGATAGATAAGATAAAAATAAGAAAAGAAATAGAATCATCCAATAATTATAGTCCGAATGTGTCCAAATGTGTCAATCAAATAAACTCCAACCCCCTCCCAAATAAAAGTAAACATTTTCCTCAATGCTTAACAAAATAAGAGCGAAAAGAGAAAGGGCGAAGAAAACTCCCTAAACGTCCTTGGACATCTCAGTGTCCCCAATAGCATCATCTCCCATTGGGTCAGCCAACTGTATCTCATCATCATGAAATCTGGGTATGGTAGGAGTAGCAAACATCGCTCGTACTACTTCAGCAGAGTCGACAGCAAGGCATGGCTCATCGGACTGTCCAGCTGGTACAACTAGTGCAGATGGATCTGGGTAGGCTGGTCTGGGTCAAGCAAGATGTCAAATGGCATATCCCCAGCTGTCGCAAGTGGGGTCACCTCTTTCCTAAGCTTATCAACTGATCTCTTGCTGGCCTAGAACTTCTTCAGCTTCTTCACCTCCTTGTTCAAGTCCTCAATAACTGACCCATGTTGTACCAGAGTGTTCATGATCAACTTCTGATTCTCCAGTACCTTGCGCAGCTTCTCATTAACATCAGTGGGAACTTGTGTGGATGTTTGCCCTGCGACAGTACTAGATATCTCAGACAGCTTTGAAGTAGTTATCTGCATCCAGTCGTTGAGACTCGCCAATGTCTGGGAGACTCACAGAGCAGACAATGGAGCTATAGGCATGGGCACCAGCCTTCGAGCTGGAGCAGGGGCTTCCCTAGGGGCTGTGGTAGGACCTAAAGATAGTGGCGAAGGCATAGCTACAACACTAGAATAGGGCTCAGCTGATGTAGATGGAATATCAGCTGTATCAGAAACTACAACTGTCGGCTCATCAAACTGGCCTGCGGTGGTAGAAGGCTAAGCTCTCTTTTTTGGGTTGGTCAGATCTATCAACGAGTACCAGTCAAATGGCTTCTTCGGCTTCACCTTTGTATCATATGTTCTTGGCTCTACCTTTGCATTAGTAAGGTACTTTGTGATAGTGTTGGGAAGAGGTAGGCCGTGTTGGTCTACTATGCTACCAATGTGATATTGGCTGACATCACGACACCCACATTGATAGCGGTACCCGGCCATGATAGAAGCTACAAAAACTACACGGGGAATAAGCAAGATGTTCTCATTCTGGCTCGAGTCAAGTCTGCTATGCACAAGAAGCAAGGTACCTCTACCTCAACCCCTAGAAGAGTCACAATGCCTTTTGTAGTTTCGTGCAGCCTCACGATCGAACCATTTTCTGTATTAAATCAAAGAGGATAGTTAGTTGCAAGTCATCATTCAACACAGTCAAGACTTACGTAGGCAAGAAAATGGGAACTAGGGTCTGTACATTTTTAATGTTCTACCGTAGATAGGGAGTGTGGACCGCATAATTGCAAGTGCGTCTGTGCTTCCGACAATAAACTTTATAGGCTCAGAAGCGTCTTCTCTGAAGACAGTACGAAGGCATTTCTATGGCTACAGAATGCATCTGCGGTCCGCCAAATTTTCAGTGCGGTCCACACATGTTGTTTCTCAAGTGGTATACATCTGATAGACTATGCAGACAAAAATGCGGCCTCTCTAAAAATTCTACGATTCTCACAAAGTGCGACCGTAAAAACAAGTGCCTTCCCATGTTTCCCAGAATAAATAAACTATACACTGCACAAATTGAAGTGCGGCCACATATTTCAAATTTTATGAATAGGCAGTCATTCTTTTATTTAGATTTTGTATTTACTTGTACAAATTGGTATGGAAACATGGTATAAACATGAAATCTCACCAACCCCTTAGAGCATGTATTATCAACTACCCAGTACAAATATACCCTACATGGGCACATGAATGAACTCTAATAAAAGATGGCCTAAAAAGAAACTAAAATTTCAAAAATTAAACTAACACAAAGATTAACATGAAGTGAAGCATACCAAATAGGTGAGTGCACAAAGTGTGTAAGCACAGGTAGGTGTATGTGGTAGGCACTATAAATCTCTCAATAAAAGCTTGCGGAGAAACAGTGATTATGAAGAGGGTGAAAAGTGTAAAATGATCTCAAAACCCCTATTTATACTTAGAGTTACTAAGAGGAAAAAAGACCGAGTGCAACCGCACAAATCCAAGTGTGGTCCGCACTCTTTCACCTGGTGATCCACTCCCAATCTACACTGAACAATGAGTGGAAGAGGACTTTGGAAGAATAATACCCCACAATGAGTCGGGGTCGATTTCCTCAAGGAGCTAATGGTGTTAGAGTGTATAGTTGATGCGTGAAGACGAAATAACTTAAATACACTTCCAATCAAATTGGTTTGCAATTTATGTCTATAAACTATACTATCAATGCTCAATAAGAGAAATGAAACTAGAAATTGGATAATTGTTTTTAGCTGTTTTCAAATAGGTAAAAGGCCTAGAGGTGTAACCTTCGCCTAGGTGTTCGTCTAATGGGTTAAGAACGTTAACACTTATTTTATTGCTTGGGGTATATTATTGCTCTCAAATCTAAGTTATCCACTCAATACCTCTCAGTCATAGAGTGAGTTTGCCCAACTTGTCTTTCTCAATCCCAAATGGGTTTCAAGCTAAATAGTTGATATGAACTCAAGTCGGGTTTTCCCTATCTCTAGTTTAAACCCTTTAATTAGGCTAGTCAAATCCTTAACTAGCCCAATTTCTCTGTTAGCCAAGTTTTCTAGACTAAGTCCCTCTTTTCAAGTAAAGACCAAGTCAAAAGAGCATGAATCATTGTTTGCAACTATTCATTCTATAATTAAAGCATGAACAATGCTAAATAACAAACACCAATAATAAACAAGCATTAAATTAAATACCCATAAAGTTTACACACTAGGATTGGGTCACAGCACTAGTAAATGTCTAGCTACTCATAGTACAAAATGAAGAAAATAAAGAAGAAATACTAATTAAATCCATAATATAAAATTAAAATGATAAACTACGATGTTTTGTCCCAAAATGATCACAAGTTACCCAAAATGGTAAACTACAATGTCCATAGCTATTAAAACTTCAAAACTTGACCTAAAATGTGATTCTCCTCTATTTATAGCGGCGTAAAATTTGCTAACAAAAATGCTCCTCGAGTGGTTCTGTGGCTGCACAATTCCATGTGCGATCCGCACATTGCTGGAGTCTGCAACCGCACAATTCGATCTGCGGCTGTAAGTCAGCTTCTGCAGCTGCACAATTCATGTGTTGTCCATACTTCAGGCAAGGCTTCAGTCTTGGTTATTTTGCACACTCTTTGAACTTTTTGAATTCTTATCAGTGCGGACCATATTCTGCGGCCGCACAAACTCTTTGCGATCCGCACTTCTCTTCATTCCATCTCTGAGCTTCAATAACAAATCTGCGGCTGCAAGGAGAATTTTGGGGTCCGCACTTGCTTCTGCGGCCGCAGAAATACTTCTGCAGACCGCACTTCTAATCTGTTGTGCCCCTTCTTGCCTTGTGAGTCGAAACACTCCTTTTTGAGTTGGATTTCTTCATGAGAGCTCAAATCTCCCAGATTCTTGCAATTTATACACTTTCATTAGTTTTGAGGACATAAATCAACACTTTTGGACTAAAACAAAAGTAAAAAACTGCTAATAAGTTATCAAATCCACACTTATCAACTCCCCTAAACTTAATTCTTTGCTTGTCCTCAAGTAAATAGATTAATTCCTACCTCCTCAAAGTGAAAGGTCATTTCAATTAGTCAATGATAAGCCATTCATACTTAGTTGGGTCCAACAATTACCCACACAACTCATGCATTATCAACAAGGTGACAAGTCAAGTATCATGCACATATTGTTGTAATGTGACATTTGAGCTTGAAGAATTGACTTTACTCATCAAGGACTCTTGTTCTATCATGTAGGTCATGGTGGACCCCAAACTCTTCCTCCCCTACCTTCCATTTGCCAAGCTCACTTCAAAAGTTAGCACTCAATCTTAAGATTCATGAAAGGTTCATTCTTCTCTTACAAGAGAATGTCACATGTACGACTTCAAGTACCATAGGCTTGCCTCTCATATAGATCACCACTAATGTAAGCTCACTCGGTTCGAAATCAACTAGGACTTCTTTCGGGTTGTAATAAAGGCTTTTGGCTTATAGGGTAGGATACCATATTGGTAAGTGGTTACACCTTTCCTTAAGCAGTCCACATTTTTATTTCTTGGCTCACAATTACCACTTTTTAGAGGCATTCTCTTTTTATTGGGGGCTAGAGAGACTTGATATCACTCTTTCTTTGTTCATTTCAAGTTTGAATTTTGACCACTTATTGGCACTCTTTTACTTACGTTTTAGCTCAAAAATGTTTAAAGGTTTTCCCGAGAACTAATGAAATGTGCTTTCTTGCAAGAAAATTGGGAAATGAGCTAAAAAGATGAAAATCAACTCAGGGAGCAGTAAAATTGGACAAGGACCAAAGCACAGCAAAAAAGAGTAAAATGCGGACAGTACAATACTGTGTGTGGCCGCACACTATGAAGGGCCACTGTCAAAATTCCTTCACAAAGTGCGTACCGAACAATTATTGTGCAGCTGCAAAAGAAAAGGTTTAGAGAGATGGTGTTTTGGAGCCTGAAGAAGTGTGGAGCACACTATTATTGTGTGGCCGCACTCATAAATGTGTGGTCTGCTGAAATTGCCCATGTCCAACTCAAGATCAAGAGTGTGTCCGCACTCCGAAATGTGCAGTCCGCGCAATCAAAAGAAGTGCGGACACACCCTAGAATTATGCGGGCGAGATGGCCACCCTGTCAAGTCAGCCTCAAAGTGCGGACCGCACACAGAATTGTGCGGTCACACAACCTCCGCAGGGGCAATTTTGTTCGATAATTTTAGCTGGGTATAAATAGATCTTTTTTTCATTTTTAGGTTAAGTTGGAACACCTGAGAATATAGAGCCGTTTTTCTTTTACTATTTTGGGTAACTTTGTAATAGATTATCATTTTAACATTAGATTTTCTTCTCTTAATCATCTATTATGAGTTTAATCTTAGTTTCTTCTTTAGTTTCTTCATTTTTTACTTATAACTTGCTAAACCCTTAGTTAGGGTTGTGACCCAACCCTAATATGGGTACCTAATGGGTAATTAATTTATGGCTTATTTATGATTGGGTATATGATATTTAGCCTAGTTCTTGCTTGAATTTAGGAATTGATGGTTGCAAATATTAATTCATGCCTAATTGACTTAGTCTCTACTTGAGAAAGAGAGACTTAAGTCAAGGAAAACTTGGCTAACAAGAAATTTGGGTGAACTCAAAAAATTGATAGCTCCAATTAAAAGGTTGAATCTAGTGATACTAAGACATGACTTGAGCATCTATCACTTGTCTCATACAATACCCATTTGGTCTTGAGAAAGCCAAATTGGAAAAAATCACTCAAACTACCGAGAGATATAGAGTGAGTAGTTACGTGTGATTGTAATATTATATCCCGACCAACCAAACATGCCCTAAAGCTCAAAATCCGTTAGGTAACCAACTAGGTGAAAGTTGCAGCCCTAGATCTTTCATAACCTGAAGACAACAAAACCAAAAACATTGTCCCTTAGCTTTAAACTTTCAAGCATTAGCATAAAAATTAGAAGTAGATAGAAACAACCGAATATTTGGAAGTGCTATCTTGGGCACGTCATACACTAGATTAGGTATATACCTAATCCAACATAAATCTCTTTGTGGAATCGATCCTGACTCGCGTTGGGTATTTATAATTGCATCGACCGCCTCACAATTCCAAGTAGTGGTGTGAGTTTGGGCAACATCAGGTCTCCCCTCCGCAAGTGCGAAACACCAAAAACCAACAAATTTTTAGCAAGTGACTAAGTCCAAATCTCATTCTGTTAAGCATCCAAAACACACCCGAGGCCCCCGGGACCTCAACCAAACATACCAACCAGTCCTAAAACACCATACGAACTTAGTTAAGCCCTCGAATCATAGCAAATAACGCTAAACACACAAATCACCCTCCGATTCAAACTTAATGAAATTGAAACTTCCAATTTCTACAACCGATGACAAAACCTATCAAACCAAATCTGATTGACCCCAAATTTTGCACACAAGTTATATTCAACCTTACGAACCTACTGCAACTTCTAGAATCAGAATACGACACAGATAAATAAAATCCCAAAACCGGTCAAAATCTTCTGTAACGATCCGACCGGTCGTTTTGAGCTTTTTAACTTTGCTCACCAGTTATAAGGCATGACTAGACCTATGTGACTATTATGACTTATGTAAATCATCAGTTTTGGTTTTTAGGGTTGTGAGCACGTGATTTTTGTTATACGCGACAATCGCTCCAAAAAGAAATCAAAATAATAACAAATGGTCCTCCTGTACAATTTTTGGATTTTACATGTCACTTTGTTAATTATTTATGATCTTTTGCCCATTTTTATCTTTATTAAAAAAAAAATATACAAAATGTATGTGTCATGCGTAATTTAAACCATAATCCGTTTGTTAGATGGAAAATCACAAAATACGCATTTTTGTCTTGATTTGTTGCCTTGTTTAATTTTACCTACTTTTAACATTTTAATACGTGTAATAAATACGTTAAGTATTAATTAATGTTGTTTAGTTTTATTTAATTCAGTTGAATGTTTAGGAAAATTAGAAAATAAAGAAAAGAGTTTTAAAGCTCATTTTAAATGAACTTGGGCCAATTCCCATTTTTAAAATCGGAGGCCCAAATGAACAGCCCAAGCCACCAGTCCAAACAGCCCACCCCCAGGCCATAAAACGACGTAGTTTAACACCAAAACTACGTCGTTTCGATGCCAATCCATCACAACCGTTTAAACCAAGCCGATCCAACGGTCCGGATCTTTCACCCGTAACCCCACTACCCGACCCGTTACCCGAACCAATTCTGACCCCTACTAAGCCAAACGACGACGTTTCGTTTAAACCTTCAGATCCAAGCCGTCCATCTCGTCTCATCCAACGGTTGAAATCAATCCCCCCATTCCATATATAAGCCTCCTACCACACCCTGCCCCCCTATCCAATACCCCAGCTTCCGTCTTCACCTCCTTCCCCACGAAACCCTAGCCGCCCCCTTATCCCTCGCCATTAATCCCGGCGGCATGAACGCCGATGACCTCCGCCTGAACACCATAGAACCCCCTCACCGCCCTGAACATTGATCTGTTGGCCGTTTAGTTCGAATCCCTTCCCACCTTCTCGAATCTTCATTTGAAGATTCGAGTCGGAACTCGAGTTACACCAATCGACCTCAACTTCGCACCAGACAGTCCCCAGACCCCCTCGTGACCAAACCATGCTTGGTTTGGTCCGAATCTGACCAGGGAAGCACGAAACCCGGATCTAATTTTTGGAACTTTAAAGGTCTTCGTCGATGGTCCGTGTCTTGTTCAAACCAAAAGATTAAGGTCTAATGGACCTTAATCGAAGTGTTTCTCATCTGAGAAACACTTCGATTAAAGCCCGTTCAGCCTTAAGAAAGGTCTGTCTGAATCCGAGTTAAGGCTTTTGATTTTTCGAGATTTGAGGTGAGTTTTGCTTTTCTTTGCTTATTTCTGTTAGTCCGTGTTTGTTTAAAAGGTCTGTTCAGGTTTTGTTTTAATCTATGTTTTGAGTTTTATCAACTGTTCCTGTCCACCTCACCTGAACCTTTGTTGTTTGATTGAGTCTTTCTTCTAATTGTTCTGATAATTTGTATGTATGTATTTGTTGTGCAATTAATTGAATTTCAAATGTGAACTGACCAACTGATTCCTCCCATGTAATTTTGCTTAGTCAGTACAATTCGAATCATGTGTTCGATACTGTTAAATGTCTGACTTTGGTCTCGATTATATGAGTTATAACTAGTATAGTCGAGTCGACATATGTCGTCAATTAGTTTCAGATTGTTTGAACGATATACAAATTGATCTGCTTCTGTTTAGCATTGTATGAATCAGTTAGGAATTGAATTCAGCTACTTATAGTTGTTAATATGAATCAGAAGTATAAAAGGATTGGTTTTGTTTAGTTGCAGTCAGAATTGGAGGGCATGTGCACTTGTGCACAACATGTGCACTTGTGCACAACATGGGCATAAAGGCTTTTGTTTGATTTAAAAATGTTTTGAAAGCATATGCTGTCAGATACATCCTGCTGCCCAGACCCTACTTTAGTTTCAGAAATAATAAACATCACTAAAGGTAAGCCTGCCAAGGGAATATGATGGGGATTTTGTTAATACTTAAATGACTAAGTGGAACTGAAAAGAGGGCAGCACATGGGAGGGTGTTCTGATGGTCTAAACAGGCTGTTGAAGGGATGATTTGAGGCTTATAAAAGGTAGGACTTCCATTAGTTCTGGGAGGAAAAATCAAAAAAAGAGGGGAGAGCAAAAATACATGCATATACACACATAGACACACACACAGATAGACATTTGATCATAGAGAGGAGGGAGGACATCTGATAATAGAGAGAGACAGAGGGAAATTGTTAAGGAAAAGATAGAGGAGATCAAGAGAAATCTGAGAGGAGAGGTTTGGAGACATACATAGATACACATAGATACAGAAATAGAAAGAGAGCAAGAAAGAGATAAAACAGATTAGGAAATCAGAAACTTGGTTTTGTTTGTCTGAAGTTCATCTGTTGTCAATGTGTTAGGCAGTGTTGCTTCTTCTAAGTTTCAATCGAGATTATTGTTAGTGTTTTGTTGCATTTGGTATATCTCGGAATTGGATTGTCTGGAGTTTTGTTTCCACCACACTGTGTGCTGCTTCATTTGGCTGCTTTCTCTTCAACTATAGCTCCACTTCTTGCAATAGAATCTGTTCTGCTGTGTTGTTTCGATTGCTGCTGTTATTTTGATTCCTGCTGCTGCTGATCTTCCCTGTTATTCTCTTCTTCCTCTTTGCATTTCAGCATTCCAGGTACACATTTCAAATCCCATGTGGGTGTAAACTGTAACAGTTCGAAAGCATGAAATGAAAGGAGTTCGAAGAAGTTTAAATGTCTGTTTGTAATGCTCATGGTCTATTGATTTCTTCGTATAAATTGATCAGTGTGTAATTCAATAGCAAAAAAATCTAGTTAGTTAATACTTAACTGAGTTTTAGCCTCTTGTATCTTAGTTTATAGTTGTTTGTTGATATGAGTTAAGTAATGGTATAGTACGTAGAATGTACAAATATTTGACATAGTGACTGACCGGATTCTTGTTTAGCTATAATGATATGAATATGATAGAATACTTCCACCTTACACAATGATGTTCTGTTTTATTTTAGTTTCTTTCGTCAAAACCCGCTAGGCAATATATAGGAGCACGTTCGAACCCCCAGTGGTAATAATACCTAGTGGGTTAATTCCCTTAATCTAGCCTAAATGAGTCTAGTTTGAATTCAATTCAAGAGATGTTTTGGATATAAGCATAGCATTTGTCATGTAATTTCTTTGTCAAATTAGAACATTTCTCATAAAGTATGACGTTTTTTTTACTTTATAAATAATTAATCAGAAATTGATAAGAATTAGGCCCAAAGCATATACTTGAATTGACATGTATCTTCCTTCTTCTATTTTAGACTGAACATAGTAAAGATGTAGTCACTGCAGGTTTATCCTTTTAAATAAAATGAGACGAGCCTCGACAAACAAAATGCACAAGCTGCGGGGCCCTCTAAATGTATATATTAAAATACTTAGAATTCGGGACAGGCCGTTTAGCGAATTTTACGGCCTTCCCAAAATAACAATACGCTAGTTGCTTTAGGCGCACCTTTAATAATTTAACCTTCTTAAACACGGGTGCACATTGATGTGACCCAAATCCGAATCTCAACGGAGTCAAAATGTGTCGACGACCACGGGTGCATTGATTGTGACGTGGTTCGAGATGCATTTTCACGACGTTGCAATTCTATAAAAATAAATGATAATAATAAAAGCGGTTTTAAACTTAATAAAAGCACGTAAGTCATAACATATATTTAAATCAGATATTTAGCCATTATAACAATTTAAGCGACCGTGCTAGAACCACGGGATTCGAGGGTGCCTAACACCTTCCCTCGGGTCAACAGAATTCCTTACTTAGAATTTCTGGTTCGCAGACTTCATTTGGAAAAGTCGAAAATTTCCTCGATTTGGGATTCAAGATAAACCGGTGACTTGGGACACCAAAAACCAAACCTTTCCCAAGTGGCGACTCTGAATTAAATAAATAATCCCATTTCGAATATTGTCACTTAAATTGGAAAAACTCCCCTCGCGCATTTATCCTTCGGGGCGGGCGCGCAAAAAGGAGGTGTGACAGCTCTGGCGACTCTGCTGGGGAAAGGACCCAGAACCACTGGTTCAGGGTTCAAGAATTCGAGCTTAGAATAATTGTTATATTTGGCTTTATTATCTGATCTTTATTACATGTTTTTGCATAACGTGCTAAATGTTGTCTTTTACCGCTTTGATATTATCTGAACTGTATATAAACTGTGCCGAAACCCTTCTCTTCTTACCTCCGGGGAGAAGCTCGCTGGTCGAGACTCCCTATTCTGTTAGTGTCAATACCTGAAATAAGAAAGAGGTCGGACAAGTTACAAAGCCGGACGATCTCGCGGGTCCCCGGTACGTAGCCCCCTCCTCGACTCGAGTTGTCCGCTCGGGTACACAGTCTAGAACAAATACCCAGGGTATAAACCTAGTATAACGAAGCTTCATGCCGGATCCCTAGTAGGAACGTTTATTTGCATCATGTTGCATTTGACTTAGGGGGCTCAACACAGGGGTTGGGTCCGTCTAGGACAGGCAACCTGAAATGAAAAGACCACCCCGCTGCATCCTATTTGTTTTGCGCATTTATTTGATTCGGATCCGCATGCTGACCGGTTTCTAAAAAAAAGGGAAAATAGCAGCGTAGGGAGATAATTACTTATTTTGGAAAAATAAAACCAATGTCCAAGTAGTGTCAAAACCTCGCCGGAATTTTTCTAAAAAAAAGAGAATAAAAACAAAATTTGTCTTCTTAGTTTGAGTTATAAAAAAATAATAATATAAAAAAAAAAAATTCTTTTTTATCGCTTCCCAAAAGTCAAAAAAAAAAGAAAAAAAACGGAAAATTCATAATTCAAAAAAAAAAATGTGTTGTTTCTTTTGTAGTACCCCTTTTATAAATTCAGACTAATAGTCCAAATATTGCCTAAAAAAAAATAATAATAAATATTTTCTTTAGTCTTTATCTCTTTTCAAAAATAATAAAAATACTTATTCTTGATTTCTAGGTTTATTTGATTTTCTCTATTCATGATATGCCCGAACTACGCCGGTTTGATTCTCACCAGATGTGAGATACGTAGGCAACCCTCGTCGGGTTCAACCCCCATTTTTGCTAAAATAGCCAAAATCAATGAAAAAAATGCGTTTCAAACTTTAAAAGAGTCGTAAATAAATCGGGTGACGCTGTTTTGTCATAAATAGCCGAATGTTCCCGAAAGGGACGCCGGAAGGCTGACTTTGCATAAACAGCCACCTTTGGGTCTTGTTTAGCATTTTTGTCCAGTTGACCCACACAGCCTTAAAATCTTCGTCCCCGAAGTGTTTAAAGGCCGTGTTCAAAACTTGATCCCCTCTGTAAAATATTTTTGAGTCAAGTCATTTTTGTTAAAATCACCTTAATAAATGTGCAGGATGAGCACGATGCAAAATGAACATTTTTCAATAATGACCAAAATCCCTGTCAAGTTACGGCTATGGTGGAATGATCTAGGTGTTGAAGGACAAAACGAGGTTAAGAAATATCTGAAAGGTCTTGTGGGTTTGTTGGAAATCCAGCCTCGGGGAGATATCATAAGAGCTTTGGTTACCTATTGGGACCCGGCGCACAATGTTTTCCATTTCTCTGATTTTGAACTCACCCCGACTTTGGAAGAAATGGCCGGATACATCGGGAATACTGAACTTCCCTTGAAGGAAAAATACTTGGTCGCCCCAAGAGTCGTCACGGTACATCGGTTCCTAGATTCATTGAAGATACCTAGAACAGTCCACAACCCGGATCTGGCAGCCGAATTTTGTACTCCATGCTTCATATATGATAGGTACGGTCATGAAGGGGGATTCAATAATCCAATCAACAAACTGTGCAGCAAAGGAGTTCGTCAGAAGTGGGACAAGCATAGACGGGTAGCGTTCGTGATGATGTTCTTAGGCCTTCTGGTATTTCCAAGGAAAGACGGAAACATTGATTTAAAGATATCCGGGGTCGTCAGCACTTTACTCACGCAAAGTGACAGTACTCTCGCGCCTATGGTGGTATCTGACATCTTTCGAGCTCTTACAGTTTGTAAAGCTGGGGGAAATTTCTTCGAAGGTTGTAACTTGCTCCTACAGATATGGATGACCGAGCACCTCTGCCATCATTCCGAGATTTTGAGCCATGGTTCCCCGGAAAAGACCTGCATAGAAGAATCTTACACGAGAACCAAAGAGATCAGTTTGCCCAAAGGAGTCCTGGCATGGACCTCGTTCTTTCAAGCTCTTACTGCCAGCCAAATACAATGGACGTTGGGATGGTTGCCTGTTGATGAGATCCTATATATGTCTGCAGCTAAAACTCATTTCTTACTAATGGGGCTTAAGAGCATTCAACCTTACGCACCCTGCCGAGTTTTGAGACAGTTCGGAAGATGCCAGACAGTACCTCATGAGGAAGATCTTAGCACTCAAGCAATTGAGATAAGTCCTAACGGACAATTCCCAGAAGCAAAGATTCGCCAAATCTGGAGTGAGTGTCAATATTTGAAATCAGATACTTGCGTGCGGGATCGAGCCAAAGGAGAGACAGCGCCAGGTTACCTTGCATGGTACAGAAGGGAACTTGAGCATGAAAGGCCAGCTAAGAGACCCCACATCCGGAATTTCACCGAATCATCGCAAAGGCAGTGGGATTGGTTAGCAAAGGAAAGAGGCTATTGCGCCGAAATCAGCAGGTTAAAGCAACAAGTGGAAAGTTTGAAATATGAGCACAACGTGCAAGATGCTACCAATCTGGGAGAGCGGAACAGGTTAATTCAGGACAACGAAAGACTCAGAACCCAGATCAAACAGATAAGGGTGGACGCGGATAAACAACCAAGGCATCGATCAGACGAGCAGCTGATAAAAAGGCTAAAAGGTGAAATCAGGGAATGGCAAGATGGTTTGGAGAAATCTGAAAACGTCATAGCAGAGCTCAGGGCACAGTGGGATACAAGAGCAGATAAGCATCGCCGATACCTGAATCAATTGGAAGGCGACCACGAGAAAACTGTTGCTAAAATAAAGAGAGAGATGGCTACACTTGAGATCAAAGCAGCTAATCAGGCCAAGGGTTTCCAAATTGAGAGCAGATACTGGTACGACTCAATATCCCAGATGAAGTTGGAAGTACGGCGACTGAAGCACCAGCATATACAGGATGCTCAAGTATTCAAGATATGTAGCGATCAGATAGAACGCCTACTCATAGAGAAGAAGCAAACCAGAGATAGGATCAAGGCCATTGCCCATGCCATCACCAGACAATGTCTACGATGTGAGAACATGTCCAGCGTTACCGTCCTCTCGGCAGTGATGGGTTATGTCAAGCAGACTATGCATGAGCTGGAGTAACTTGAGAGGGATCTCACGCCTAGGACCGCGGTGAGGCCGAACGATGCCCCGCGGACACCAATTTTCAAAACCATAATGCACTCATAAGTCAAATCTGTATCTTAGCATCTTCTGCTTGTTTTTCCCATCAGGGTGATTTTTAGTCTATTTTGAGTCTAGGTTTATTTTCAAAGTTCGCTTTTTCTTTTTGCAAAATGTAGTTTGTAATAGACCATTTCAACAATAAAGAGGTTGCTTCTTTTACGCTCATTTGTGTTTTTCGAACTACGTAATGATCTGATTCACGTAGGCATCGTGATACGTAGGCAATCCTCATCGGATCCGGTCGCATTTCTTTTAACGCAAAATAAAAAAAAATATAATAAAAGAAAAACAAAAAAAAAAAGAGGAAAAAAAAACTAATAAGAGGAAAAATGCCGGAATGACGCATGCTCTCGTAGCAAACATATAGTAATCCACTTAACTGTATAGGTGCATCATGCCCAACATGAGATTAACTATCTGTTATTTGCTGCAAATTAACCGTGCGTTTGTCGATGAGCATTCCAGGGTTTTTGAAAAGACGGTTGGTTTGGTGAAAGTCTGGCCTCGCACTCATACTTCACGAGGTCAAGGAGAAGTGTTCAACTACCTGTTGTTAGGACCAGAAGCAGTACTCACACTTACTTCACCAGGTCAAAAGGAAGTGTGGAAATGTCTTCAGAAATTCCATTGCAAACGATCCCTGTTTCTGAGGAGAGCTCAATCTCAGCCGTCCTCACACCTGAATCCGCAACTGCGGAGGAAAATAGAATCCTACGGCTCCGCATGTTGGAAATGCTGGACGACTGGAATAATGGGAAAGAGCCGCCAAGTGTCGTCCCCGGATTCCCTGAATTATTCTCCAGGTCAAGTGGGACTTCTAATGTCCCCATAAATTATCCTGCTACCCCATTCGGGTACCCAGCCACCTCAGCCTTCTCTGCTGGATCGCCTTCTGAGCCTCATCCCCGAATGTCGGCCACTGATGCAAGCATGAACATCTTTACTGCATCGCCTTGCCCGATCACGGCACAGCCCGCCACGTACAAGCCGAGCTTTGACTCATCCTCTTTTACATTCCAAGTACCATCGTTCTCAATGGAACCAACTAGGTTCGCTACCAGTACTAACCCTCTACCACCTCAGTGCGAGCCCGCACCTGGGCAGGATCAGAACCCCAGAACTGCAGAACAAAATGAGATTGCCAAGAGAATGAGAAGCCTTGAACAAAGTTTGAAGAATATGCAAGGATTGAGCGGACAAAAGAGCGTCTCTTACGCCGACCTGTGCATGTTCCCTCACGTGCACCTGCCAACGGGTTTCAAGACCCCAAAGTTCGAGAAATACGATGGGCACGGTGACCCCATTGCACATCTTAAGAAATACTGCAACCAATTACGGGGAGCCGGCGGAAAAGAAGAACTGCTGATGGCGTATTTTGGGGAAAGTCTAGTAGGGATAGCTTCGGAATGGTATATGGATCAGGAAATGTCCCGATGGCATATATGGGATGATCTCGCCAGAGATTTTGTAAAACAATTCCAGTATAACATCGACATTGCGCCAGACCGAAACTCTCTGTCGAATTTGAAGAAGAAACCTTCGGAAAGCTTCAGAGAATATGCTATTAAGTGGCGTGAACAGGCGTCGAGAGTGAAGCCTCCCATGGATGAAGTGGAAATGGTCACTACCTTTCTCCAGGCTCAAGAGTCTGACTATTTCCAAAACATGATGTCAGCCATGGGTAAGCCATTCGCGGAAGCAATCAAGATAGGAGAGATGGTAGAGAATGGGCTGAAAACGGGTCGGATATTGAGTCAAGCAGCCATAAGGGCAACCTCCCAGGCCGTCCAAAGCGGGTCCAGAGGAACGACAAGGGGGAAGAAGAAGGAAGAAACGACTATGGCAGCCTCGGAAGCAAGGGAGTATCGTCATCCCAGGCCCCATTTTCCGGAAAGAGCCCCACAACACTACTACCCCCACTCAAATTTGGCATATGCTCATCAACCTTATATGGTCATGAATGCCCAACCTTATACCCATCCTCCACAACAAGCCAACCGAGGCCCAGCTCCACCTCCCAGAAATCAGCCTCCTTACCGCAACCACTATAACCCACAACCCCCGCAGAATAACTTCCGCCCTCAGGAGCCACCCAGAAGGCGGACTTTCACGCCCATCGGTGAGCCATACTCAACTTTGTTCCCAAAGCTGGTCCAGTTGGGTTTCTTGCAACCAATCCCTCAAACAAGGCAAAACCCGACGTCACCTTCTTACAAAGCTGGAGTCAGATGCGCCTATCATTCAGGAGCCGAGGGACATGACACAAATGACTGCTGGTCGTTGAAAAGAGTGGTCGAAAACTTGATAGAGCAAGGGAAAATAGTGCTAAGGGACGAGGAGATCCCGAATGTAACTAACAATCCATTACCCGCTCACAATAATGGGCCGCTGATCGGAATGATTTGTGAAGACAAAGAGTTCGACCCTGCTCTGAAAGCCATAATTGCCATTGTCGACACGGGGAAGAGGCCCGAAACGGACCAAAAACCAAAAAAGGGGGAAGAGGCCAAAGCTATAAAGAAAATGCCTGAAAAGAAGGTGGAGAAGAAAGTGGTACCGGTAAAGGATGGAGTTCTTTACATATCACGAGGTCAAGCTGAGAAGACGCAGAACTTCGGAATCAAAAAGACAAAACCTATGTACGTGCCAAAAGGGGCCTATGTGGTCCGGGGGACGATTCAACCACCTCGGCTGAATGAGCCAGTGGTTATCGGACGCGTGCCACAAAAGCCAATGACCAACCCGTCCACAGTGCCGTGGAATTATCAAAAGACTTTGGTAATGTACAAAGGTAAAGAGGTCATGGGAGAACTTCCAGAAAATACTTTCATTGGAAGGTATTCAAACACCCAAGAACTGAACAACGCCACACAAAGGCGCTTCCCGCCAAAGAAGCCCGTAAGTGTTGAAGAGGCGGAAGTGTTCTTCCAACAAATGAAAATGCCGGATTACGAAGTAATAGATCAACTGCGCAAGTACCCCGAGCAAGTGTCCATGCTATCATTATTGATGAGGTCGGCCGAGCATCAAAAGATCTTACTGAAGACCCTGAATGAAGCATATGTGCCAGTTGAGACCTCGGTTGAGCAATTAGAGCGGATGACAGAAAGATTCTTCGTCGTCAACCAAATCTCTTTCAGTAAGAACGATCTACCCCCGGAAGGAGAGACACACAACAAGGCTTTGCATCTAACAGTTAAATGCGAAGACTATTATGTCAAGAGGGTAATGTTGGATGGAGGCTCAGGCGTTGACATTTGCCCGCTCTCCACGCTGCAAAGAATGGAAATTGGGGCCGAAAGAATCCGACCCAACAATGTCTGCGTAAGAGCTTTCGACGGCATCAAGAGAGATACCATGGGAGAAATAGACCTGTTGTTGGTCATAGGACCAGTCGAATTTCAAGTAACCTTCCAGGTACTCGACATGGATACATCCTACAATTTTCTCCTTGGCAGACCTTGGATCCATGCGGCAGGAGCCGTGCCTTCCACTCTTCACCAGATGGTGAAGTTCGAGTACGAAAGACCGAGAAATCGTGGTCCATGGGGAAGATGAGCATGCTATTTACCGGGACCCATCCATTCCATATCTGGAACCGAGAGAAGGGAGCGAACACACGGTCTATCAAGCTTTTGAGATTGTACGGGCAGAGCAGCACGAAGAGGGAATACCCTGCCCCCAGCCTTTCTTGTCTAACGCCTCGGTTATGGTGGCCAAAGAGATGATCCGGCATGGATTTAGGCCAGGGAAGGGGCTTGGACGAACCCTTCAGGGAATAACAGAACCCATTACCTTGCCAGTCACCAAGAAACCTTTTGGACTAGGTTTCAAGCCTACTCCAGCAGACGAAGAGTGGGCGAAGAAAAGGAAAAATGAGGGTTGGAAGTTACCTCGACCACTGCCAGATTTATATGCAACTTTCATCAGGCTAAGGTACGTTGAAGAAAATGATGAGGTCTTCACAGCTGAGGAAATCAAGGAGATATGTGGGGCGATGAGGGAAATGCTCTACGAGGTCCACATGGTTCAACCAGGTGAAGGCACAAGCACTGCTGCAATGCTGTACATGGGGCCGAACGCCCAACTTCAAAACTGGGAGGCCACGCCATTCCCGACTAGACGGAAGTCCGGGTAGACCTGTCCTGCCACCTTTCCTGTGTCACAAGTTATCTCCAGGACATAACTTGAACGTTTTCTCCTTTTCAATTGTTGCTTTGAATTCCTAAGTTGTAAACATTGTTGTCTTCCAACTTTCCAAAGAAAATAAAAAAAATCATCATTGCTTTCCCATTCTTTCTTTTGTTCTGATTTTTATTATTTTTCCTTTTATCTTTCTTTTCAGTCATAATAATGCGGCTTTAAATATGACATGCTTGCGGACTTCACGCCCAGATCACAATGAGTTATTTAACTGCGAATTAATGAACCCAGAACCAGAATATGATGCGGAAGAGGCTTTTAGGGAGATAAACCGAGAGTTGGAATATTTCGAGAATAAACCTAAGCCAAATCTGAATGACACTGAACCGGTAAATTTAGGAACCCCGGAAGAAATCCGGGAGACCAAGATAAGCATTCACACGGACAAGAAAACGCGAGAGGCGATAATTCAACTTCTTTTTGAATTTAAAGACGTGTTTGCTTGGTCATATGATGACATGCCGGGGCTAGGTGTTGATCTAGTGGTTCATAAATTGCCGATTCATCCTGATTGTCCTCCAGTTCAACAAAAGCAACGAAAGTTCAAAACTGAGGTCAGTGACAAGATTAAAGAGGAGATCACCAAACAACTGAAAACGGGAGTGATTCGGGTAGTCCAATATACAACATGGTTGGCGAATGTGGTTCCAGTACCAAAGAAGGACGGGAAAACTCGAGTATGTGTAGATTACCGAGATTTGAACAGAGCAAGTCCTAAAGATAATTTTCCGCTGCCCAACATCCACATCCTCGTTGATAATTGCGCCAAACACGAGATACAGTCTTTTGTAGATTGTTATGCTGGGTATCATCAGGTATTGATGGATGAAGAGGACGCCGAGAAAACTGCCTTCACCACGCCTTGGGGCACCTACTGTTACCGGGTCATGCCATTTGGTTTGAAGAATGCTGGGGCTACTTACATGAGGGCCATGACTGCCATTTTCCATGACATGATGCATCAGGAAATAGAGGTGTACGTGGATGACGTGATAGTCAAGTCCAGGACGCAGGATAATCACATCCAAGACTTGAGGAAATTCTTCGAGAGGCTAAGGAAGTATGACTTGAAGCTAAACCCAGCCAAATGTGCTTTCGGAGTTCCGTCGGGCAAACTTTTGGGCTTCATCGTAAGCAGGAGAGGTATCGAGCTAGATCCAACTAAGATAAAATCCATCAGAGATCTGCCTCCCCCAAGAACAAAGAAAGACGTGATGAGTCTTTTGGGCAGGTTGAACTACATCAGTCGGTTTATTGCCCAGCTGACAAGCACGTGTGAGCCCATATTCAAGCTGTTAAGGAAAGATGCGGCGATTAAATGGACAACTGAGTGTCAAGAAGCCTTTGATAAAGTCAAAGAATACCTTTCGAATCCCCCGGTCTTGGTCCCTCCAGAACCGGGAAGGCCACTTTTCTTGTATCTAACAGTCTTGGAGAACTCTTTCGGCTGCGTCCTCGGGCAACACGACGTAACCGGAAAGAAGGAGCAAGCAATCTACTACTTGAGCAAGAAATTCACCGGCTACGAGGCCAAATACACACTGTTGGAAAGGACATGTTGCGCTCTCACATGGGTTGCTCAAAAGCTGAGACATTATCTCCAAGCCCACACTACGTTCCTCATAAGCAGGTTGGATCCTTTGAAGTATATATTTCAGAAACCAATGCCTACTGGGAGACTGGCTAAATGGCAAATCTTGCTTACGGAATTCGACATAGTCTATGTCACTCGCACGGCAATGAAAGCCCAGGCGTTAGCAGATCATTTGGCCGAAAATCCGGTCGATGAGGAATACCAGCCATTGGATACCTACTTTCCAGATGAAGAAGTAAACACCGCAGAAGTGGTCTCGGAGGAAGCTCATATTTGGAAGATGTTCTTTGATGGAGCCGTGAACGCCAAGGGTGTAGGGATTGGGGCAATTTTGATCTCACCTTCTGGTCAGCATTATCCCGCCACAGCTAGACTTCGTTTCTTTTGCACAAATAATACAGCTGAGTATGAAGCCTGCATCATGGGCATGCATATGGCAATCGATCAGGATGTCGAAGACTTACTGATTATGGGAGATTCTGACTTGATTATCCGGCAAGCTCAAGGCGAATGGGAAACTCGGGATGTCAAACTTATCCCTTACCGACAGCATGTGGAGGACCTCAGCAAGCGCTTTACCTCAATAGAGTTCAGGTATATCCCGAGGTGTCACAATGAACTGGCAGATGCACTTGCTACTTTGGCTTCAATGCTACCCTACCCGGGCAACGCCCACGTCGATCCTTTGGAAATCCAAATCAAGGAAAGACACGGTTACTGCAATGTAATCGAGGCAGGATCAAATACGCAGCCGTGGTACCATGACATCAAGAGGTTCCTAAAGACACAAGAATACCCCGAGCACGCTACTGGAGATCAAAAGAGGACCATTAGGCGACATGCAAGTGGTTTCTTTCTAAGCGGTGAATTGTTGTATAAGAGGACCCCGGACCTCAATCTTCTAAGATGTGTCGATATCGAGGAGGCAAGAAAGATCATGCACGAAGTACACGCAGGTGTGTGCGGACCTCACATGAACGGTTATGTCTTAGCAAAGAAAATCCTTCGAGCAGGTTATTACTGGATGACCATGGAAAAGGATTGCTTTAGCTTCGTTCGGAAGTGTCATCAGTGTCAGGTGCACGGTGATTTGATTCATGCACCTCCCACGGAGCTGCATCCCATGTCTGCACCTTGGCCATTTGTCGCCTGGGGCATGGACGTCATTGGACCAATCGAACCGAAGGCTTCGAATGGACACAGGTTTATACTGGTTGCCATCGATTACTTCACAAAATGGGTAGAAGCTGTCACTCTCAAGTCGGTCACTAAAAAAGCTGTAGTGGATTTTGTACACTCAAATCTTATCTGTCGTTTCGGTATTCCTGCGACTATCATTACAGATAATGCAGCAAACTTGAACAGTCACTTGATGGGAGATGTATGCGAGCAGTTCAAGATAACGCATAGGAATTCTACTCCTTATCGGCCGAAAGCCAATGGCGCTGTGGAAGCGGCAAACAAAAACATCAAGAAGATTTTGAGGAAAACGATCCAAAGTTCCCGACAGTGGCATGAGCAGTTACCTTTTGCATTGTTGGGGTATCGCACTACGGTACGCACATCAGTAGGAGCGACCCCTTATCTTTTGGTTTATGGGACCGAGGCTGTAATACCAGCAGAGGTAGAAATTCCTTCACTTCGAATCATTGTCGAAGCGGAAATCGAAGACAGCGAGTGGGTCAAGACTCGGTTAGAGCAATTGACTTTGATTGATGAAAAGCGAATGGCCGCTGTTTGTCACGGACAGTTGTACCAACGAAGAATGGCCCGTGCTTACAACAAGAAAGTCCGACCCAGGAATTTCGAAGTAGGTCAGCTGGTACTGAGGCGTATTCTGCCGCATCATGAGGAAGCAAAAGGGAAGTTTGCTCCAAATTGGAAAGGCCCATACATCATAAGGAAGATATTGCCGAGAGGAGCATTGTATTTAGGTGATATCGAAGGAAATGACCCCGACACAGCAGTAAATGCAGATGCAGTCAAGAGATACTACGTCTAAATCATACCCCAGTGGTCCTGACACATTTGAAAATGACGAAGGTCTTATTCCCCACTACTCCCAAACACTACCCAATTCTCTCTACAAACCTTTGAGCCGCTTACAAAAAAAAAAAAAATTGATTGAGGCCTGAACTACGTTTGACTTGATTCCGAAAGGATACGTAGGCAGCTTCTCCCTGAGGTTCAGTCACACCAACAATAAAATCCCATTCACCCTGAAATTGAAACCGGGGCACGTCGAGCAGTTTAGAAGTTAGTATCATCTACCTCTCTTTACCAAGCACAAGCCTTCAGATCAATTACCAAAGATAGTGGGAAACCAATAAGCGTCACAAATGGAGACCGGCACACTCTGAATTGAGAGAGATAAAATGAGAGAGTCTCGTCGGTGAAAACCTTCGGGCACCACGAGGCGACGGGAGTAGAGAAACCAAAATGAGAGAGCTTGTTTAGTAAAAACTCACAAAGAGTGCTATCAAGCGATGACAGGAAGAGAAATGAGAGAGGTCAGCCGGCGAAAACCCGCAAAGGGCGCTGTTGGCCGAAAAGAATGACTCCACCCCAAGGAGGTCTCGGCAAAGCTCCACCAGTTTGGAATCACAAATCCGTTCTGGTTCAGGGAAACGCAAGTTCATGGAAGGTCAGGCGTCCAGTCTAAAGAGCATGTCATGTCATTTAAAGCCAGCATTATCTTCCTCAGATAAGTCTTTCTCGTCCCGAAGGGGGCACTCCTTTCTGAAATCCGTTTTATCTTTTCTTTGTTTTTTTTCAAATCTCTTTTTGTTTAAGCCCAAGTTCTAGATGTACCGGAAAGGACAGGTGGCAGTTTTGGTTGCACGGAATTCCGTTTCATAAAGGAAAACGCCTCGTTTCGTTGGTACGTTTGTCCAAGCCTGATGAATCATGATGTTTGATGGCGTTCAAAGTAAAGAGGAAAAAGAGAAATTTCCCCCAGCAAGTCCGCCTTCGGACGAATCCCCACAGAGTCTCCTCCTGTACGATCCACCGCAGAATCTCCCTAATACACAAAAAAAAAAATAATAATAAAATAAAAAAAAAATTAAAAAAAAAAAAATCCCCGTTGGAATTTCCTCAGCACATTCCCCAGCGAGTCCCTTTGTAAATATTCCCCAACAAGCTTGCCCCAACAAACCCTGGAAAACTCGCTTTGAAACAAATACCTAGCATGCCCCATTGTGCAAAATCCACACAAAGAATCCACTTTGTAAATGTTCCCCCACAGAGCTTCCTTTTGTACAAATTCCCACAGAACACCTCCAATAAAATCCCCGTTGAGAACCTCCAATCAAAACGGGACAAAAGAGAGAGAAAAGAAAAAGAGCCTTACGAGGCAAATCATCACAGAATCTGGAAATGCAAGCCTGAGCAGTCTAAAGGGTTCCGACATATGAATCAAATCAATAGCGGGACTTCGCAACAGAAATGAAGACGCAACAAGGCAATCGGGAACGATCGAGGTCACCAAACCGACCGTCATTTTCCGAACTAACAAATGTTCTTTGTCTAAAAAGTTCAAACAGGCTTAATCCAAGACAACCGTGCAAGAAGCAGGTGTCGCCCAAAGAAGAAGGTACATGAGTACAAGAAACATTTTGGCAATAAGGAATTCACTCGTAAGTTTCCACGAAACTCCCTTTATTCTTTTACTAAAGTAAGAAAATTCAATAAAAAAGAAGTCAGCGGTTGTTCTCGAATTTTGTCCCCAGCCATCAGCATTAGGGTTTTAAACCCTAAACTGAATTTTCCTTTTAGTCAGCATTAGGGTTTTAAACCTTAAACTGAACTTTTTCCATTTCAGCCAGCATTAGGGTTTTAAACCCTAAACTGAGCTTTTCCATTCAGCCATCATTAGGGTTTTAAACCCTAAACTGAGCTTTTCCACGCAATCAGCATTAGGATTTTAAACCCTAAACTGAATTTTCCTTTTAGTCAGCATTAGGGTTTTAAACCCTAAACTGAACTTTTTCCATTTCAGCCAGCATTAGGGTTTTAAACCCTAAACTGAGCTTTTCCATTCAGCCAGCATTAGGGTTTTAAACCATAAACTGAGCTTTTCCATGCAATCAGCATTAGGGTTTTAAACCCTAAACTGAATTTTCCTTTTAGTCAGCATTAGGGTTTTAAACCCTAAACTGAACTTTTTCCATTTCAGCCAGCATTAGGGTTTTAAACCCTAAACTGAGCTTTTCCATTCAGCCAGCATTAGGGTTTTAAACCCTAAACTGAGCTTTTCCATGCAATCAGCATTAGGGTTTTAAACCCTAAACTGAATTTTCCTTTTAGTCAGCATTAGGGTTTTAAACCCTAAACTGAACTTTTTCCATTTCAGCCAGCATTAGGGTTTTAAACCCTAAACTGAGCTTTCCATTCAGCCAGCATTAGGGTTTTAAACCATAAACTGAGCTTTTCCATGCAATCAGCATTAGGGTTTTAAACCTTAAACTGAATTTTCCCTTTTAGTCAGTATTAGGGTTTTAAACCTTAAACTGAACTTTTTCCATTTCAGCCAGCATTAGGGTTTTAAACCCTAAACTGAGCCTTTCCATTCAGCCAGCATTAGGGTTTTAAACCCTAAACTGAGCTTTTCCATGCAATCAGCATTAGGGTTTTAAACCTTAAACTGAATTTTCCCTTTTAGTCAGCATTAGGGTTTTAAACCTTAAACTGAACTTTTTCCATTTCAGCCAGCATTAGGGTTTTAAACCCTAAACTGAGCTTTTCCATTCAGCCAGCATTAGGGTTTTAAACCCTAAACTGAGCTTTTCCACGCAATCAGCATTAGGGTTTTAAACCCTAAACTGAATTTTCCTTTTAGTCAGCATTAGGGTTTTAAACCCTAAACTGAACTTTTTCCATTTCAGCCAGCATTAGGGTTTTAAACCCTAAACTGAGCTTTTCCATTCAGCCAGCATTAGGGTTTTAAACCCTAAACTGAACTTTTTCCATTTCAGCCAGCATTAGGGTTTTAAACCCTAAACTGAGCTTTCCATTCAGCCAGCATTAGGGTTTTAAACCCTAAACTGAGTTTTTCCATGCAATCAGCATTAGGGTTTTAAACCTTAAACTGAATTTTCCCTTTAATCAGCATTAGGGTTTTAAACCTTAAACTGAATTTTCCCTTTAGTCAGCATTGGGGTTTTAAACCCTAAACTGAACTTTTTTTCATTTAGTCAGCATTAGGGTTTTAAACCCTAAACTGAACTTTTTCCATTTAGTTAGCATTAGGGTTTTAAACCCTAAACTGAATTTTTCCTTCAGCCAGTATTAGGGTTTTAAACCCTAAACTGAACTTTTTCCTGTAATCAGCATTAGGGTTTTAAACCCTAAACTGAACTTTTCCTTCAGTCAGCAGTAAGGTTTTAAACCCTAAGCTGAACTTTTCCCCAGTTGGTCAGTATTAGAGTTTCAACTCTAAAACTGAACTTCTCCCCAGCTAGTCGGTATTAGGGCTCCAATCCTGAACTAAGCATTTTTATCTTCCTTCATCAATTTTATGAACTTCCTGGCGAATAATTAACGAAATTTTCCTAGTGAAACTGGGGCAGAAAATTTCGTTCGTTTGTTTTCTCCCGCAGGTCTAACCTCGAGCCACATGGATCGAAATGACCCACGAGATGAGTCCCAGCTCAGAATCAAAGAAGAAAAATAAAAAAGAGAAGATGCCCCGAGATATCGGAGTAAATGGAAGGCAGATTGACTCCAACATTTTATTAAGGTTCTGAACCCTGCCAATCGCATCTCACTCAGCATCCCGGAGATTAAACAAGTCGCCGCAACCCGCAAGCATCAAGATTCAGATCGGAGTCTACAAGCAGAATCAGCTAAGACCCAATATCAAGTCGCAAAAGAATCATAGATAGGAATCTTGTAACTAGCAGTTGACATGCATATAAGTAGTTAGTTCAGTTTCCAATTTTCCTTTGGTTGTAATAAGGCGGTCAGTGATGCAGCAGTGACAACAGCAACAGTAGTAACAGCAAGCATTGCAATCCCATGGTAGTCTCAGCTACCAAAACTTCCCGAACTACATTGACCTGATTCCTGTTTAGCCCAGGATATGTAGAAAATCTTTGAAGCAAGATTCGGTCAGATCTTTCAAAAACATGCTTCACACGGAGTAGTCCATAGGCAAAAATCGCTCATACACGCTCAATTTATCTTTGCACGAAAACTCTTCGTGTTTCCGAACAAAGAGGGGCAGCTGTGAGTACGTGATTTTTGTTTTACGCGACAATCGCTCCAAAAAGAAATCAAAATAATAACAAATGGTCCTCCTGTACAATTTTTGGATTTTACATGGCACTTTGTTAATTATTTATGATCTTTTGCCCATTTTTATCTTTATTAAAAAAAATGTATGTGTCATGCGTAATTTAAACCATAATCCGTTTGTTAGATGGAAAATCACAAAATACGCATTTTTGTCTTGATTTGTTGTCTTGTTTAATTTTACCTACTTTTAACATTTTAATATGTGTAATAAATACGTTAAGTATTAATTAATGTTGTTTAGTTTTATTTAATTAGGTTGAATGTTTAGGAAAATTAGAAAATAAAGAAAAGAGTTTTAAAGCTCATTTTAAATGAACTTGGGCCAATTCCCATTTTTAAAATCGGAGGCCCAAATGAACAGCCCAAGCCACCAGTCCAAACAGCCCACCCCCAAGCCATAAAACGACGTAGTTTAACACCGAAACTACGTCGTTTCGATGCCAATCCATCACAACCGTTCAAACCAAGCCGATCCAACGGTCCGGATCTCTCACCCATAACCCCACTACCCGACCCGTTACCCGAACCAATTCTGACCCCTACTAAGCCAAACGACGACGTTTCGTTTAAACCTTCAGATCCAAGCCGTCCATCTCGTCTCATCCAACGGTTGAAATCAATCCCCCCATTCCATATATAAGCCTCCTACCACACCCTGCCCCCCTATCCAATACCCCAGCTTCCGTCTTCACCTCCTTCCCCACGAAACCCTAGCCGCCCCCTTATCCCTCGCCATTAATCCCGGCGGCATGAACGCCGATGACCTCCGCCTGAACACCATAGAACCCCCTCACCGCCCTGAACATTGATCTGTTGGCCGTTTAGTTCGAATCCCTTCCCACCTTCTCGAATCTTCATTTGAAGATTCGAGTCGGAACTCGAGTTACACCAATCGACCTCAACTTCGCACCAGACAGTCCCCAGACCCCCTCGTGACCAAACCATGCTTGGTTTGGTCCGAATCTGACCAGGGAAGCACGAATCCCGGATCTAATTTTTGGAACTTTAAAGGTCTTCGTCGATGGTCCGTGTCTTGTTCAAACCAAAAGATTAAGGTCTAATGGACCTTAATCGAAGTGTTTCTCATCTGAGAAACACTTCGATTAAAGCCCGTTCAGCCTTAAGAAAGGTCTGTCCGAATCCGAGTTAAGGCTTTTGATTTTTCGAGATTTGAGGTGAGTTTTGCTTTTCTTTGCTTATTTCTGTTAGTCCGTGTTCGTTTAAAAGGTCTGTTCAGGTTTTGTTTTAATCTGTGTTTTGAGTTTTATCAACTGTTCCTATCCACCTCACCTGAACCTTTGTTGTTTGATTGAGTCTTTCTTCTAATTGTTCAGATAATTTGTATGTATGTATTTGTTGTGCAATTAATTGAATTTCAAATGTAAACTGACCAACTGATTCCTCCCATGTAATTTTGCTTAGTCAGTACAATTCGAATCATGTGTTCGATACTGTTAAATGTCTGACTTTGGTCTCGATTATATGAGTTATAACTAGTATAGTCGAGTCGACATATGTCGTCAATTAGTTTCATATTGTTTGAACGATATACAAATTGATCTGCTTCTGTTTAGCATTGTATGAATCAGTTAGGAATTGAATTCAGCTACTTATAGTTGTTAATCTGAATCAGAAGTATAAAAGGATTGGTTTTGTTTAGTTGCAATCAGAATTGGAGGGCATGTGCACTTGTGCACAACATGTGCACTTGTGCACAACATGGGCATAAAGGCTTTTGTTTGATTTAAAAATGTTTTGACAGCATATGCTGTCAGATACATCCTGCTGCCCAGACCCTACTTTAGTTTCAGAAATAATAAACATCACTAAAGGTAAGCCTGCCAAGGGAATATGATGGGGATTTTGTTAATACTTAAATGACTAAGTGGAACTGAAAATAGGGCAGCACATGGGAGGGTGTTCTGATGGTCTAAACAGGTTGTTGAAGGGATGATTTGAGGCTTATAAAAGGGAGGACTTCCATCAGTTCTGGGAGGAAAAATCAAAAAAAGAGGGGAGAGCAAAAATACATGCATATACACACATAGACACACACACAGATAGACATTTGATCATAGAGAGGAGGGAGGACATCTGATAATAGAGAGAGACAGAGGGAAATTGTTAAGGAAAAGATAGAGGAGATCAAGAGAAATCTGAGAGGAGAGGTTTGGAGACATACATAGATACACATAGATACAGAAATAGAAAGAGAGCAAGAAAGAGATAAAACAGATTAGGAAATCAGAAACTTGGTTTTGTTTGTCTGAAGTTCATCTGTTGTCAATGTGTTAGGCAGTGTTGCTTCTTCTAAGTTTCAATCGAGATTATTGTTAGTATTTTGTTGCATTTGGTATATCTCGGAATTGGATTGTCTGGAGTTTTGTTTCCACCACACTGTGTGCTGCTTCATTTGGCTGCTTTCTCTTCAACTATAGCTCCACTTCTTGCAATAGAATCTGTTCTGCTGTGTTGTTTCGATTGCTGCTGTTATTCTGATTCTTGTTGCTGCTGATCTTCCCTGTTATTCTCTTCTTCCTCTTTGCATTTCAGCATTCCAGGTACACATTTCAAATCCCATGTGGGTGTAAACTGTAACAGTTCGAAAATATGAAATGAAAGGAGTTCGAAGAAGTTTAAATGTCTGTTTGTAATGCTCATGGTCTATTGATTTCTTCATATAAATTGATCAGTGTGTAATTCAATAGCAAAAAAAAATCTAGTTAGTTAATACTTAACTGAGTTTTAGCCTCTTGTATCTTAGTTTGTAGTTGTTTGTTGATATGAGTTAAGTAATGGTACAGTACGTAGAATGTACAAATATTTGACATAGTGACTGACCGGATTCTTGTTTAGCTATAATGATATGCATAGGATAGAATACTTCCACCTTACACAATGATGTTCTGTTTTATTTTAGTTTCTTTCGTCAAAACCCGCTAGGTAGTATATAGGAGCACGTTCGAACCCCCAGTGGTAATAATACCTAGTGGGTTAATTCCCTTAATCTAGCCTAAATAGTTAATCTGTTTTGATATTATGGTGTGTCAATCTCACGTTTTAGTATTATTGAATAATAGAATATAGAATGAAAGCAGTTTTTCTTTGTACAAACTCGGTCGCAATTTTCCATTCGCATTAGCCGTAAACTAATAATTAATAAGTTACGTTTTTAGCATGTAATTAATTAAGAGATTTTCTTTTATTTTAGAGACGAACTTAATAGGAAAATATAGTCACTGTAGGTTTATCCTTTTAAATAAAAATGAGACGAGCCTCGACAAACAAAAATGCACAAGCTGCGGGGCCCTCTAAATGTATATATTAAAATACTTAGAATTCGGGACAGGCCGTTTAGCGAATTTTACGGCCTTCCCAAAATAACAATACGCTAGTTGCTTTAGGCGCACCTTTAATAATTTAACCTTCTTAAACACGGGTGCACATTGATGTGACCCAAATCCGAATCTCAACGGAGTCAAAATGTGTCGACGACCACGGGTGCATTGATTGTGACGTGGTTCGAGATGCATTTTCACGACGTTGCAATTCTATAAAAATAAATGATAATAATAAAAGCGGTTTTAAACTTAATAAAAGCACATAAGTCATAACATATATTTAAATCAGATATTTAGCCATTATAACAATTTAAGCGACCGTGCTAGAACCACGGGATTTGAGGGTGCCTAACACCTTCCCTCGGGTCAACAGAATTCCTTACTTAAAATTTCTGGTTCGCAGACTTCATTTGGAAAAGTCGAAAATTTCCTCGATTTGGGATTCAAGATAAACCGGTGACTTGGGACACCAAAAACCAAACTTTTCCCAAGTGGCGACTCTAAATTAAATAAATAATCCCATTTCGAATATTGTCACTTAAATTGGAAAAACTCCCATCGCGCATTTATCCTTCGGGGCGGGCGCGCAAAAAGGAGGTGTGACAAGGGTAATCAGAATGAATTTGGAAGAACAATTCTCAGTTTGAAGCTTAAAATTTGAAAGGATTGACTTGTTAGTATATGATCTCGGATTAGAATTTTTATAATTTGGTTAGATTGGTTAGGTTATTTGGGACTTAGGAGCATGATCGTAATGTATTTTGGAGGTCCATGGAAGGTTTAGGTTTGAATTGGCAAAATTGGAGTTTTGGCGTTTTCCGGTTGATAGGTGAGATTTTGATATAGGGGTAGGAATGGAATTCCGAAAGTTGGAGTAGGTCCGTTGTGTTATTTTTGATGTGGGTGAAAAATATCAGGTCATTCGGACGAGGTTCGATAGACTTTTTGATCGAAAGAAAAATTTGGAAGTTTTTTGGAATTCTTAGGCTTGAATCCAATGTGATGTTGGTGTTTTGATGTTGTTTTGAGCGTTCCAAAGGTTAGAAGAAGTTTGAATGATTTTATGGGATATGTTGGCATATTTGGTTGAGGTTGCGAGGGGCCTCGGGTGAGTTTCAGGTGGTTAATGAACCAATCCTTGGTTTTAAGTGTTAGCAATTTTTTGCTGGTTTGTGTTGCAGAAGGTTTGTTCATCGCGTTCGCGGAAGGGCTTCGCGTTCGCGAAGAGTGTTCTCTGAGATGGCAAAATGTTTTCTTCACGTTCGTGATGGTGCAGACACGAACACGAAGGGTGAGCTGTGTATTCATCGCGTTCGCGGAGAGGTTGTCGTGTTTGTGGTGGTTAAGCTAGTCACGTTCGCGAGTGGGTCATCGCGATCGCGTAGAAGGATTTTTGGGACTGAGGCAATTATGCTTCGCGAACGTGAGGAAGCTACCGCATTCGCAAAGGGTTAAATCTGGGCAGCAGTGTTAAATATTAAAATCGAGGGTTAAAACCCATTTATCATATTTTGGACTAGAGACCACGAAATTGGGCGATTTTTGAAGGGAATTTTAGAGAAGTGGTTTTTTTTTAATCCGCTAGGAAAACACCTAGGGCTAGTTTTATTTATAACCAGATAAAATACGAAATACAATGTCATGATATCCTACGAACTGAAAGAAAGAGATAAAGTTTGAACTTAACAAGTATCCTATTATCAAAATTGAGTGTTGCACTCAACATTGATATCACATTAATGCTATTAAACTTTGTAATACAATTTTGCATCCAAGAATGTGCATGTGAAAGGCACAATGCAACGTTCCTTCTATTAAAACACCCTGTTGTTTGTTGCATTTCCATATTTTTTCGACCCTTTTTTTCTCTTTTGTTTTTTATTTGAACGAGTTCTCTTCATCCTCCACAACAGACTCACATGCTCTCCTCGATGTACCTTTAGCAAATATTCTTGGCGTGCAAATCCATTTGCAACTTTCGATCGTCCATCTACGTTTTGGTTGCCAGCATTCGAACAGTGATAAGCGAGCATGACAAGGACATCTGCTCATGAAGGAGACGAATCTGCTTCGTCCTTGTTGCACGCCAACGATGAAGCCACGAATTTGTGGTGGAAAGCACGTGAGTTCCACCTACAGCCTTTTCCATGTGATCCTTTTGCTCAACATCATGTGTTGTCTGCCATGCCCTCCACATTAAACCATGTGTGCACATTAAAATATTCAGAAAATGCCACAATGCACAGTTAGGTGTAGTTGCCTCCAAGCGTGCTCGTTGTAATTTTCCAGCTGCTGTGCGCGTGCATTACTGTTGTCCTTCTTTTCCCCTTGTTGCTTTCCTTTTGCTTCGTTGATTGAGCTGATGAAAAGAGATAGCTTTGTTGTGGAACTCACGTGAGCTTCACCTACAGCTGTAGCATAAAGAAATATATCCCATAGTACCTTCATCCTAGTGTATTGCATGCTTTTATGTATCCTAGATAACTTTCCATGTGCATTCCACTTTTCCATTTGATTCCTTTGCTCTCCAGCATGTGATGTCTCCCATGCCTTCCCCATTAAACCTTGTGTGGACATTAAAATATTATTTAATCCGAAAGTGGATTGTAGCATGCGTTAATATAACACATTTGCCTTTGTTGCTTGCCTTTCTCGAAAAAATATTTGTTGCACATGCTAGTTGTGTTTCCAATGCCATTTGCTTCTTGTTGTGCTCGAAATGAGGAGTAATCATTTTTATATTCCCAGATCCTGTTTCTAAATGAACCATGCGTGTGATATTAAATACTTCTGCACCATGCTGGTTGTATATCCAATGAACTGAAAGCTTGTTTTCACCCCATGCTGGTTGGGTTGCCAAAGCCATTAGTCTTTGTTGTTGTGCTCTATTATTGATGTGTTTTTGTTTTTTAGCATCAGTTATCTCAAAAGTTGCATCATGGAATGCCATAAGCATCGTAGTTGCACCTGCATTAGAGAAAGGATAGTTAGAAATACCAACCATTATA
This sequence comes from Nicotiana sylvestris, assembly GCF_000393655.2. NCBI lineage: Eukaryota > Viridiplantae > Streptophyta > Magnoliopsida > Solanales > Solanaceae > Nicotiana > Nicotiana sylvestris. The sequence continues at coordinate 75,302,617 of NC_091065.1, read as the reverse complement.
TCCTCCTCCCTTAGGATTTGAATATATTGGTCGATTAATTTGACATGTCTCCTGTTCTTCCTTATCTCTTTGCTTCCTATCTCCTGTTCACCTTCACCCTTAGATTTGGACATTGCAGCTTATCTTCATTAACCAACCTCCTTCCCTGTGGATCTAGATGCCAGAATTGTTGGCATTCTATTTCTCCATGATCTAAAGCATAGTTAGCCAAGTGATCTGCCATCTTGTTTTCCTCACCCTTAGAGAAGTGGTTGAGGTAAGTGATCTTCACTTTTTTTTGGTTAAATTCCATCATTTAGTCTTGAATTTCATCATTTAATTTGAAGAATTAGAGTGGAAATTGAGGAAAAATGGAAGAAAACTTTGAGAATTCTTTTGGGGATTTGAATGGGCAATTGAGGTCGGATTTTGATGAATTTGTTATGGTTAGGCTCGTGAGAGTGTAAGGATTATATTGATGTGATTTTTATCGGATTTCGAGACGTGAGCCTGGGGGTCGGGTTTGGCCAATTTCGGGATTTGTGTTGTAATTTAATTACTTTCGAGTGGGCTTTATTCCCTTAACATATGTTGATGGTTGTGTACTGATTTTGGTTAGATTTAGAGTGACCGGAGGCCGATTCGAGAGGCAAAGGCATCGCGGGCTAGAGTTTAGACCGAATAGAGGTGAGTAATGGTTGTAAATGTTGTCATGAGGGTATGAAACCCCGGATTTCACATTGTTGTGCTATTTTGAGGTGACGCACACGCTAGATGACGAGCGTGGGGTCGTGCACCATTGGGGATTGTGACTTAGTCCATCCCGTATGACTATTTAACTGCGTATTTGTTTGAAAACTATTTGCTATCATCATGTTTTGGGCTAAATGCCAAATTTGGGCCTCGTGCCAACTTTTTTGGGCCCTTAGGGAAATTTTTTACTATTCCTCATTGTTTTGACTTTATACTTGTACTCAGTCATACTATATTCTACTATTTTTCATAACTCAGTCATGTTTACTCTGTTTTGACATCTTAAATGATATTTTGTGTTGAGCATCATGTTTTATTGTTGCCCAAGTGGCATGAGAGATTTCTGACTGAGTGAGGTTGAGGGCTTGTGTTGTGAGGATATTATGAGATCGGGCTGCGTGCCGCAACAGTGTGGTACTGATTTATGATTATAAGGATGAGGGACTGATTTGTTACGCCACGAGGTGACTTGATATGAGGCCGAGGGCCTGTTTGATTATGCAACGAGATGACTTGTTATTGTGCTTGGTCCGTAAGGGGCCCCTCTCGGAGTTTGTACACCCCCAGTGAGCACGGGTACCCAGTGTATGACGTGATTTAGCCCGAAAAGTTGATGTTGTTCCATGTTATTGCCCGAGGGGCTGATACGAGTGATTGTGAGATAGCCCGAGGGGTTAATTCTGTTGGTATATTGCCCGAGGGGCTGATTTTATGTGTCTATCTTTCTTATTGTTTTTAATTCACTCGTTTAATTGTTAAAGAGGTTTTTACTAAACTAAGGTGTCTCTACGAGCTTTTACTTATTATTGCCTTGTTTGATTTTATACTGCCTCTTTGTAGCATTTTGCTGTGTTTCCGTATTTTTTTGTCGCTCAGCTGCCTTTACTTTTATTACTCACTGAGTTGGCATAGTCACATTACTCCCTGCACCCTGTGTGAAGATTCAGGAGTTTCGGGTCTTGTTAGCGAGGGTTGATTGCTTCCAGCAGGCTGTTCGAAGTTCACTAGGTAGTTGTTCGGCGTTCGCAGCCTAGTGCTCCTCCCTCTTATCTTACTTTCTTTGTATTAGTTCTGTAATAGACCGCGTAGTCCCTTTTATACTCTTAGTCAGATGTTTAGATGCTCATGACTGGTGACATCCCGATGTCGGTCTGTGTTTATTTCTGCATTTGTTCTATTTCACTCTATTTTGGGATTTATCACTTATTAATGACTTAAATTGAATTATTATAACTGTTTAAATGGATTGGGGATTTGTGTCGGCTGGCCTTGTTTCACGATAGGCTCCATCACGACCGGGTCCGGGTTTAGCCACAAGCAACTACGTACTCAACTAGCCAAAAATTTGAATTTCGCCATTTCAAGCCTAAATGAGCTACAAACCTCCAAAACACAATCCGGACATGCCCCTAAGTCCAAATTCACTAAACGGAGCTAATGAAACTGAAGAAACTCCATTCATGAGTTGTCTTCACACAGTTTCGATTATGGTCAAATCCTAAGACTTAAGCTTTCGTTTGGGGACTAAGTGCCCCATAACACTCTGAAACCATAACCAACACCTCCTGGCAAGACACATAAGCAGAAAATAACACGGGGGAAGCAGTAAATAGGGGATCGAGGCTATAACTCTCAAAACGACCGATAGGGTCGTTACAATAAATACATTATAATTTATGTTAGTTATTAATATTTTTATAATTGTTGAAAAATAAAAATGTGCCTTTAGTTTTCTTTAGTATCCTTTAGTATAGAACAATAATTACGTCTCGTCATTAATGCAGCCGGGTAGAGTAATCAATTAAGAATCAGATATTAATCAATTATTAATCGTATAGTAAGAGTATTATCATATATGAATCAAATAAAATACGATAAGTTAAATAAATTAACTTTTTAATATTTTTTTACTGATGAATAATGAAATAATTAGTTGTCAGTATAAAAAAGTCTCTGTCGGATTTTCATGTAAAATCTAACAAATTAACAAATCGTTACAAACGATATAAATCATTTATAGTGCTTTATATAAAAATAATTAGTAAAACTTTAAAAATAATATCGATTAGTTAAGCAAATTAAGTATTTAGTATTATCTTAATGACAAATAAAATTGTTAAATAATTGATAGTACATAAAAAGGACAGTGTCATTTTTTATTTTAGGTAATAGGCAAATTAACATATAAATCGTTACGAAGGATATAAATACTTAATAGTACTTTATATAAAAATAATTATTAAAAATATTTTAAATTATCTCAATAAGTTAAACAAACTAAATATTTAGTATTCTTATAACAACGAATAAATATGATAAAAAGATGACAGTACAAATAAAACTCTACCAAATTGTAGTCGTAAAAAATACTTTATATCAAATTAAGTAATATTATAAAAATTTATGAATTACATAATAATATGAAAAAAAGTAGATATTTCGAGATATTAAACGATTAAAGAGAACAATATTTTAATTAATATTATTCAATTTACAAACATCTTCATGGATCATCCGTATGTGCATCCTAGGCCAGTTTTTTGAGAGCTACTTTTGCTCCGGGAGGTCATAGGTCTTCACACATCTGGGATAGAGAGTTGCTTAGTCAGAACTTCCACCCGAGACGTATTGACAATTTTTGGGAGTTTATTAGAGAGCACCCACTTCATCTCGTATAGTTCCATGCCTCACTCAAACTGGTTTTTATCGGGTTGTAGAGGTCGGTCGGTTGCAGCTCGATTGTGTCACGCCCCAAAATCCAAGAAGCGCGACCGGCGCTCAACCGAGCAAACCCGACTGAGCAAGCCTGTTAGGTTTCATTCTACCCAAACCAACTCATGATTAAATAGGAGACGAACTCCATTAATCAGATTTAGTAAGTATTTCATTAACAACTTCCGTTTCATTTCCATTAGCAACTTAAATCATAATTGTCAAAATATTACAAGTTTTATAAATCTTTGTCAAACATCAATATTTCTACTTTAACTCCAACACCCGACACTACCCACAACCTGTCTACGGAGCCTCTAAACACAACTGAAGAGTAATGTAATATGGAAATGCCGGTAACAAAGCTCCAGCTATACCTCAAATATAACGTATAAGATAAATAGATGAAATAGGTCCCCAAAATGAAGTGGGTCTCACCAAGTCGGCTAAAAGGATGATGCGGCACTAGCTGCGACCAACACTGCCTGCTATAGAAACACCTACATCCATTTAAAGACATTGCGCCCCCGGTAAAAAGGGACGTTAGTGCCATCGAATAACACTAGTATGTATAACTAAACACCATCAAATTAAAAAGAACTCTCATACACAAATAAGAAAATCACAGGTATCACTCCAAAGCTTTAAATGATCATAACATTATCAACATGAAAGAATTACACAACCTTCACACCATGTTTTCATAGCCTTTAGTTGGGCATTTCATACTGTTCCACATCGTTCACATTACCACCGCTTTCTTGAGCGGAGTCCGATCTCGACCGGATCGTCTAGGCCATCTCCCAGAGACGTTACCAATATTCTATTCACACTTTCCAGTTTCAATCATCAATGCATAACTGCCATGTGTATATGTCATGGCGTTCGATCACGACCCGATCGGCTAGGCCGCCTTACCGAGGCGTTACCATTTTTCCATTATTCATATCACTCTAATCTTTGGTTACACATGTATTAGTTTACCAGCACTTGGGCCCACAATTTTCACATTCCACAATTCACGTTTTACATTGTTCCCATTTTCAACATTAGGTTTGCAATTCAAGAGAGTATGGCACACAAAAGCAAATAAGGTTGTATGCGTAGAGGAGACTTCATGTAAATGGCACAACGACGAACTTCAATTTCAATCTAAGGTCTAAGCATTTCGATACATGATTCATAGTTCTTGTACCTTTTCGAATTATCACGATTAGTATGTTGATCAATTTGAGACACAGTTTCCATGCATATAAGGTTACAACACCAAGTCAAGTGAAATAGCAATCAATACAACAATTCAATTTAATCTTATCATACTCACACAACCAACGATGAAGCTCAATTTCTAAAAGACGGAGTTTTAGCCATACATACCTCAATAAAGCGTTCCTTATTCCTTACAAAAAAATTCTGAACTTTTAGCACTTCGATCTATTGTGTAAGAATTACAAATTAAACCAAGAATTAAAGACGAGATTGAGATTCATAGGGATTGTGACTTGGTCCATCCCGTGGCGACTGTATAGTTGCATATTTTGATATACTATATATGATATCCACATGTTTTAGAAATTGGTTTGTTAACTTGGGCTGAATGCCATGTTTGGGGCCTTGGTGTCGACCTGTTTAGACCCTTAGGGGTATTTTTACCATTTTCCTCACTCTATTTGATTTGAAAGCATATCCTCAGTCATGTTTTACCTGTTATTTGTTTAAAACCAGTTTCATCACTCTATTTCTTAATATGTGAAAAACTATTTAGGCTGAGTTCCCTGATTTTTCACTGATATGCTCGAGTGGTTGTGAGGTTAATGACTGAGAGAGGTTTAGGACCTAAGGGTGAGGATTTTATATCTATTATGGATCGGGCTGCACGCCGCAGCGATATTATATATATGGATCGGGTCGCATGCCATAACAATATACATGTGGATCGGGCTGCACGCCGCAGCGATATATATTGGATTAGGTTATGCACCGTAGTGATATGATGCTTAAGTTGTAGAAGCCCATCCAGAGTCTGTACACCCCCAGTGAGCGTAGTCGACTATAAACTATGGATTGGGCTGCACGCTGTAGCGGTTTTTATTATTATTATTATTATTATTATTATTATTATTATTATTATTATTATTATTATTATTATGAGATGTTTATTGATTGAAAGTGCTGAGTGTGAGTACTATGTGACGAGAGCTGAGTCACAAGTGACTGAGAGGCTTGCCCGAGAGGCTATATTTATGAGTGATACCTTGCCCGAGAGGCTTGTCTGTGACATTTTGATGTTTTCCACTCTTCCTTTATACTGAGACTCTTTTGAAAAATGTTGAATAAATGTTTTCTAAGGATATTGAATTGAAACTGGAGTTTTACGAGATAACTGGCTATCAACTTGCGGAATTTGACTTGATATTTCCGTTGAGACTTCTTATGTGATTTTAAATGCTCGTCACTACACTCAGACTTTATTTACTTTAGCTACTTACTGAGTTGGTGTACTCACGTTACTCCCTTCACCTTGTGTGCAGATCCAGGTGCCCGAGCATCAGAGTGAGAGCTTCCAGCACTCTCAGAGTCTATCCGGAGATCGCAAGGTAGCTGCACAGTGTTTGCAGCCCTGCCTTCCTCCTTCATATCTTAGTATTTTGTTATTTCGGACAATTTTGTATTATTCAGTTAGTGTTTTGGGTTGTATTTAGAGGCTCATGACTAGTGACACCGGATTTGGGCTGTGTTAGTGTATTTCATGCTGTTTTCCGCATAATTCTGTTGATTTATATATTTCTTATGAAAGCTTTGAGACTTAATCTGTTTTAAAAAATGATTTTATAAAAGAAATTTGATATGGTAAGTTTTGTGTTTACCGGAAAAATGGTAATAACAATTAAATTTGTTGATGTGACTCTAAAAATACGTGATCTATTTTTATGCTAGTTTGTTAAGCAGTTGATGCTATGTATGTGAGACTTAGAAACTAAATAAAGTTAAGAGGGGAGCTATAACCAAACCGATGGGCCAGTTACTTGGTACCTCGGGCTTGTCGATTCTGGGCTTCAAGGTCGATCCCGGGACTCAACCACGAGCTGTTGAGGGTAATCGGGGTAGGGATAACAGTTATGAGGTGATTAAAGAGGGCTCTTTATGGCCAATTATAAGCAATAAATAATGAACAAATATGAAGATAATAAATGAAAGTTATAATATCAAAAGAATATGTTAGAGGGTGAAATAGAGAGTTCTCGTATATTTTTGTGTGGAGCAACTGGAGTGAACAACCCTTACAAAGTGATAGGGATCTCCTTTATATAGGAGGGAAATCTCGTCATAGTACAACAAGCATTAATTAAAAAGATATGGAGATGTTACCACTAGATGACACCCTGACTCAGGTCTTAGAGTATCTCTCTAGGCTCTGTCAGCCCTAGCCACGTGCCTTGGGAAATCCCCGTTTCTACCGTGATCATGATCAACATTACCCTAAGACCGAGTGTCTACGAGCCTCGAGGGAGGAGACTCAATCATAACTTTGTAGCCTCGAGACTTCGAAATGGTCTTCTGAGGTGCTTTGATAACGAGAAATCGGACCCCCGTCCCCGATTTCACCATACATAGATAGTCCCCGCATTTCTTAGAGAGGAGTGATAAGAAATGATTTTGACATCCAACTCTTCAGACTCCTCATGGTGATGTCACGCTGATGACATCATACTTACGATGTAAACCTTCACGATAATCAGTGCATCCTATGGACTTGTTATCTTTTGCGTCATTTAATGTGCTGCCGATTCCTATTCTTCAAGGCGATCGTATCGCCGTCGATCCAGTTTCCAATGGCGCATTGATTGAGCCTGTCGATCCTTCTTTCAAAGGCATTGATGGCATTGTTGGCCACATTATCACCCCTATAATGGGGCCTTTCCATGCTATCTTTTATCCAAATGCCTCTAAACATCTTTCCATTCCTTTCTTCTTATTCTCATTATCATTCTCCATTTCTACCCGCCATGTTTGGGGTCTCTACTCTTAAGGTCTTACAGCAGCATTCTTATCAGTCACGCCACAACCTTTTTCCTGGGCTTTGTTGTGCCGAGCGAGACTATACTATCTCGTTGTTGTTGTAGTTATTTTTACGACTATCACTACTGTCATCATTAGACTGAGGTGACGACACGAAGGGGGTTGGCCTGTTTTGATTTGGGGGAACATTTGGACTCTACACTGCTGCTCGGGAGAGTGTTCGGACTATATATTGCTGCTCACTCTCCTACCTTGGCCTGGTGCTTTTCATCTCTCGGGTCTTTTCCAAAGGGATAAAATGGCGCACCAACCGTTAAGCTCGCACGACACGATGTCCCGGAAGGTGGACTCGGAGCGGTCGTGCAAGTAGGGTTGAGGCCTGCCGAATCTTCAACCTTTGGCTTCGACGGGCTATGTCTCTTTATTCTGCCTCTTCTGCATCACCTTCCTCTTCTTTGCCTTCCCGCTTTCCTCTTCTTCATCTTCTCCCTTGGATATATTTCTCTGTGGGATTGAGCTAGGAACCTAGAGGAGGTGGCGGTCGAAGGTATCACCATCGAGGATGCATGCTCGAGGGGGTGGTGCTCGGAGATGCTGATACCGGAGATGAACCTTCGAGAGTAGATTAGGCCCTATGCTTTCACTACATATGTACCCTCTCGCTTCTTTATTTCTATGTAAGGACCCCTCGTAGGCTTTTATAATCATATGTAAGGACCCCTCGTGGGCTTTTGTAATCGAATGTTTCATGAATACAAAGATATTTCTCCAATTTGTCTTCAATGCTTGCTATATTCCTTTATGTTTTTAGAGACTCTGAATGCATAACTCTGTTTGTTGTTGCCAATATCAAACTCAGGTGTGAGTATTCTTTCTGGCCTTCGGTCGATTAATATGGCCTTGCGTGGAACCTTTTGCGATCCATTGGATTGAACCTGGATCGGGCCGATGAACTCGGGTCATCAGGACCTTGACTTTGAGTAGAATAAAAGTAACATTTTGGGCCTTGAAACCATGGTTTATTACTCAAACTCCATGGTAACCTTTGAGAAGAAATTTGCTCGGAGGCTTGTGGACAGGGACTGCCTTTGATCTCTCGAGGGCAGTCCCCAAGCGGAGGTTCGCTCAAATTCGGACCACCTGGAAACTAGCCTTGGGGTTAGGGTAAATAGCCTTAGGGCGCTGTAGATAGGTCTTGAAAGAGGGTTTGTCCGATCTCAGATGGTACCCCGGGGCCAAGCCCATACGGGTGGAGTTTAAATGCTTATTTCCCTGGAGCCTGATTCCCTTTTGACAAAAGACCCCTGAGGTCGGGTACCACCTCGGGTCTCGTAATGGTTCCATTGGCTTTCTGAAGCCTAACCTTCCCTTTGATGGAGATCCTCGAGGTCGAGTACCACCTTGCTGCTGGCGAAGGCGTCATCGGCTTCCTAGAGACTAGCCGTGTCCTGATGGAGGTCCTCGAGGTTGGGTACCATCTCGGGACTGACGATGTTGTCGGCTTCCTAGACCTTAACTTTCTTCTGGTGGGGATCCTCGAGGTCGGGTACCACCTCGGGACTGGTGATGATGTTGTTGGCCTTTCATAGCCTAACTTCTTTTTGATGGAGGTCCTCGGGGTCGGGTACCACCTCGGGACTGGCAACGTTGTCGGCTCCTTGGAGCCTAACTTCTTTTTGATGGAGATCTTCGGGGTCGGGTACCACCTCAGGACTGGCAATGTTGTCGGCTCCCTGGAGCTTAACTTTCCTCTGGTGGAGATCCTCGAGGTCAGGCACCACCTTGGTGCTGGCGAAGGCGTTATCGGCTTCTTGGATCCTAACTTCTTCCTGATGAAAGTCCTAGAGGTAGGTTACCACCTCAGGACTAACGATGGCACTTTTAGCCGGTTTTGAGGCAGGCGGATTGTCGCCATTTTTTCCAAATATATATATACATGGATGTTTTTTGCTTTTTAGGGGATCCCACCACTTTAAGCTGTTGCCTTTCTTTTTCGGCGCTAGCCTTTCATTACTCCAACACTAACGCACTTGCACATATCCCCGCTTTAGTTTTCTAATTTTGTCATAGCCATGGCTGCTATGTCGGGGTATGTCCGACAGAGAGGGGAGAGCTCCGCCTTCGGCATTCAGGACCAATGAGTGTATGCTTTGCAGGTTGCTTCTTCGATAGGAGAAGAACATCTTGGGTTAGTGAGAAAAGACTGCGGAGGGGGGAAGAGGTAGTGTTACAGATACTTTCCCCGGGTAAGGGCATCATGCATCGTGCCGATGGATTCTTGAATGTGTACACATACCCTTTCACGTTGGGCCCTCTTGACAGGGTTGTGCTTGACATCTGTCTAGAGTATCGGGTTACCTTGGCGCAGATCCATCCGTCATTTTGGATAACAATGCTGATGATGAGATTTTTCACAGAGAAGGCAGGGCTTGACTTTACTCTTAGTCACATTATCAGGCTGTATCGACCCTTCCACCATCGAGGTCTGCTGACCTTGCGATGCCGATCGATCATGCCCTTTGTTATTGACGATGAGGAAGATAGATATCGAGGGTGGATGAGTAACTTTGTCCGGGTGCAGACCGCTAACATTATCCACATGGAGCTCATGCCATTCCCTAAGGAATGGAACTATTCTCGTAAGTGGTGCATTTCCTGCTTTCTCAGTTCTGTCTATGACGAAAGCTCGGCTTCATAACCATGCCTTCTTTTCTTTTCCCGCAGCGATTTCATAGGTGTCGGGCGAAGTTCCTAATTTGCCGAATTAGGTCCGAAAGTTGGCGACCTGCTTGACTTGTGACGAGCGCAAGTGGCGAGCTGTGTCTCGGGGAATATGGAAAGCGAAATATCATAATAAGCGTTGTGTTATACTTTCCCCTCCCTTCCATCATTTGGAGAGGCATTTTCCCTTCATGCATATTAAGCTTGCTATTATAGGCATTGGAGAGTCGTTCGAGGCGAGGCCGTGGTCTTTTGGAAAGGGTGAAGGGTTTCTATCACCCGGGCAAAAGAGTGACAACAACAAGCAAGAGATGCTTTTTCAGGGCGATGACGTTCAAAGCAAGGAAAAATGGGATCGAGGCATCGGAGCGGAGGCATTGTCTGAACCGGTCTTGTCCACGGTTCTTGGTTCTGGAAAGAGGGTCGCTCCATTGCTGTCGCCTTCCCTTTCCATTGGCAGTACCTCGGGAGATACTAGAAACCCGGGGTCACATACATCGAGCGACCCTACTTCGACCGGGTTTGGCTCTTTCAGGGCCAAAGGGACTGGATTGGCAGGTGTGCGCTCAGCCTTCAAGGACGCCCGGCGGCTTCATTTTGCGGTAAGTTTCGGCACAAGTCTTCCGAGCTTCGTGCCTTCCTTTCCTTCTTCAGTTTCCTTTTGGAGGCCTTTGACAAGCTTATGTCCGGGCTGCTTCGTTGTGAAGCCAGGCTACGAAAAGCTCTGGATGAGGAGAGATCCCTTAGGATCCTTTGCGATAAAAAAGAAGTCGAGTTGGTACATTTGCAGTATGAGGTGGGCCGGAGCTTGAATTACGAGAACCATTTGAAGGAACTGGTAGTTTACTGTCCCGGGTGAGCGTGAATTCTGCCTCTTGGTTCCAGAGGCTAATGCTTAGTTTATTTCAGTTGCATGAAAATATTGAGGCTCTGGAGCGCCTTCGAGATGAAGTTGTCTAGGCCAGGCATGAGCACGATGAGCTGAAAACTTGGGCGGAGGCTCAGACTTTAGAGGGGAAGGACACCCTGGCTAAAGTTTCTGCTTTTGAAGTTCAAGTTCGCTTAGCTCGTGATAATGCTTCAGTTCAGAAATAAATGATTACGAAACTCGAATCCGAGCTTTTGAAAGTCAGGGTTGAGATCAATGATGCCCGGGCAGAAGTTGCAATGAGTCAGACTAAGGCTGACCAGGAGATGGCGATCTATTCAAAGGATGCTGTCGATGCTCAAGCCGAGTTGAGAAGGATCCTCGACCGCGAAGGGAGGATTGAAGAATATGCTCGCTTCAAGTCTCAAAGAAAGATCCTTGAGGAGATCTGTTCTAGGGGTTTTGCCCTTTCGAAAGAATTGGCGCTAGCAAGGGCAGATGAACGTGATGCTCGGTTGCTTTTTCCCGACGCCGAAGATAGTGAAGATGAGGCCAGTAGGCCGTAGCTCCCGGGGTGCATAGATTTTTCCATCTATATGTAACACTTTCGTAGCATATTTATAGATGGATACTGCGCTATTTCGCATATGTGTATGAGACGAAACCTCACAGCTTTATTTCTTTTGTATATTTTTCTGTCTTGATTTTGACCAGGCGAGCTGGTTTTTACGTTGGTAGGAATCCTCAGAGTAGTGATGTGGCCTCGGGGCTCATTAGATTGGCCCTTAGTCTCTTACGTACTTTCTCTCTTAGGCATATTTAGGCCATCTGTTTTGGACTGAGTCCCCGAGTCGGGCATCGACTCGAGCTTATTTGTCCTTTGAATTGCCGAAATTTAGGATGGAGACAACGGCTCTTACGCTTTTGGTCGATGCGACCCTTTGGTGTATGTGGGCTAGCGACAATGAGTTTTACGCCTTGGGCCGAAGTGGCATTTTAATGTAAGCTGGCGACAATGGCTCTTACGCTTTAGGTTGAAGTGGCCTTTTAATCTAAGCTGGCGATAATGGATCTTATGATTTGCCCTTGGGCATATATGGTTAACTATTTTGGATCCAGTCTCCAAATCGAGTTATGACTCAAGCTCGTTTTGACCCTCAAGTTTTTAGGTTTCAAGCTGGCGACAGTGGTCTTACGCTTTTAATCGATGCGACCTTTTGTGTGTATGGCCTTGAGGCTCATTCGGCTGGCGGCAATGGCTCTTACGCGCTTGGTCAATGCGACCATTTATGTAGGCTTTATTTTTGCTCTCGTTAAGGGCTTTTGAAGTACTTTTTGCCTGTCCTGTTGTCGGTTCGGGAAGAACCTCAATTTCGGGTAACTTGCGGCAATGTTCGAGCACCACAGGAGGTTTGGCTCGGAGGCTGAGTAGCTCAAAGCCTGTGATCAGGAGCCGATATGGTCGAAGCTCATTTGCCTATGCCGAGGTTAGCCAATTTAACTAGTTATTTCCGAAGTAGATTTGGATTAATTGAAGGGCTATATGGGTTGGCGACAATGGCTTTTACGCCTTGTAGCGATGGTCGAGCATCCCCGAGTCGCGTTAGTTCGGATGGTACAGCCGTATGACCGGAGTCATTTGTGTTTGGCCGAAACCTTTGAGTCCCGAGTGAGATAGCTTCGGCATCTATATTGAGGGTATGGCTTTTTAGGGGTCTTACAAGTTCGATATATAGCCGGAACTTTGGGATCGAGTCTATGCCTTTAGTAAGGTCTTACAAGTTTTACATGCCATTGAGGTCTTATAATTTCTGCATGCCGTTAAGGTCTTACAGTTTTTACATGCCGTTGAGGTCTTACAGTTTATACATGTCGTTGAGGTCTTACAGTTTTTACATGTCGTTGAAGTCTTACAGATATAGTAAACATACCGTTGAGGTCTTACAGATATAGTTGTTGCCTTATGTAGGTCTTACGAGACAGAGTCTTCCTGCTTGGGGTCTTAGGGCCTCGGGTTTTGACAAGTCGATAAAGGTGGTACTTGATGGAAGTCCCCGAGTCGTCAAGGATTTCTTGACTCGAGAGCCATTATTTGAAAACATTGTATTGCCTCGTCGAGGGCTTACGATTTTGGAGATCCCGACCCTGAGGTCATGCGTTTTTTGAGATTCCTATGCTAGTCCCCGAGTATTCGGGATACTTTCAGTGTTGGAGATGTTTTGAGATTTTCATTTTGCCTCATCTGAGAGCTTATGATTTTGGAGTCCCGACCCAGAGGTCATTCAGGTGTTGAATCGTGGATGCCAGTCCCCGAGTGTTCGGGACGTTTTTGGCGGAGGAGTCGGTTTTGCGAAGGTGTTGAGGTTCCTTTGGAGTGTGAGATGCCTTGATAAAAGACATTCTTCAATTATTTGGTACAAAGTGTACATGTATTTGTCGTCGGGGGCTCCGGCTATACGGATACGGTTCGTTCGACCGTTTGGCCAAGTACATCGTTTTCCTACTGGGACCCCATTTTGCATTTCTTAGCTACTCCGAGTGTATGACCCTCTAGAGAAATGCCCCCTAATGTTCGGGATCGATTGCAAAAGAAGCCTTGAACACTTGTTGGATCTTCCCAAGGTAGCATATAGATGTTGCCTCGTTAAAAACCTTGCCGGTAAAACCCTTGTCGGGATAAAAACTTGGTCGAAGGAAAAGAGTGCAATAGATGCTTTAAAACCTTAAGGTCTTCGAGCTGGGTTAACGCTTTGCTTCGATCGGGCGCCTGCATAAGGGTTAGTCTGAAATATAAAATGAAAAGGGAGATGGTTATACCTTAGTGTGAGATGCGCCGGTAATGTTTTGAGGACCGATATGTCCTGGTTACTCGAGACGAGGATGCGGTATGGTCCCTTACTTTATGTAATTGGGCTTGATTGGAGATGTGGCTCGATTACCCTTTGGCTCTTTTGCGAGTAGAGGTACTGATGTCGGTGCTACATCGTGCACCGTGAACATCTCCCTTGCCGCATGCTATTCCCCGTAAACGATATTAATCCCATCCTTTGTCGGGAATTTCATCATTTGGTGTAGGGTGGATGGCACGGCTCTCATGCAGTGTATCAGCGACTGTCCGAATAAGGCGTTGTACCTCATGTCCCCTTTGATGACATGGAATTTGGCATTTTGGGTCATGCCGTCCACGGTGACTGGGAGGGTGATTTCTCCTTTTGTTGTTGCACTTGCCATGTTGAATCCGTTGAGGAATCGAGAGGCGGGCACGATTTGGTCAAGCAGCCCAAGCCACTCTATCACCCTCGACCTGATAATGTTGGCCGAGCTACATGGATCTACGAGTACACGTTTTATTTGAAAAGAATTTACAAGGAAAGAGATTACTAGTGCGTCATTGTGAGGTTGAGACAAAGTCTCGGTGTCCTCTTCACTAAATGTGAGGGCGTCCTCGGGAATATATCCCCGGGTTCGCTTTTCTCTGGTGATGGATATTTTTGTTCTTCTCATTACGGGTTCTTGCGGGGCATCAACGCCTCCCAAGATAATGTGGATGCCATGTTTTGGCTCATTTGCTTCGTTCTTCTTGGCCGCCTCTCTTTCCCGGAATTGATTTTTGGCTCGGTCGCTAAGCAATTCCTGGAGAAGACTTTTGTTAAGTAGTTGAGCTACCTCTTCTCGGAGTTGATGGCAATCCTCGGTCATGTGGCCGTGCGTGTTGTGAAACTTGAACACTAAGTTATGATTCCTTTGTGAAGGATCCAATTGTATAGGCCTGGGCCACCTGGCGTCTCTGATTTTACTAATGGCGAACACGATGCCCGATACATCGACATTGAAGTTGTATTCTGATAAGTGGGGTGCCCCCGTTGGCCCTGCGTTCCTATTGAATCTGGCTCTGCTGATGAGTCCAAGAGGATCCTGTCCTCGGTCTATCATTCGATCATTGCAAGGTGGGTTGCGCCTCGGGGCGTTCCTCCTGTCTTCGATGTATGGCTGATGGGCTCCCAACTGGTTATCTTCGGCCCTGATTTTGACTGGTACCGGTTGTGGACGTCCACAGGTCACAGCTGGATACTCGATCAAGTTTGTTTCAACTGTTTTAAAGCCACCAAGCTTCGTTCATTCAGACCTTGAGTGAAAGCCTGCAATGCCCAATCGTCGAAGACTGGCGGTAGCTCCATCCGTTCCATTTGAAAGCGAGATACGGATTCTCGCAGCATATTTTCTCCCTTTGCTTAATTTTGAAAACGTTGGATTTCCTTGTTGCTACTTTGATGGCACCGGCATGTGCCTTTATGAAGGAGTCTGTTAGCATGGTGAATGAGTCTATGGAGTTTGGAGCTAAGTTGTGATACCACATCATGGCCCCCTTCGAGAGTGTTTCCCCGAACTTTTTCAGTAATACAGACTCGATCTCGTCGTTCTTTATATCATTGCCCTTTACTACGCAAGTGTAGGCAGTAACGTGTTCATTGGGGTTTGAGGTCCCGTTGTATTTCGGGAGTTTCGGCATTCTGAACTTCTTTGGAATGGGTTTCAGGGCCGCTTCCTCGGTGAACGGCCTTTGTATGAACTTCTTCGAATCCACACCTTTCAGGACCGAGGATGCGCCCGAAATTTGGTCGACCCTGGAGTTGTAGGTTTCGACTTTTTATCGTTGGCTTCTATCATTTTTTTCGCTCGATTCGATCCTTTTGGTGAGGTCCTAGAGCATTTTTACGATGATAGGTTTGGCTATCGACCTGTTATTGCTTGATCTGTCAGGTACCTGTTCGGCTGGGGGAGCTGTCCCCGGTGCTATCGTGCTAGGAGTTTTCTGGTGACTTTGCACCTGAGCAATAGCTAGATGTTGGGCCTACAACATTTTAAAAACAACATGAAGGCTAACCTCACGTTCTTCCCTAGTCAGGGTTTTCTGAGCTTCTTGTGGATCTCCCTGACTCATGCTCCTGTCAGTATGCGAGCTTATATCGATGGGTTGGGCATCGCGCGAGACCACGTCCACAGGGATTGGTTCAGGCACATTCCCAAGGTTTTGTGGTAGCACACCAACACCCGGAACATCCATACCGTTCTCCCCGTGGTCCTCGAGATTGTTGTTTTCGCCTCCATTCACTGAGTTAGACATATTGACCTGAAATTGAAGATCTTGGACAATAAAAAGCGTGAAAGATAACTTGCGTTGAGTGACGAAACCAATAAGAAAATAATCACTATTATTTTTAGCCCCACGGTGGGCGCCAAACTATTTATCGTGAAAATGGTAATAACAATTAAATTTGTTGATGGGACTCTAAAAATATGTGATCTATTTTTATGCTAGTTTGTTAAGCAGTTGATACTATGTATGTAAGACTTAGAAATGAAATAAAGTTAAGGAGGGAGCTATAACTAAACCGATGGGCCAATTACTTGGGACCTCGGGCTTGTTGATTCTGGGCTTCGAGGTCGATCTCGGGACTCAGCCACGAGCTATTAAGGGTAAACGGGGTAGGGCTAACAGTTATGAGGTGATTAAAGAGGGCTTTTTATAGCCAATGATAAGCAATAAATAATGAACAAATATGAAGATAATAAATGAAAGCTATAATATCAAAAGAATATGTTAGAGGGTGAAATAGAGATTCTCGTAAATTTTCATGTGGAGCAACTGGAGTGACCAACCCCTACAAAGTGATAGGGATCCCCTTTATATAGGAGGGAAATCCCATCATAGTACAACAAGCATTAATTACAAAGATATGGAGATGTGACCACTAGATAACACCTTGACTCAGGTCTTAGAGTAGCTCTCTAGGCTCTGTCAGCCCTAGCCACGTGCCTTGGGAAATCCCCATTTCTACCGTGATCCACATTACCCTAAGACCGAGTGTCGATGAGCCTCGAGGGATGAGACTCGATCATAACCTTGTCGCCTCGAGACTTCGATATGGTCTTCTGAGGTGCTTTGATAACGAGAAATCGGACCCCTTCCCCCCCCCCCCCCTAATTTCACCGTACACATATTGGATCGGCTTGCCTAGTACTGTGATAGGCGCCATCGCGACCGGGGTATTTAGGGTCGTGACAACACAAGTATCCATATACATGACATCTGTCTACAAGCCTCTAAGAGTACATAAGTATTATAAAGGTCGGGACTGGGCCCCGCTATACCAATCAATACATGTTCTAATTATACTGACCAAATAAGCAACTCCGGAGCAAATGGAGCACACCAACACCTACCGTTGAGTTGATAGCCTACTTGGAGGACTCTCAACCTGTCTATCAGGACCTACAGGCATGAAATGCACTGTCCCCAAGAAAATAGGACGTCAGTACAAATAATGTATTGAGTATGTAAGGAATGAAAATCAGTAAATAATAGACATAAGAGAAACATAGAGTAAAAGACTCAACATATAAATATGAATAGCATTGTGAATCATTTAATATTTAAAATGTCATCCATATACCTATAAATGTTATACCATGCATAGGTATATGTGTACATACATCATCAAGCCTCTGAGGGCATTCCATCATATCATCTCGGCCATTGTGGGCAAAATCATTAATGTATACCAGCTGATTAGGTGGTGGTGCGTATATAATGTCGTAACCTTTTCTGATATCCCATATACATATATATACACATATATACACGTATATAATGCCATCTGGTCATGGATCAATGTACATGTATAAATGAATGCAATGCATGAGAAGACTGTCAATAAAATCTTTTGGAATGTCATAAGATCATTATGTCTTTGATTAATATCATGAAGTAAACTTTATCAGCTTACATATTTTCTGAAACACATGAACATATGATAGAATAATATGACACATGGGGAATCAAGAACATATGCATCTCTAGCATTTCTATGAATAGAGTCATTATGAAAATTGTGCATTTGTTCGTTTCGTTTGTATCGTATGGATCATTCCAAAAGGAAATAAGGGATAGCCATAATATACCTGAGTCGATTCTCTTAACAACCAATC
Organism: Nicotiana sylvestris; assembly: GCF_000393655.2. Taxonomy (NCBI): domain Eukaryota; kingdom Viridiplantae; phylum Streptophyta; class Magnoliopsida; order Solanales; family Solanaceae; genus Nicotiana; species Nicotiana sylvestris. The sequence continues at coordinate 75,284,574 of NC_091065.1, read as the reverse complement.
TAACATACGTCAATTGCGAAAAAGACACGTAACGGCTGATCGAAGTAGGAAAAATTATGTATGCTATTCTTGAGAAAGATTGTATTGTACTCCCTTAGAATATTAAGTCACATTGCTATTATATAACGTAATCTCATATGGATTTTTGTTGTAGCTTCATCCGCATTTTTGTTGTAATCTCACAGTCATAAGCCTTTTCACTTTGTGAATTTAGAGAGGGCTTCTTAAAAGAATCTTTCAAATAAATTTTAGGAGTTCCATCCGTCACTTAAAGCTTAATATCCAACCTTAATAAGTTAAGGACATTCCTTTAAAAGTGTTGGTTGGTGGGCTCCACCTTGAGGCTTAGTTGACCAAAGACTTCTCCAAATTTTACCCCCTTTTATGTGAATTTAAGAGTCATGTTTATCTAAGGTCTTTGGCTGCCATGTTAATGTCTATTAGGCTTATCTAAAAATATTGATTAATTAGCTAATCTCCCATTTCAATCAATAATTACCCAATTATTCACATAATTAAGAATTATCTCAAATTACTTAAAATATTACTCATTTTTAACACACTTTATGTACCTTACTAACATGGTCATGTGGTACCTTGTATGGCACTAATCCATAAATATTGGGTATTGTAGCTTGGAACATATTTTATCTCAAAATATCAAACTTCGACGAAACTCACCTTCACGAATTTACTTATCACTTGTTTGAAATAGTGTAATACTTATAATTCCAAAATAATCTCATTCTCGAACTTACGTCGATTAACTTACGACGAAACTTTAACGTACGAAAATACAGAATGTAACATCTCATTTCCGGGAATATATCAATTTACTTATGGCGTACTTCCACGTACGAAAACATGGGGTATAACATCATTCCCCCCTTTGGAACATTCATCCTCGAATGTTAAATAATGCATTTATCATTCTCATAACAGGATAGCTCTTACGACTGGTTTTAATACTGTCCTTACCATCTAGGCAACTGTTCTTTGAATAAATTCAAAGTCCAGGGCATTCTCACCTTTAGGCCCCTTTCTCCCACCATGACTTGTGGTCAAATTTTTCCAATGTCGTAATTGTTTCTACCTTCTATCATGCAGCTTGTACGACTCTAACCTTGTAAGTGAGCCTATGCGATTCTTTTCTCCTTTTTCCTCTAGTTTTTAGCCAATCTCTAGGCCTCACTTTGTGAACATATGCATAACTATAATAGGTTGCCCCTCTGGGAACATATAGGTGTACTGACATTTTTCTCTCGGTACTTTATCGAACTTACGAATATTGCTATATCTTATTTTATAGTCCCGGTTATCCATCTGTATAACTTTACTGCATCTAGGTAGGTCATACTATACCATAACTATTACTTCGATTTATCATTATTGAGGTCTGCTACCAAACTCCAGGTTACTCTCGTTGCTTAACGTATATTTATAAATCCAAGTTCTTTAATGCTTCCTCATTATTGTTCATCTTAAGAATGACAACCTGATTTCATCTCATACTGTTGAACTTTTATCCATCTATTATTGATTTACCTTAATGTTGATCTATAATCTACCACTGATAACTTGACCTCTTATGAAACACTGCCGCTAGGGCTCACATCTTATCAAGAAACATCTGAAATGATTAGACTGATCCACCTGGGGGCGATACCATTCTTCCATAATCATATTTCATAGTATCCCAATGTGATTCACCTTACGTGGGTATTTTAATCCTGTACTATTCATGAAATCCCCCTTTTTTCTTCTTTTTTTCTTTTCAAATCATTACTCAATCGAAGGTCCAAATGTCATCCTTCATTTATCACAATTACACCCTCATTCTACTACCAGGGCAGTATTCCACTTTTTATATTCTACTAGTCTTAGACTCCTTTGAGTTTGTTCAAGCTATGCTGAGCTTCCTATATCTTAGAGAAACCATTAGCTCTCTTGTTTTCATGGGCTTAATCCTGAGGACTTATCCATTTCTCGTCACCTTCTCACTCGCCCTTTCTTATCCTTACTTTTGTCTTCCTAAAACCTTGTCGCTCTATCATACTTTAGCTTGTGACCTACACATATCTATTAATACTACTGGCAACATTCCTTCAACTTGCTTGCACCATAGATTTTCTTGTGTTATTTTGGAACATCAATCGAGACATCACATCATCTCTAACTTTTCTTTTACTCTCTTAACTAGACCTCTCGATACCTAGAAATCGTGGGCTGGAAGATATGCCACTAACGACGCCGCTATCATTCCTGGATACTGAATCCCTGCGCTTCTAGCCTTCTATCTAAAGTATGGACTATTCACAACCTTCTATATTTGAGTATCTTGTACGTTGTTCACATTTACCTTACTTACATTAATATCTCGCATCACATCTTCTATCTCTTTCATGACCTCCCTTCCACATAGGTACAATTCACATCCACAACTTGAAGCTCTATTATAATATTTGCATCTCTGGTGCATACAGAATCCGGTGGGAGCTTCATACTGACTTCTTATGAGGTTAGTACTTTTCTAACTGGCTTTATCGTAGAGCCGTTATAGAATATGGTTGTTGTATTATATCTCTTGTACCTCTGATATTAAGGGTGATCCTACAATGTTCTCAATCACGATTTCTATAATTTTTTGGGTCCAATAATCAGACTCCTAATTTACTTGGTTGATGTAATTCTTTAGTTTCCTCTTCCTTCTGATCAGCCTTTATATAGGCTTAAGGAATCTTTCGATTTGCGGCTCATGATATTAGTTATTACTTTAGCCTTTCATGGGCGCTATGGAATATCTATGATACAATCTTCTAACAATTCAATCATTTGTCTATAACCTGGACTCAATTCTTTCTTTTACTTTTATCAGAGTCTTCTACAGCTGTATGATTGTCAATATATATGATGCATGGGTAATACTCCGAACTTTTAAGTGCGTTCATAATGTAACTAACTCTGGATCATTGATCAAATAATTCCTTTCGTTCCATCTCAGCTACTTCAAATGTAAGCAATTACTTTTCCTAGTCTTTTTGCCCCCTTGTTGCGTGCATACTTAGCTTATCTTAGTTCTCACGCATGCCGTAATTTTTGTACAACTCATATGGTCTCGAATCCTACTTTTGATTTTACTTCCCATTCATTAGCCACGGCAGGTGTCACTTTCTTTTGGAGTGCATATAATTTTGTAGTGAGACTGTTTTTACATGACCATTTCTCCTTCAAATTACTATATTTAGGTTGAAGCCTTCTTCCTTATTTACTCATCTAGGAGGACCCTCTGATATTGAAAAGTTGCGATCTTATTACATTGTTTACCCGACATAATTTTTGATGTTCTTTCTTACTTGTAATTATCCTTACTTACTTACCTCCATGCCCTTGTGCTCGTAGGGTTGCTTCTGAACTGATATTTTGACTGTCTTCCCAGTGGCACTCTCTTTTATTTCTGTAACACTCATGCGGTACCTTTAACTATCTCAACTCCTATTTGAATATTTCTCAAGGATCACGATGTCATAATTGCAAGGCTGAATTCACTATATTAGGTTTTACTATGTTTATCTTACACGATCTGTTGATTTGTCTCTATCCTCTTTTCTAGCCATAACTAGGCGCTTCCTGAATCAACTACTAACTACTCGTTTGCCCATTCTCATATCAATATTCCGCGTAATCTTTCTTGGGTTATTCCTTTTGTCTTAACTTACGTCTCGCATTGGCTCCTTATCTATCAATAACATATCGGGCAGGAACCTTTACTGCCTTTTCTTGACATCGTGTTTGCATAATGTTCTAGATCATAGCACATCTATAGAATTTGAATAAGTGAAATCTAATTCTTTTCTTATTTTTATTGCATTCTTCCTTTACCATTCCATAGCTACTAGAACCACTTAACTCTCACTTAATGGCAGATCACTCCATATTCCCCACTTTAGGGGAATTCTAAGATTTAGTGCTATGATGATCTACGTATAGATGTTTTACTTCTTCATCTTTGGCGTTTTTTCACATTATTGATGACCCTTACCCGCCTTGTGGAAATCCTTCTGTACCAAGGACAGTAAAATTCCTTACTCGCGAGCGTGATACTTAGTATAACTAGCACATACAGTCCCTTAAGCTTACTTTGTTCACATTGCTTGCTTTAGGGAAGCGTCTTCCTTGATGACCTTTAAAGGTTATTCTTCTGTCGTCCATTCTATTATCGCCAGAATAAAATATGAAATTCTCATGATGTCGACTGTGAGCACATGATTTTTACCCGACTGAAAACACTCCTATAAATTCACAAAAATAGATTTTTCTAATTATTTAAATTTTTATAGAATTTTTAGGAATTTCTTGTTAATTGTTGTTAGCATTTAGTTGTATATTTAACATTTTTTAATCATAGAAATATCCAAAATATCCATTGCATAGCATTTTAGGTCTTAATTGCATTTAGAATTTAAATACATGAGCTAACTACATTATTAAACAAAAAAACCAAAAACAATTGGCCATTTTTACATATTTAGCTTATAATTTTAAAATTAATATTTTTCTTTCATTAGTTTTTAGTTAATTAATTATATTAATGTTAGAAATAGATACTTATTTTAATTCTACATATTAGATTTTATTTAGGACTTAGTTTAGGTTTTTAATTAATTCTATAGGATTTAAAAATCAAGAAAAAGAAGAAAAAAAACAAAGAAAGAAAGTGGGCTGTCTCAAAACGTTTGGCTTGGTTTCCATGGTCTAGGTTTTCCCAATTCGCCCCAGCCTAGCTTACCTACCTGGTCCAATCCCCAAATGACCAAAATGATCCCATTTTGGTCACAATTGATCTCAGCCGTTCAACCTATCTCATCCAAAGGCTCGTAACTGATCCCCAAAGCCCTTAAATCTGTCCGAACCCAACCCCCAAACCCTAGAGACCCCTCACTTTTCATCTTCCTCACCCCTTCTCCAAACCCTAGCAACCCCAATTCCCCAAATCTCTCACCGACGGCGCCACCCTAAACCATCGCCCTAAACACCACTAATTCCCACAAACCCTAGAAACCCATTCCCAAATCCCTTTCATCTCCCTCTCTCACCCTCAGCCTTAGTTCGTTGCCCACCGCCTACCGAAAATTGTCTACGGTGGTGGTGATACCCCAAATTTGCCCAAATTTACACCCACACACTCCTCACCTCATCCTCATCATGAATCTAGCATCAATTTTCCCCAAATCCCCACCAAATACCTCCAATTTTAAATCTGAAATTCCAAAAAAAAAAACTAATTCGTTCCTCCTTCTGATTTTTAATGGTTTCAAGGCTCGATTTAAGCCAAAATTTATGCCAATCGATTGTTCTCAGTAAGAACAATCGATTAGTGTCATTTTCGGCTCATTTCGCAGTTGCCAGAGTCCATTCTATTCATCGTTGGTGGACAGAGTTCATCAATTCCATCATTTGTCGATTCGCTTCATTCATCGTCACATTTCTGGTCAAAAATTAGTATACCCTCCTCTCTTGTTCCTTTGTTTTCTTTTTTGTTTTGAAATCATTAGTTAGGATTTAGTTTTTGATTTGTTTTGTTAATTGATTTTGATTGTTTAGTTTAATTGCATGTGTTTAATATAATTGAATCATTTTTAGTTAATGCAGTAATTTTGTTTGGATTTAAAGTTAGCTTGACTCTATTTTGTTTAAGCTTAATAAATAAGTTTTGCTAATTAACAAGTTTAATTTCATAACTCATTTTAGTTAATTTCAGTCATACCCCAATCTCATTGCATTTTCATTCTCACAGTTATTAGTCTTAATTGTTCAAAATCAGTTGTTTTCTCTTATTTGACCTTCTGAGCTACTTTGATTTTGGGACTTAGTGGGTTGCCGGGTTTGACAGTAGAAAGCCCATTTAGTTTGGGCCTAAGCTTGTTGGTCAATTGGCCTAAGTCTTGAATGTTTGGGGTAAATATAGGGATCTTGCAGGGCATTATAGGAATTAAATCTGAGAGAATATTATCTGTAACTAATTGAGAACGTTCTTGATATAGGGTGATGGATTAAAATGCAATTAAAAACTAGAAATTAGGTCAGATCTTGGGTTAAAAGGTGTCATTTTGAGAAGTTAAGAGGGTAAAAGAATAGGAAGAAATTTTGGAATTAGACAGCTGTCTATTTCAGTTGCAAAAGATGCCAATTCCCTAATTTTTAGGGAGCTGGCAGATTCTTTATTCATTCCTATCTATTTCCTTCATAGAGCACATGCTTGATTTTCTATAAAAGGGACCCCATCTTTCATTCTCATAAGCGGATTTCACACCTAAAAAATCTCTGAAATTCAGATTTCTTTCCTTCATCTTTTGAGATTGATTTTGAGATAGATTTCAGACATCAATTTCTTTTCTGAAAATTGTGAGCTTCCTTCTCATTTAGCAATGACTTTGCATGAGAACTTCATTGGTCTTGGGTTTACAATTGGATTTTTGGTTTGAAGATCAAGGCTATTGTGTGTTGTACTCCACTGTTATTTGTTGTTGTTGTTGTTTAGTGATTTCTAGATGTTGCTCCTGCTATTTGTTGTTGTTACTTGCTGATTTTAGAGATATATTTTCTTCTTCTGTTCACTTGTTGTATCCAGGTACTTCCTTTGAACCTTTGATGGAAAATGGAATGTGAACATGCTTGTGTGGGAGATATACGTGTGTTGTGAAGTTAATGGAATCACTCATGTTGAACTTCAATTCAATGTTCTTTTAAGTCATTCAATTCTTTTTTCTGACTTCTTTATTTCTTTTTAGGTCTTATTTAAATTATGGAAAAGATGATAAGTATGTTGTTTTAGTCAGGGGTTAGTTCGTTGTTCGATATCAAATGCTAAGTAGTTCATTGTTCATGTACTGAATTTGGTGAGAGTTACATTCATTGAAAACAAATGTATGTTTTAAAACTGCTCTTCTTTGTCTTTGCATCTAATTGAGTGTCGATTAATATGTTTGCAATTATTCATTTGTTGAGGTTGTTGGATCATTTCTGATGCCCAGATCTTATAGGCTCCTGGAAAAGGAATGACATTGAAACGTGACAATTTGGGCTCCAAGTTTAGCCCAATTGTAATTACCAGATCTATTGAAGGTCTGGAGTACTACCTAGTTCATACGAGTCATGACGTTGTATTAACCCTTGATAAGGCAGTTAATTAATATAGAAAATTATGTGATAATTTTTGGAACCAGTCATATTATTTAAAATCATGTACTAATTCAAATTATTACCCAAAGTACGATATCATTCTTGTATTTAGTTAGTAACATAATTTTCATATGAGTATTGAATCTATTCTTTCACTAAAGATAGGCATCCAGTTGCTTCTTTAAACATACATGCCACAGAACAGTCCTTTAATTTAAGACCTCATCCAATAATTCTGAATTTGATGAATTAGTTCTTGAACATTGTAGAATGCTTTAAAGCATGCATCTAATTTGTTATCGTGATTATGTACACGTTCGCGTGATACGATTACGATTATTAAAATGAAGTTTCATAGCAATGCTTTAGGCGAACTTTTAATCTACTATTGTGATTGTGTACACGTACGCATGACATAGTTATGATTCCCAAAAATAAATTAAAGTATGCATACACGCAACTTTGGCCAAACAATCTCAAATTAATAAAGCGTGACTAATCGTGTACATGTTCGCATGACATGATTTTACCGCTCCGGATAAAGCAGATTTACACACATGTAATCCGTTTCAAAGATTAAATCCATAAACGAAAGTGGTAAGAAGGTCAAACATACATAGGTTCTAAAAATAAGTAATATAATTATTTAATCAAGCCAGGTATGATTAAAGCAACCGTGCTAAAACCACGGAATCCGGGATTGCCTAACCCTTTCTTCCATGCTAATAGAATTTCTTACTCGGTCTTCTAGTTTTAGAAACTTTAAACAGAGTCAAATTTCCTCGATTTGGGATTTAAAATAAATCGGTGACTTGGGAAATCAGTGGCGACTCTGAATTAAATAAGTAATCTCATTTTGATTATTGTCACTCTAATTGGAAAAACTTGTGTGCTCCCGGTACATTGCCCCCACCTCGGCTCAAGCTATCCATTAGGGTAAGCCAGGTCTAGAACACAACCCCAGGTTTAAACCTAGAATAACATAGACTCATGTCGGATCCCTAGTAGGAACATTTATTTGCATCACGTGCATTTGACTTTGGGTACTCAACACAGGGGTTGGGTCCATCTAGGACAGGTGTACCCAAAATAAAAGATTATCCTAATGCATCTTACGTGCTATTTATACATTTATCTTTTTCGGCTTGCATGTTGATCGGCTAGGAAAAGAAAATTAAGAGAAGAACCAACAGTGATGTAGGAGAGAAACTAAGCCCGGTTCTGAAAACCCCGGTATTTAAAAATGTCCCAAAATTCTGCGGAAATTTTTCAAAAAAAGTGATGAAAATTGAAAAAAAAACAAAGAAAAGAAAAAAGAGACATTTCAAAATAAGTCAATAACATGTTTTCCCCTATTATGTCAAACTGACCGAACTATACAGGTCTGATTCTCACTGGATGTGAGATACGTGGGCAACCTACATAAGGTTCGGCCTCATTTTTGCAAAAATAACCAAATAAAATAAAGTGTGTTCTAGTGCTTTGGTCAAAAGAGTAAGCTGACCCAACTCCAGTTATGTCTTAAGCCGTTTTTGCTGGAATAGCCGTAGGACATCTTCCAATTGTCGAATGGCTATTTTCGTAAAGAACGAACATGTCTGTTAGTGAGACCTCACTTTTCCATAAAGTTCCCTTCCCCGAACTCATAATTTATTTGAAATTGTGAAGGGGACATATTTGCAAAAATAGCCACCTTTTGCTAATATTGCATAAGTGGCCACTATCCTTTGATTTTTTTCTCTTAGAAAATTGAGAACTTGTTTTGCAAAAGAGTCCACCAAAGTCAACCCTAACTTTAACCATCAATAGGTACAGAGGAACACTGTTCAGAACCCGTCACTAATGGTCGTAGAACATGCTCTGTTGCAGCTTCAAATGTGGTGGTATGATTTAGATGAAGATGGTCAAGATTGGGTTAAAAAAGCAATTGGGTGCTCTTACAAACATTATGGAAGTCAAATCATGGGATAATCTAATTAAGGGCTTGGTAACTTTTTGGGATCATGTCCAAAACGTTTTCTGCTTCTCGGATTTTGAGCATACTCCTACTTTGGAGGAAATAGCCAGATATATTGGTTTTGGTCGGGACTTGAGAAATCAACAACTTATATTCCCAAGGCCTCCCTCTGTGCACAAATTCTTTGATCTCCTAAATATCATTAAGCAAATGAAGAAGATCAATGTAAACAAAGGATGTTGTTCTTTTTACTTCTTATATTCCAAGTTTGGGCACTTAGTTGGGTTTGAAACGCACGAAAAGGGGTTAAAGAACAAACAAAATAAGAGCACCTAGAAAATTCATCGTTTCTTTGCTTTCATAGTGGCATTTTTGGGAATTATGGTCTTCCCGAATGCAGAAGGGACAATAGATATCTGCATGGCCAGAATTGCGCAAATTCTCACTGCCAAAGAAGATCATGCACTTGCTCCACAAATATTGGCGGACATTTATCGCGCACTAACATTGTGTCATGTGGTACCTTGTATGGCAGTAATCTATAAATATTGGGTATTATACCTTGGACCGTATTTTATCTCAAAATGTCAAACTTCGATGAAACGCACCTTCACGAATTTACTTATCACTTGTTTGAAATAGCATAATACTTATAATGCCAAAATAATTTCATTCCCGAACTTACGTACGATTAACTTATGATGAAGCTTTAACGTACGAAAATGCGGAATATAACATCTTATTTCCGAGCTTATATCAATTTACTTATGACGTACTTCCACGTACGAAAATATGGGGTATAGCAGTATATTTGACTTGGGCACTGTTTATGGTCTTATTAGCATAGTAGACCAGATGGAAAATTTTGGTGATACATTGCCCTAAAAGAGCCCCAACTACAACGTCACTTGCATCACACATGAGTCCAAAAGGCATACTCTAATTTGGAGCGGTAATGATAGGAGTAGTTGTCAACTTGAGCTTCAATAATTCAAAATCCCTCTTGCAATCAATATTGAAATTGAACTTGGCATCCTTTTCAAGGAGCTTACACAATGGGTTCACTACTTTAGAGAAATCTGTGATAAAGCGCTGATAAAAACCTGCATGGCCTAGGAAACTTCGCACACCCTTCACTAAAGTTGGGGGTGGAAGCTTAGAAATCATCTCAATCTTCGCCTTGTCAACTTCAATTGCATTCCTTGAGATTTTATGGCCAAGGACAATACCTTCCTCAACCATGTAATAGCATTTCTCCCAATTGAGTACCAAGTTGGTTTCTTCACATATAGCCAACACTTTGTCCAAATTTTCAAGATAATCATCAAAAGAATCCACAGCCAATGAGAAGTAATTCATGAAAACTTCAAGGTAGTCTTCCACCATGTACGTGAAAATAGCCATCATACACCGTTGAAAAGTCGTTGGTGCATTGTACAAACCAAATGGCATCCTCTTGAAAGAAAAAGTACCATAGGGACATGTAAAGGTTGTTTGCTTTTAATCATCCGGAGCAATGAGAATTTGGTTGTAGCCTGAGTACCCATCAAGAAAGCAATAAAAAGCACAACCGGCCAATCTATTGAGCATTTGATCTAAGAAAGGAAGTGGGAGGTGATCCTTCCTTGTAACTTTGTTGAGCTTGATATAATCCATACAAACCCTCCAATCGGTCACCGTTCTTGTAGGAATCAATTCATTCTTATCATTGGTAAACACTGTCATGCCCCCTTCTTTGGGCCACATTGAACCGGAGAGGTCCATGAACCATCGGAGATAGGGTAGACAACCCCACCATCCAACCACGTGATAATCTCCTTCTTGACAACTTCTTGCATAGCCTCATTCATTCTTTTTTGATGTTCAATGGACGGTTTATCACCATCCTCCAACTTGATCTTATGCATGCAAAAGGCGGGGTTTATACCCCGAATATCCGCCAAGGTCCACCCAATAGCCTTATTCCTCTTTTGTAACACCGCCAATATGGAATCAACCTGCACGTTAGTCAAACAAGAGGGAAGAATAACCAGTAACGTAGAACAAGGGCCTAGAAAATTCATACTGAATGTGTGGAGGTAATGGATTCAACTCCAAAGTAGGTGGCTCTTCAATAAAAAGCTTTGTAGGAGGAGTCCTCCTATTTTCAATATCCAAGGATAATTTCCGGATGCATAGTTGTATGACCCCATTTCTTGCAAAGAGTTCACGCATTCCATGAAACAATCCATCTCAACGTCATCAAAATTGAACAAAACGGCCTCCAACATATCACTGACATTGATAGTACCACTTGTATCATCCACAATAACATCGATCACTAAGTCCACAAAAGAACACATCTCATTGCTATATGGTTGCCGCATAGACTTATACACATGGAATATCACTTTTTCATCACCAACCTAAAAAGTGAGTTCTCCGGCTACTACACCACAAAGAGCATTTCCCATAGTAAGGAAAGGTCTCCCAAGAATGATCGGTACTTCATAATAGACTTCACAATCAAGAATGACAAAGTTCGCTGGAAGAATAAATTTATCAACCCGGACCAAGACATCTTCAATCACACCAACGGCCTCTTCATGGTACGATCGGCTATTTGCAACCTCATAGAAGTGGGTCTTGGTTTCCCAATTCCCAAAATCTTGAAAACTGAATATGGCATCAAATTTAAACTTGCCCTAAGATCACAAAGAGCTTTAGCAAACTCGGCACTCCCAATTGTACAAGAAATCCTGAAGGCACTGGGATCCTCCAACTTAGGAACCATTGAATGAACAATTGAACTCACTTGGTGAGCGACTTTGATAGTCTCAAAATTCATCGACCGATTCTTTGTCACAAGATCTTTCATAAACATTGGATAACCGGGCATTTGTTCTAAACCTTATACTAATGGCACATTGATTGAAAGATTCTTCATCATTTGAATGAACTTTTTAAATTGATTCTCACCATTTTGCTTGGCAAGTCTTTGAGGGTATGGAGGTGGAGGCTTAGGCAATGGTGTCTTTGCCTTTTGCACTACCAGTTCCGGTATGTCAATGATGTGTTCCCTAGACGGGTTCACTTACTCTTGTGTCTCTTCCACACTATCATCAATATCAATCTGAACTTCCTCATTTACTTGAACAACATTGTTTGGGATCTCTTCTTCTTGCATCACTTGGTCATCATCGACAAGTCACCTTTCACTTGAGGTGGGTTCATTCCCGCCTCTTCCACTTCTTGTGATAACCGCCATAGCATGATCTGCATTGTTACCAACCTTTGGGTTCACCACTGTGTCACTTGGTAGTGCACCCTTAGAAAGAGAGTTTAGAGCTTGAGAGATTTGTCCCATTTGAACTTCTAGATTGCGGATTTATGTGTTGTGTGAGGCAACCAAATTGGCATTCTTTTCCATCATTTTTTTGAACATATTCTCAATACGTCCCATCTCATTATTTGAAGAACTTGAACCATGGGAAGTATAAGAAGGTGGATTGCTCGGTTGTTGGTACATCGAGGGCCTTTGAAAATCGAGCCCCGATTTCCTTGATTGTTTTCCCAACCACATTGATTGTTGCCTCCCCTATTTTCTTGGTTGTTTCCACTCCAATTTCCTTGATTGTTGTTATTATGCAAATTCCCTTGATTGTTAGAACTCCAATTTCCATGGTTATTTTATGGTCCCCGTTGTTGTTGATTTGGGACTTGGAAGTTATTTCTTTGCCCTTGAAAATTATTCATATATGGCACTTCCTCCTCTTGCTCATTGTAAGAATCATCTTAATCAAAACCGCCATCATCTTATACGTAGTTCTCCACTTGATTTTGAATTTGTGGACCCTTGGTCCTATTCTTGTTCACTAAAACATTAACTCCCTCCATAGCATGAATTTGCTTAGGAGCTTGCACTTGATTGAGTTGGGCCCTTGCTAGTTGAGTCATGGTTGTGGTCAATTAGGCAATGACTTACCTATGGTCTTGCAACTTTTTGTGGAGGTGGATCATATTCGGATCTCCCTGTGGGATATTTGCCCGGGATTGCAAAGCTGATGATGTCTCCGCCATCTCATCTATATTGTCACACGCTTCCGTATAAGGCGTAGTCATGAAGTTTCCTCAGGGAGCTAAATGTGGGTGTTAGAGTGTACACTTGATAAGTGTAGAAGAAATAGATAATATGCTTCCAAACAAGATTGTTTTCCTAATAAAGTCTTCAATCTATACTAACAGTGATCAACTAGAGAAATGAAACTAGAGATTGTTTTTGGTTGTTTTCAAATTAGTGAAAGGCCTAGGGATGTAACATTCGCCTAAGTGTTAGCCTAATGGGTTAATTATGTTAACACTTGTTTTAGTGATCGGGGTGTATTATAGCTCTCAACTCTAAGCTACCCACTCAATACATCTCGGTCATAGAGTGATTTTGGCCAATTTGCCTTTCTCAAGACCAAATGGGTATCAAGCCAAATAGTTGATATGAGCTCAAGTCGGGTCTCCCTTATCTCTAGTTCAAACCCTTTAATTAGGCTATTCAAAACCTTAATTATCCCAATTTCTTGTTAGCCAAGTTTACCTAGGCTAGGTCCATATTTCTGAAGTAAAGCCAAGTCAAAAAGGCATGAATCAATGTTTGCAATCATTAATTCTAAAATTAAAGCATGAACAAAGCTAAATAACAAACAACCAATTATAAACAAGCATTAGATTAATTACCCATATGGTTTACACGCTAGGGTTGGGTCACAACACTAGAAAATATCTAGCTACTCATAAGGAAAATAGAAGAAAATAATGAAGAAACATTAATTAAAGTCATAATAGCAAATTAAAATGATAAACTAATTTGTTTTTAACCCAAATTGGCCACAATTTCCAAAAGTGGTAAACTACAATAGCTACAACTCAAAAAACTACCAAACATGACCTAAAAATATGATTCTCGTCTATTTATAGTGGCCCAAAATTTGCTGACAAATATGCCCTTCGGGAGGATTGGCGGCCGCACAATTCCATATGCATCCGCCATTCACTTGGCTCTGCAGGTTGGAGACTTTAGCGGCCTCACAATTTGGTCTTTGGCCGCACTTCAGCTTTTGCAATTGCATTTTTTCTTCTGCGGCTGCACTCTTGGCAAGGCTTCATACTTGTTTCTTTTGCAAATTCTCTGAACTTTTTGAATTCTTGTCAGTATGACCATGTTTTCCAACCGCCCAAATTGTGTATGGTCCTTACTTTACTTCAATTATCATCTAGCATCAACATCAGTTTTGCGGCCGCATAGAGAATTATGTGGTCCATGCTTTCTTCTGCGGACTGCACTTTTGGCTTGCTGCACTCCTTCTTTCCTTATGAGCTGGAACACCCCTTTTTTAGTTAGATTTCATCATTTAAGTCCAATTCTCCAATATTCCTGCAATTTGCACAATTTCATTAGTTTTGGGAATATAAATTAATACTTTCGAACTAAAACGAAAGCAAGAATGTACTAATGAGTGGTTGAAATCCACACTTATCACCAGCCTGGCGTGGTCACTGGCTCAATATCATAATCCACCCGGCATGGTAACAGGAATATCATCACAATCCACCTGGCGTGACCAGGGGCATAACAACACAATCCGCCCGGTGTGGTCACATGCGTAACAACACAATCTACCCAGCGTGGTCATAGGTATAATAACACAATCCGCCCGGTTTGGTCACATGCGTAACAACACAATCCGCCCAGCGTGGTCACATGCATAACAACACAATCTGTCTGGCGTGGTCACAGGCATCATGTCCAATCATATTATACAAAATAAAATAAACAAGAATATATGTATGTGATGAATGAATAACAAAGCTTGTACTCCTGGACTGGTATAAATGACATGCTAAAGTGTAGGCATGTGCAAAGTGTGCTATCATAGCTCAAATCAGCAATTTTCGTCACATAATAGCATTTATCAAATTCATTCAGGGATTAAACCTCTATGTAGCCTCAAACATGGCTCAAATAGTTCACACAATATTAAAAATATGAGAAACATCATAGCTTAAAGCTTAACAGTTAATTCTAGGCTTATCATAGCCTAAGCACAACCCGAGCATGGATAAATACACCCGGTGTTAGCACATGGCTCAAACCCCACACATGTGCGCACCCATAGCACGTAGATATAACAAATAATTTAGGCAACTAGTACCTCAACCAAGTTTAGATAGGATATTTACCTCAAACAATCCAAAACAATACCGAGCAAGCCAAACAATACTCTAGAAATGCCATCCCGCGCATATCAACCTTCGAGCAGCTCGAAACTAGCCAAAAACAACTAAAAATGTCAAATAATGCCTAAGGAAACAATCCCAAATAATAAAGGTCGAATCTTTACTCGTTTACGCAAAGTCAACCAAAAAGTTAAATCTAGGCCCGCACCCCAGAACACGATAAACTCATAAAATCCGACAACCTATTCAATTATGAGTCCAATTATAGTAATTTCACTCAAATCCGACTCTGAATCGATGTTCAAAACTCAAAAATTAACTTTAGGAAAGTTTAGGCAGAAATCCCTAATTTCTCTTTAAAATTCATAATCCAAATGTCAACATCGAAGACAAATTCATGAAATATAATCAAAATTGAGTAGAAAATACTTACCCCAATCAATGTGGTGAAAATCGCCTCTAATATCGCCCAAATTCGAGCTCCGAAACTCAAAATGTGAATAAAATAACCAAGCCCTCGATAATATAGCTTCTGCCCAAGCACCTTCGCATCTGCGATAATAATAGCCGCTTCTGCGGACTCCCCTAACCAGCCGACCTCTCGCACCTGCGGACACTGTTTTGCTTCTGTGAAATCGCAGGTGTGAGGCTAAAGCCCGCTTCTACTCAAGATCCTAACCAAGTTGCCATCCGCTTCTATGATCAAATTCCCGCTCTTACGGACGCGCAGATGCACCCAGCTTTTCGCTTCTATGGTCTTTCCTCATCCGGCCTTGCATCGCTTCAGCACCTATGTGACCGCATATTTGGCCACTGCACCTGTGCCTGTTACCCTATAGGTGCGACCACACCAGCTCCTGCAAAGACCAGTCATCACACATGTAAAAAATGATCTGAAACGCGTTCGCATCTCACCCTAGCCCGTCGGGACCCCGTTCGAAAATACCAACAAGTCTCAAAACATAACACGAACCTACTCGAGGACTCAAATTACACATGACAGCATCACATATTACAAATCGCACCTCGAATCAAACTAAATAAATTTTTGAACTTTTAACTTCCACAACTCGAGTTGAACCATATCAAATCAACCCGGAATGACCTCGAATTTTGCATATAAGTCCCAAATGACATAACGAAGCTATTCTAATTCCCAGAACCACAATCTGAAGCTAATATCATCAAACTGAACACTCGGTCAAACTTATGAACTTTCTAAACATTCAAATTGCCAAATTTCAACAATTAGTGGTGAAACCTGCTAGAAACGTCCAAATGCAGTTTCGGGCATACACCCGACTCTAAAATATCATCCTGACCTAATAGAACCATCATACCTCTATTTCGGGGTGAAATACACAAAAGTCAAATTTGGTCAACTCTTCCAACTTAAAGCTTCCTAGTTGAAAATCATTCTTCCAAATCAATTCTGAAACACCTGAAAACCAAATCGTTGATTCACACAAGTCATAATACATCATATGAAACTTTAATGGGTCACTGACCCCACTCACGAATATATGTGTGAGTTGTAAATTTCAAAAAAAACTATCATACGGATACGCTCAACGCGAAAGATATCCGTAAAGGAAAGTACAATTTCCACGGCTAATCAAGTAGCTCGTCAAATATCTAAATAGCAAGTCTGATACTCTACGCGAGTCTAGTCTTAGGCTAAATGTGAACTAAAGCATTTAAACAGGCAAGAATAACTCAAATAGTACAATTAAAGTATGACGTGAGTCTAAGTCTACCGAGACATAATTAGGAATTCTAGCATATGCACAGACACTCGTCATTTCATATGTGTGTATCTCCCAAAACATAAAGAACATAATAAATGTAATACCTGCGAGATAAATTCCCATTACAAGGTTAGACAGGAGACTTACCTTGCTCCAAAATTTGATAACCGGCTCCAACGCCTCTCTACCTCCTCAAACCGATGCCAAACGATACAAAATTAAACGTGAAAACCAATCAAAATGTACTCCAATACTCATAATTTAACAATTTGTAACAATTCCCAACTCTGCTCGAAAAGTCAACAAGGTCAATGTCTAGGCTCATGTGTCCGGATTCCAAAAATTATCAAAAATAATTATTACTCTTAACTTATATAGTATATATCCAGAAAAATATCCAATTTCATCACAAATTGACCCACAAATCAAGGATTAACCATTCTCAACTTTGGGGCTCAAATCCCCAATTTCTACAATCTAAACACGGATAAAAATAATAATCAACAAAAATAATCATGGAAAAATATCAAAATAAAGGTCAGATATTACCCCATTGTTGAGACGAGAACAACGCCGCAAAAATCACCTCAAACAAGCTCTAGAACTCAAGATATGCTCAAAACACTAAAATACTTGGTTTAAAACACTGTCCAGATGATTTTTGTTCATCACTTTCGCTGGAGACAAGGCATTAGCGAAGAGAAATTTTTCGCTTTGACCGGTCAACCCAAAAATTCTTCTTCGCGTTCGCGGAACCTCTCTCGCATTCACGAAGAATAAAAGTTCGCACCAGAAACCAACAATCTTTCTCGACTTGGAAATGGGTATAACTCTCTCATACGATCTCGGAATTCTAAGATTGATGTTGCTATGGTCCCATAATTACGATGTGTATCTAATGATTCAGTTTAATAACAAATGAAAAGTTTTTTGCTTAATATAATACCCTTTATTCGCAAATTGAAGCAATGTTAGCTGCAACAATTGTATTTTGGATGTCTCCAATTATTCTAGATTTTATTTCTAAATTTTTATTTTCATAGTTTTAGATTTTATTAAATATCCTGTTGTGGTATCATTGTCTGTCTATCCAACCTTAAGTTTATTTTAGCTACAAAAAAATAGAAATTTGTGTTACAGCGATTATAAGTGTCTTTGCAAATAGGAATATCAGTTAAACAAATAGTTGTACTCATAGTCTATTTAATTATGCCGATAAACCGCCTGAAAACCATCCGATAATAGCAAAATTGATACCAATCTGCTCGATAACTTAATGGGTGGCTAGCAGATTAATACATTTACAAGACGATAACCTATAAATTGAACCGTTAAACGTAAATAACCACCTGATCTGCCCGATAAGCAGCCCTAGATGAACTCATGAGGTGTATGAGGGAAATAAATGCTCGAATGGATCAGAATGATGAAGAATTTCATGCTCGGACAGATCAGATTCTGGGAGCACCTCCGATCTTAAAGGGGTCAGATTCAAAGAAGTATATGCAGTTTCCATTCAAATACAGTACGGCTCCAAAGTTGATTAGAAGATGTTGAAGATGCCAGATATATCAAAATATGATAGAACATCGGATCCACATGAACACATTACAACTTACACTATAGCTGTGAAGGAAAATGATTTGGTCATATGAGATCGAATCTATTTTGCTAAAGAAATTTGGTGAAACCCCAATAAAGGGATCTTTAACATGATACTTACTTTTATCTGAATACTCAATTGATTCTTTCAAATGCTTGCATATTCTTTCATCAAAGCTTACGCTAGAGCTAGAAAAGTTCAAGCTACAAAAGCAGATATTTCATAATCGCTCAAGGAGACTCGGAGTTGCTAAGAGAGTTCGTGATCCGATTCCAAAAGGATAAAATATGATTTCCAGCAATACCGGATGAATGGGCAGTGGAAGCATTTACCAAGGTCTTAATCCTTCAAGATTATATGCCTTAAGAAAGTTGAAGGAGAGTTTGTTGTAATTTCAAGCAACAACGTAAATGTACATAACATATACGAGTCAAAAATTCGTGTAGAATATGATCAGGTAATTACATCGACAACTTCTATAGCCAGGAATCAAAGTCAGCTAAACTTTGATTGGAGGCATTCTAGGCAATAGTTTGACCACATCAATTAGGATCATGGTCCGACAGGAGGCAGGAGCGTTCCCGTAGTAAATCGCCTGAAAATAACTAGTAATGTCTACGAAAACTCGAGACTGTTGCATTAGAGCAGCAAAAACCACAACAATGAGTACCAGAAGCATTTGAAGATGGCTCCGGAATAGTGATTAAAAAAATGCGTTGAGCCCAAAGACATCATATTCGCACAGGATACCGGAGATAACGCGAAGTGGCTCCGTAATAAAGAAAAAGACTGGGGAATGCCATATCTGTAACGAACCGGTTCCACACTGTGCATATATTTTACACTTTGGGTCCCACCCGCACGGTTTTGTTCTCCCCCAGTCCCGCTGGGGAAAAGGCCTATGCACATGTAAGTCCAAGT